>NC_088246.1:114086894-114419706 GCF_036013445.1 Caloenas nicobarica | reverse complement strand
ACCTTTCTCTCTTACAGTCTTTTCCTTTTTGGCAAGATATATTTCCTTTGGATTCACCTCCAGATTTCTTATCCAGATTATATGGCAACCTATGGTTTGAATCTGCATTACCTGCATCTCTAAACTTTTTTCAAAATGAATTTTTGTTATAGTCACTCATATATATTTATTCACATAATTATAAATGTATGAATACAAATTTTAAATTCATTCAAAGATACATTTCACACATAAAAAATTATTAAAAAGGTATACAAAATTATATAAAAGGTTGTATATTCATCTCTTTCCTAACTTTTGGTTTTTATTTGCTATTTGCAAGTTTTGGCCCACTCCTGTCAGCTGTGTTTGCTTTTCTTTCTGGGCTTGCAAACAAAACTGCTGTCTACTGTAGTTACTGTGTCTTCAACTCACTTCTGAGTTCCTTTCTGTCTTCCACTGCTGACAATCAGGTCCTCTCGCCTCCTTTTCTGAGGCTCCTGCATTCATTAATATTTAGTATTGTCTTTGATCCTAGGGTCTCCTGTCAGCGTGAATAAAGCCAGGCAAAAAAAAAATCCATCAATGAATCCTCCCTCATGGTTCCTTTATGGACACCCAACTCTAGTATTTCCTTGCTCTTAACTGCATTGTTTCATTTAATTCTGCAAAGGAAATCCCAATCATTTTAAGCACATAAAGTAAGGAACACTGAAAAGTCATAAACAGAATCTTACCTTCACTCCAAAAGCCAAGAAATTGTGGAAAAGATCAGTGCATTACTGTAAAACACCCTTAAGTAAAAAAAAAAAAAAGGGCAATTATTCATGAGACTTTTTTTTTTCCTGTACATAATTTTGCTGTTCATGTGGATAAACTTATTCATCTTTGCAAGGACGCTTAGTAAGACACAAATAGATGTTTCATGTCTTGATATAAAAGATAGTCATTTCTGTTAGCAATATATATAAGTTGAGACAAATTCATAAACAGGAATTCTGCAATTTAGAGAGCTTTGGATTTTACATAGGGCTTAAGGGTGCACATATAACCCCATTGACTTCACTGAAGCCCTAAACAGCCACGAAATCCCACGTTGCATCCTTTGACAAGAACTGGGTTTTAAAAAATAACATCAGCAACTATCAGGAACACCTTTTTTTTTTTTCTTTTTCTGATTCATGATGAATGCATTTTGCATTAAATATGCTTTAATACACGGATTTTCTCTGAGAACTTCATCTGAAATCCGTATTATCCCAGGAGATAGAAGTTTATAGCATTATTTGTCACATTATGTGTTTACTACAAACAGTTTAAGATTAAAGGCATATTTATTGTAAGTACTGAAGCGATGAATTAGATGTTGCATGTTTCATCTGTACTTGTCATGATGCTATAGAGCTTGTTAGCAGTCTAGGATACACAATGATTTAATGCTGGGTTCACATTCAGTTTTCTATTTCAGGCTTAGGGTTTACAATTATCTTGTCACAGTATTTCAAAACGGCAGAATGTTGACTCCTTATGAAAAAAAATCATCCACTTAATGACTTAATAAGACCATGTGTAAGAAGCAATGATTGTAAAGAAAGAGCTTTTTCCCTCATATTGTCATGCTCAGATGTCTTCTTTATAGAACAAGCAGCAGGTTCATTACCTGAACAAATATCTGAGTCAAGAGATGTGAATTTGGTCCATGAATTGTATGCCTGTGACACACAAAATTTATGTAAGTTGAGGTAAAATTTTCTGACTTATTTTGGAGATTGTTTCAGCCACCTGTGCACTGTAGGGAAGCTACAAACGTTACATATTTGCTGTTAATTTTGTAGAGTACTTTTCTTTTCTTGACTGTAATGTGTACAGTAAGGATATTTCAGTACTATAATTTTTGTTTGAGCTTGTAAGTTAGTTTAGTTATTCTATTCTCATATGTTTTATAACACAGATGAGAACATGCAAATCATTTCAAATTAAAACTGCATCTTTCAATGACTGTAGATTCACAGCTCAACCACTACTACCTAGCATTATCATTTTAGCAATTACCATCCATAAAACCAAAGTATCCCAACACCTCCAAACATGTCAAGTTATCACTGGATCTCAGTGGTTCCCATGGTGCTTGTCTTTGAATATTCACTTAAATTTAAATTTCTTTAGTAGGACAAAATCCTGACAGCCACTAGGGTTTACTCTGGATATGTGAATTTCATGAACGTATATGTAATCCATAGGAATGGCAGCCAAAGGGGAAGAAGCATTATCAGGCATTTGTGGAGAACAGGTTTTAGATTTCCACCAGAACAACTCTTCTGAAACTTTTGTGTGAGTGTTGAAGTGGCATGAGCTTATGATGGAAAGATGAAGTAGGAGTGATTAAGAGGTTCATTCAGGAGGTGTCACTTGAATCTGGGAAGGTTTCTACTTGTAGAAAGGGCCATTTGTACCAGACCTGTACAGCTGAGATTGATAACAGTCTGTTTCCTCAGTTTATTTCTGATATTTGTTGTTAGCAACACAGATGACCACAGAAAGAAACACACAGGGTAAGAACCACGTTTGTGGTGGAAAACAAGGACATGGGGCTAATGGCAAGAAAAGGAAGTAGAAACTGCAACTATATAATGTCTTTATCCAGCAGAGTGTTCTTTAACCCAAAGTGGGTAGCAATCCCACAATCTTTGTGTGTGACTGGGTCAAAACCAGAGACTTGCCCAGACTGGAAGTGAAATAACTCAGTGGGGAGGAAAGCAAGGTGTGGGAGACAAGGAATGAACAGTG
This sequence comes from Caloenas nicobarica, assembly GCF_036013445.1. Lineage (NCBI taxonomy): Eukaryota > Metazoa > Chordata > Aves > Columbiformes > Columbidae > Caloenas > Caloenas nicobarica. The sequence continues at coordinate 114,416,940 of NC_088246.1, read as the reverse complement.
AAGGAGGACCTGTGGGCTTTATACTAATGTCTGTCTGTGCTGAAATTCACAAGTATGTTGAAACCTCAAGCAATTCACTCTTCACTTGTATTCTGGTTTTTGTCTGTATACATACATCTTATAATTTGCTGCAATATGTACTCATGCCATATCAAACAGGGAGATGAAAGGATGATTTATTAAGCATGCGATAATTATGAAGTTCTTGATGTAATCAGTTGCTCTAAATTGGTAATGTCTGTGGGTTTTTTACTAGGAGATAATAATAGGGTTTTGCCTTTACTGGCCCCTTTTTCAGTTAATTTTACATGAAGGATGCTTCAGGCTCTTTGCTTCTCACACATCTCACATCCTTCATGATACACTGTGGGGAAGAGAGAAGAACATTATATAAGTTCTGATGCCCTCTTTTTATGTTGCAAAACCTATACCAGTTCCCCTTTGACACTAAATATTAGCACAACAAGGAGAATAGCTTCAGTGGAAAAGGTCAGAGCATGGACCACAGTTACAGTGGAAAGGTCAGCAGACAGTGGCTTTTGGATACAATTTCCAATAAATTTCCTTTTTTTTTTTTTAATGAAACTTCCTTTCTGAGAGCCTCTTTATCTGCCCAGATGCTTGCACTTTTTGCATAGTAAATATGAAAACCTATGCATAAACATTAAAGAGGCTGGAGTTTCTTTCTTCCTGTAAAGTTGCCAGTGAAAATACGAATTTGATTTTCTCCTTAAAATATATTGTCTGTATTTGCTCCATATTATTAAGAGAGATTACAAATTAGAGCATATGAACCAAATCAAGTCTTTAAATATAATTAGAGTTAAAATACCTTTTATACCATCACAGAAATAAGGGTAAAATGATCAAATATCAATACATATCAATAGGTTTAAATGTTCATAACAGATTTAAGCAATGAAATGCATTTTTTAAGTACTAAATACTTGAAAATGAAAAATAATGGAAAAACACTTGAAATACTTAAAAGTGAAAGACACTTTTAACTTTAATGCATTTTTCAGTTTTCCTGATAAGCAATGATGACACATCTAGTTTGAAGTCTCACTCAATTAATGCCTTACTGTTGGAAGAACAGGGCCAGACCTCACCCGAATTTTTTTAAGAGGTATGACATATAAATGTGGTCTTTTTATTACCCTTGATAAAGCTGTGTGATATGCACTGGAAAGAGTAAGCTCCCTCAGTTATTACTGGAAGTGTCTGTACAGGGTCTCTCATCTCTTAGGGTCTTATTTGCAAATACACACATATGTGAGGAAGAGAGAGCAAGAGAGACAGAAGGGATACTTTCAGCCCCTGCTTTCACATCTGGGCTTGTGGGGCTGATGCCTGTCCTGGTCACCTCCCAGATTTTGGCTGAAGCAAGCCCCAGGCAGATATGGACCTCCCTTTCCCTTTTTCCCTCTGGCTGAGGAAAGGACAGGAGCTGTGATCCCATCTAGAGCTCTATCGAGACAAACCCCAAAAGGTTTGTTAGACTGTGCAGAGTGAGGCAGTCGCAACCTCTGCCATCTGTAAGCTCCTGACACAGCCCTGCCGGGAAAGTGGCATACCCATGGAATCAGGGCAACTTTTGGATTGCAGAGGGAGAAGAGAATGATGAGGTAGAGCTCCAGGGAAAGAAGAGAAGCATGGTGATTTTGTCTGTTTCATTTTTTACTCTGGTCATATATACAAGATGTTTGCAAGTAATCTTCTCCTGTTTAGTTTCTGATGAAAAGAGCAGTAACCATGTCTCTCAAAGGGAGGTCTTGGGCTCAGAGGGGCTTTTCTCTCTTATGGGAATTTACTTGATTTTCAATTCTGTTTTTATCTCTAACACATTCTTCAGGAAGTTAAACTGACAAGTAACCACTGTTTTAATAAATTAAGGGTAATGGAAAATGGGGGAATCTCCTAGGAAGTCTACAAAGGACCTTCAAAACCAGATGAATGAGTGTACTTAAAATAAGCATACAGAAGTAAATAGGACAAAAAGTATGGTTATTGTGAAAAATCCAAATATGGTACTTCAATTCAAACATCAGGAGAATATTGAGTAACTTTATTTTTAACCATTTTTGGGACGAGCTTCAAAAACCACACAGCTACATCAACAAAAGGAGCATCCCACTCTTTTTTCTAATGGATTTAGAGAAAATGCATTTGATTCATCCCCCTCTGCTAACAATCCCATTCCTGTTAAATATAAAATATGAATACTGGCCTTGGGTCAAATATGACTAACTCATATTTACATATTAGATAACTGGAGATGTACTTAATATTCTGGATATCCTCAGCATCTCAAGTAAAAATTGCAACAAGTCTAAATTAGCAGAAGGAAGGTTCTTGAAGCATCCTCGACAGTGGCAACAAACATCAACAAGCTTTACTTTCTGCTAATTATGACTGTGTATCAGAAGTGTAGAAGCACATAAGTTACTTTCCTGAAGGTCAAATCCTCTTGGTTCTTGGATATAAGTAATTTAGTACAGAGTAATGAATTAAAAAAAAATAATTTGGAAGTGATAGATTTCTAATATTGTCCTAATTAAAATATTTTAAATTGAAAAATAAAATTCTTGTTTTCTAGCAAATCAATCTTGAAATAGCAATGTGTAACCTAGTTGTAAAATGTTTGCTTTAATTGTGGATCATCTGAAAAAAAGAAAGAAAATTATGTTAAAGGCACTTTTAAAATAAGTGCATAATATTTCTTTGACCATTTTTAATAGTGATATGATTGAGACTAAATTTCGATTTTGTTTTAAACAGCTCCAAATGTCCTAAGAATGGGATATTCTGAAAACTATGTATCATGACAAAGAAAACTCATTTACGTCACTTGTTCTGTGATTCACATAAATAGAAACACTCTTTTGCAAGTGTGAGAAGGGCCAGAATCTCGAGTGGCCTGAGTCAGTCTAACTCTGTGGGAAACAATACAATCAATTTGACTAACAACAGTAAAATATCTCAGGCTAGTTCAAAGTAGAAACTAGCATTTCTTACCCCCAGAAAGCAAAGGAGTAATTTTGTCTCAAGCAAATGTTTAACTTAAATTTATAACTCCAGAAGAATATCATACACAGTAAAAACTGTTAAGACAGCTAGTGTAGATGAGAAACATGTTAAAGACAGTTTTTCTAAGGACCATCTTTAGAGAGAATGAGAAAGCAGAGAAAACAAAAAACACACAAACAAACACCTGCACAAAATAGGGTAGGTTTATGCTAATTTTATGTAAACAATTTTTACTCAAAGAATAGATAATCAGTCAGGGGTTTGTTTTCATTAAATATGTTCACCTGGAGACGGTAGACTGTCAAAACTTAACAAAAAATCTCAAGGCACATTGCTTTTGCTAATTTATTTAAAAAACCTCAAGATTTGAGAATAGCAGAAGAGAGTACTTGGATTTTTAAGGAGACACATGGCATTTTTTTTTCTTTAAACCTGCTCTTTGTTTTGAAGCTTATGCTCAAGTGAGGCTAAAATTTAAGATTTTAACTTCTACAGTTCTCTCTTATCATTCAGAGATAGTATCAGATCTCTGAAGAATGAGAGCTCTAAGTCAGCATCGGAATTAGCACTGGCATAAAACTATGTTTTATTTATATCTCTGCAATCAAAAATTAATACAGTTTGAAATATGGCAATGAGACAAAAGAGAACGGGTGAAATAAGAAAGCTTCTCTCAGTGGCTGTCAAATTTTCAATTCCAGTCTCCTTTACTTATGGAGTTAGTATCTTGTGAAAGCCTTATATAGTAATTAATAATACAAAATTAATTCTGGATTTGGCAAAAGGTTTGAAATATTGAATCTTAGACCTTGAGAACCTGATTCTCTACTTCACTACTTAGCGTTCATCTTAGTAGAGTTACAAGATGCTGATTCAAAGTGGTAACATCTTCCAGGTGCTCCACATACCTGGAAAGGATGCCCAAGGTATGTGACATTTGGAAGACTTATGTGTTCTGCTTTTGCTTTTATGTCTTCTGCTTTCACTGCTTAAAGCTGACCTTGGAAAGACAGGGAATAATTTCTGAGAGTATTTAGGAAGTAAATTCTCCTCTTTTCCTCTGTTTTGGGTTATAGTTTTGGCCCTGTTTCATTTGTATTGGTGTAATGTAACAAATTTTTCTCTGATTCCCTATTTCTGAAGTGAACTTGGCAAATTTCCCTGTTACGTTACTTTAAAAGTGTAATGGGTTCTTTTTACTTTTCCTTGTTACTGAGAAAAGTGAGCTTTTTCTTTGGCTTTCACTTGTTTTGTGACAAAAGACAGGTTCCGAAGATGCCTTCTGTCCTTGTGCAATATTTAAATGTCTCTAGAATCATTAAAACTGTGACTGCCGTTGACTCCTTGGTTTAAATTGGTTATATTCACTACTCTGGGGTTCTCATTAGTTGGATGTTGTATTACCCTTTATTTTCTTCATTTGCCATTTGTGGCAGGCTGTGTATTTGAGCCTAATTTGGAGGATTCAAAAGCTCTCTTTGCAGAGTATTTTTCCAGACCTGCACAGTATCACACTAGCACAGTCCATCTGTGTAGGACATTGATCCCATGACAGAACTGAATCATTGCTACTTTTTCTCAGGAATGATGAATTAATAGCTCTTCTTTTCCTTCCCTAATGCTTCCTGCTTACTAATAACTGAATAAAAGGATATGAGATAACTAAGTGAACAGAACACAAAGACAAAACACTTCCCATTTTTAAGGAAATATGAGGGAATATCCTTAGAGTAACCCTGTTGAAGTGCTTCTGGCTTTTGACCTGGTGTGACCAGAATCAAAGTCATGTCTACTCAAAAGGAGTCTTCTTCAGTGTAAACTCCTCAGCTATCAATAAACAGCTCTTTGTGTGTTTGAAGTCATTTCCAGCTACTGCCAAATTCTTTAGGGCAACAGGAGACCTGTTCAGATGATTTAACAAGGACAAGCAGCCCACAGGTGTGATGGTGGGAGCCACTTTCACCACTGGTTTCCTAAAGAGAGAAATGCTCTTATACCAGTGGTATATCCACTACATTGTATAGGAGACTGGAAGGTAAGGACTAACCAGTTTCACATACACAACATTTAGAGAAATTCTATGCAAGCAAAGCAGAGATTTAATTTTATGTTAAAATCAGTACTGTCCATCACTGTGTTGTTGGCATTCTGATGAAGTAGCTTAAGGAAATCTAGAACCTACTGTCTATTTGAGTACAAGTAGCCCTGCTACATTTGGCCTAACAGCCATTCAATTTGTGAAAAAGCTGAGATAAAGGTTTAAAGGAGAGGGAGATGAGACTATAATGCAAGCAGAAATTGTATTAACTTGAGTGTTACTACCTTAGCAAAGGATATCCAGTGAGAATTCATATCCTGTGGTCTCATTAGCTATTGCCACTTTATCTTACTAAAGTCCTTTTTTGATTGTAACATAACTCTGTTGTGTTTTTTGTGGTTTCATGTAAGTAAAATGACCTTAGAGAAGATAATTCCAGATCTGCTTGCCTTCCAGCTTTCGTGAGCATAGTCGAAGGCTTGCAGCTCTTAGGACCTCTCTATGTCCTCTGCAGCAGTGAACACTCAATTTGGTCTACTTGTGAATCAAAAGGGTTGAAGGGTTGATGACCGTTAAGTACAGAGACATGCAAGCTGGGTTTGTGTGTCCTGCAGCAGAGGAGCTATGTTTGAGGAGCATGACATCTGAGGCAGTAGACACTAAGAGATAAGGTTTACCATACGCGGCTGTTCTGCTTGGAGGCAGGTGTTCTGCTTCAAGATTTGACATATTATGTCCCCATAGCACTGTAATGTAATGTAATTCTAGAATTATATTAGCTTCATGATGGAGGAAAATGAAGCATAAAGATCGTGTAATTTTCCCAAGGCAAGCCAGTGCCAAAGCTAGACACAGAATAATAATAGGCAATGGTATTGTAGGAATTATAGGAATATCACAATTTGAGTTGTCCACTGTACTGGAGGATCCCAAAATGATTAGATACTGACACTGTGCATAGTAATACATAGCAATGTTAGCCCCATGTCTATTGTCCTGTTGTCCTACAGCTCCCAGGGCTGAGCTGCCCCCTGCCCAAGCAGTGATATGGGAGTAGGGCTGAAGCAGTACCTCGAGCCCTCTCCTTGCAATTGGTGGTGGTTTCTTCACCCTGGCAGTGCTGGAGCAGAACCCAGGTGTTTGCTTGTGTGGGGGTTGGTGGATCCCACTTTACAGATGGATGGAAGAAGCTTAACTGAATAGTGGACGCTGGAGTTGGAGGAGATCCCAGCATCATTTCGCTCTCTGGTTGTTTCCACCAATAGGCAAGTCCCACAGGGGTTGGCACTGGTGCCCAACAGTATTAGATCGTCTGGGGAACCCAAGCTGAATGAGAAATGACTGAGTGAAGTGCAACATCTCATGCTGCCAACCCTTTCCTGCCCACTGATCCCCCATAAAGGGGATTATGAAGGTTCAGCTGGCACTTTTGTACTTCTTTTAGGAACTGATCTGGTGAATATTCAAATGGCATTCTCATTTGATCCAAGCTCAGGCATGTCAGCCTTTCACCCACACTGACACTGTAATTTAGTAAAGCGTCACACTTGAAATTAATAAGAAGTTGTTTGGGACCGAGAACCCTGCTAGAGATCTGCTTCCCTGATATGCATGCTCTGATCTACCACTCTCCTAGTCATTGGGAAAGGGCAGAAGAAAATACTCAGGAGAGTGAAGGGGATGGGGAAAAATGGAGGGTAGAATAAACTTCCAGGAGCATTTGGGGGATTTCCTATCTCAGTTTCAGTCTCAAATCATCTCTTCATATACCCCTGAGACTGTGTGGCCCATTAGCCAGGTGCCCAGCTCCCTCAGTACATCTCAATTTACTTCCCACCTTCCTCAGTGCTGACAATAAAAGTGCTATATTGCTGCTACAAACCATCATGTACTGAAAAGATACATATAGTTGTGGTTGCCAGACGACCACGTTCAGTTGGATCAAGGAAAAAGCCTTTCTAAGGGAAAAATATTTCAGAGCAAACTCCTTGTCCCTCATTTCTCAGTGTAACTCTGTATGAAAACCAGAAAAATTATTGTTGGAGACACCCGTAAAACCCATTTTCTCCTTGGACAGTAATAACAATAAGGTAAACTAAAAGACCAGTATTTCTGATGCCATCTTGTATTATTCTTGTGTCATGATACAAACCTGGGTGTCAGTGCCTGGTTTAGAAAACAAAACATGATTGTCAATACACCATCACGGTTTTCGTGGTGCCTTAAGGGTCATTGCTTCAGATGCAAGTTATTAACCAACACCCTATAATCTTCCCCTGACCTTTCATAAGGGTATAGCAACCACTGCACATGGCTAAGCAGTTGGCTGTCGTTATTTCCACACACTAAAACTCAGTACCAAACTCAGCTGGTGATTTAACAATAGGTTTTGAAAAGAGCTCTTTGTCATGTGTAATAATGAGTGTTACTGCTGCCTGCACAAAGTCAGAGGTTTTAAAATATTTTAGCAGAAAAGAAGGAATAATCATTCCCCTGACCTGAGGTCTGAAATGCTGGATGCTGCGTATTTTTCTGGGTTGCAAGTATCTTTTTAAAACTTCATATTTTCTTTAGCAAGAACAGGGTTTAGTTACCACGGTCAGTTTTCTTTGTATCTTCTTAAGATTACCTATGTTTTAAAAGAATATTCTAGTTAAATTAAGGCCAGATTCCATCATCTTCTGCTGAATAACCTTTTAAGCTACAACTGGTCTTATGTAAATCAAAAGCCCAGTTCTTGGAATGAAGAAGTAAATGATGGGGGAGATGATGAAGAAATTTGTTATTCAGAACTTAGTCCTGTGAGTCCAGGTTTTACAATGACAAATTCCTTAAAGTTTAAGTGTTCTGCTTCTGCTGGCTGTGCCTTATATTGTTGTGGTAAGTTGTTTCCAGACAACTGTGAAGACTTCTGCACCCAAAATTTTGACTATGAAAACCTAATGGTGTACCCATAGATTTCCTTTAGAAGATCTGTATTTCCTGTGTAAAAGTGCCATCAACACTATTCTTCACCTTGCCTGAAGAGTTTCATTTACAGACAAATTTGCCAAAACTGTATCACAAAAAAAATCAATATTATTTTGGGAAAATTAATTCATAAACCAAAGAATTTGAAGTGACAGGTAAATGGAGAAACTGTGGAAAAAAAACAATTTTTGCTGACATCTGGAACAGAGACTAGAAGACTGAAGTGATCTCATGAAATTAAAATAATATCTTTATGATTATGATTTTAAAAAATATATATAACTTTGTAGGACGTGACTTTTCAGTTTAATCTGCATTCCTCCACCATTCCTATAGCTGAGATTTTCAGCAGTGCAGAGCAACTGAAGGAACAGAATTAAAGCTGTGCGTTAAATATTATGCATCTATTTTGCGTGTTTTGTTTTGTTTTTTAACATTGTCTGTGATTGACTTCAACACTCAGATTGCCAGCATATTGTTGGTCATAAACAAAATTACAGTGCACAGTTATTTTGATTTTTACATATGTTGTTGCAGCCTCTAGAATACATAGTTTTCATTTAGCTTTGTGTTCAGCAATGATACAATAACAAGGAATACAGTCAGTTCCTCACTAATTACCAAATATTGGTATTACTCAATTAATCTAACCATTTACTTTTTGTTTAGCACCAGCTGTTGCTGTTTTCTCAGAGCTTGTCTTTAAGCTAAATGCTCAAGCCACAAGCAGGACTACTGTAGGAAACATTTGAGAGACAAGCTTGTTGAGGAGCCACTGATTCCAAAACATGCTGTAACTGCATTTGCACAGACAAATTAAATGACCCATATCAACTTCTACTGCTAACAAATATTATAGTGAAAATGACAGGAAGCATATTTCTACCTCTTAACCATTAATGAAGCTACACAAGTAAATTAGATTATGCCACTCCGTCTTCATAAATTGCTGATTCAATAAATCACACTCGAGAAACAGCTGAGTAATTACAGGATAATGCTTGAAGCAATAGATGCCTCATTTGCATATTAACAGACATTTGTTGCAATAATTTCTGTCATGGTCTAGTAAATGTTAGACATGATTAATTCTATGAGCACTATGGTTTGACTTCTGCAGTGCCTGGGAAGAACCAATATACCAAAGGCTGCAAATGCAGAATGTGTGTGCTCCCCTGCAGCAGCATTAAGACACTCAGGTCTAATTAGCACCAGGAACTTGCCCAGGTACAGACTCCTTGGAGAATATTTTTCCTCAGGGTATTATCATGCAAACGGTCTTGTGAAGCGGTCTCAAAAGACTGGAAGAAAGGGAAAAACAAACGGATGAAATCTTCTAAGCACCAAGTAAGGCACGGTTCCTTCTTTTCAAATATCTAAATAGACACAGAGAGAAGATGAAACTGCTGGCCATATAAGTTTTCGGCTGATTTTATTTTGTCTGCAAACTTCTTCACCTAGAAGATATAGCAGCATATGTCATGTAAAGTTTCTAATGATATTTTTACCTAAGGATTTTGCTTGGTTTTGTTTGTTCACACTGGTAGTAGCAGAGAACTCCGTGGCATTTATACCACTCTGCTTGGTGAATCTGTGGCCATAACATATCTAATTCACCTTAGCGAAAGTCAGTTTGCTCTTCTTCCTGTGTACTTAGAATTGCTTAAGAGAAAAATTCAATAGTTCCCTAACCAATCTAACATTGCACCCTTTTGTGTCAATAAATAGTCACTAAGGGGACAACAGGATACAGGAGGTAGAAATGTGTATCAATAGAAACTGGAAGCTGGCTTGCCTCATGGGCCAAAATGGTGAAACGTTACCCAACCTCTTCATAAAGGTGTTATAGCTGAACTAAAATATATGGTTCTTAGAACTGATTGCAAAGACATGTCTTGTTTCAGTTTCAGCATATTAAGAGCCTTCCACATTTGTCAAAAATAACCTAATGGGATTTACTGAGCAACATGACCTAGTTAGTGGGCAAAGCTGCTTGTAGGAGACTATTATCCTATCACTTTTCTTACACCAACTTTAAGACTGAAAAAAAATTCCATAAGATATTAATTCAACATTCATACTGGAATTTTATGTGTTTTTTCACCAAATTTTAAAGAAGAACTGACGTAAAAGACAATCTTTCTTTAAACACATTAGCAACAAAAGGAGGCCTGAGGAGAATCTCTGTCATTTATTAGATGCTGAGGGAAACATAGTGACAAAGGATGAGGAAAAGGCTGAGGTACTTAATAGATTCTTTGACTCCATTTTTAATATTAAGTCCAATTGTTCTCTGGGTACCCAGCCCCCTGAGCCAGAAGACAGGGATAGGGAGCAGACTGAAACCCCCATCATCCAAGGCGAAGTGGTTAGCAATCTGTTACACCACTTAGACACACACAAGTCTATGGGGCCAGATGGGATCCAACCAAGGGTACTGAGGGAGCTTGCAGAGGTGATCACCAAGCCACTTTCAATCATTTATCAGCAGTGCTGGCTAAAGGGGAGGTCCCAGTTAACTGGAAGTTGGCAAATGTGACACCCATCTACAAGAAAGGCCAGAAGAAGGATCCAGGGAGCTACGGGCCTATCAGTCTCACCTTGGTTGCAGAGGAAGACTGTGAAACAGATCATCTTGAGTTCCATCACATGGTACGTACAAGACAATCAGGTGATTAGGCCCTTTTAGCACGGGTTTATGAAAGGCAGGTTTACTTGACCAACCTGATCTCCTTCTATGACAAGGCGATCCACTTTGGGGATGAGAGAAAGGCTGTGGATGTTTTCTACGTAGATGTAAGTAAAGTCTTTGAAACTGTTTCCCACAGCATTCTCCAGGAGAAACTGGCTGCTCTTGGCTTGGGTGGGCATACTTTTCACTGCCTAAAAAAGTAGCTGGTTGGCTGGACCCAAAGAGTTGTGGTGAATGGAGTTAAATCCAGTTGGCGGCTGGTCACAAGTGGTGTTCTCCAGGGCTCAGTATTGGGGTTAGTTCACTTTAATATCTGTATCTATGATCTGGATGAGGGGATCGTTTGCACCCTCAGTAAGTTTGGAGATTAGACCAAGTTGGGTGGGAGTGTTGATCTGCTGGAGCGTCGGATGGCCATACAGAGCGATCTGGACCAGCTGGATAGATGAGTGAAGGCCAGTTATAAAACATTGAACAAGGCAAAGTGTCTGGTCCTGCACTTGGGTCAAAACAACCCCAGGCAGCACTACAGACTCAGAGAAGAGTGGCTGGAAAGCTGCCTGGCAGAAAAGGACCTGGAGGTGTTGGTCGACATGCAGCTGAACATGAGCCAGCAGTGTGCCCAGGTGGACAAAAAGGCCAACAGCATCCTGACTTGTATCAAAAATAGCCAGCAGGGCTAGAGAAGTGATCATTCCCCTGTACTCAGCACTGGTGAAGCCCCACTTGAATACTGTGTTCAGTTTTGGGCCCTTTACTACAAGAAATACATTGAGGTACTAGAGAGAGTGCAGAGGAGGGCAACAAAGTTGGTGAAGGGTCTGAAGCACAAGTCTTATGAGGAACATCTGAGTGAATGGGAGTTGTTTAGCCTGGAGAAAAGGATGCTCATGAGAGACCTTATTGCTTTCTACAACTACCTGAAAGGAGGTTGAAGCAAGGTGGGTGTTTGTCTCTTCTCCCAAGTAAGGAGGGCTAGGACAAGAGGAAATTGCCTCAAGTTGTGCCAGGAGAGGTTTAGAGCTGATATTAGGAAAATTTCTTCACTGAAAGGGCTGTAAAGCATGGGAACAGTCTGCCCAGGGGAGTGGTTGAGTCACCATCCCTGGAAGTATTTAAAAGATGTGTAGATGTCGTGCTTAGGGACATTGTTTAGACATGGTCCTGGTAGTGCTAGGTTAATCGTTAGACCTGATGATCTTAAAGGTCTTTTCCAAACTAAATCATTCTGTGATTCTAATTATGTCTCCATGGGTCTTGAGAGGTCCACATCCCTAAGGAGACCTACCTTTCTATGGTTCTGCTGTGATCGGGCTGGTTGGGGGATCCAGACCCCCCCCCCGCCATGATGATGTCTTTTCCATGCCTTTCACACAAAGGGAGTCTTTAGACATTAATGACTACGTTAAGTTGGCTAAAGAGATATGACATGAATCCATACTAGAACTGTACATTGTTCTCTAGTCCTAAAATATTTTTTGAGTAAAAGAGAAAAAAGGAGCCTCATTTTCATCGACTCGGTTGCTCTCTGGTCTGTTCATCACTGTGTGTTTAGGCACATCTAGCCTAGGAACACAGGGTGACTCAGAGCACCTGTGGGAGGAACTCAGCCTCATCAAGAGTTTGGTGACCCTGAAGTGCAATGTACATACTGATTACAGGCTGCTTCGATTTAGTCAATAGGAATGGTAGTCAGAAGGGCACGTCTAACCTCTCCCCTTCCTTGGAAGCATGCATCACAACCACAGGTACAAGACCTCTGCCCTTTTGAGATCTAAACAATCACACTGGTGTACTGAAGTTGGTTTCAAAAAGCAATCCCCATCTAAACAGGATGTGGAGACTCCAACTCTTTTGTGTTGTGTCTGTGTTACTTAACACTTCCCTGTTCTGATGGAAAGACGTTGCTTCTGTAGTAAAAAGTAAGCTTCTAGAATCAGACATCCTCCTAATGAGAGTGAGGTGTTATATCCTATCCATTCCTAAGCTATAATGAACTTTGTGGTGCCGTCACTGCAAGCTCTCTTCAGCAGCTCCATCCAGAAAAATACAAGCATTTTCATTTGTTAGAGAAATGTGTCCATAGCGTAGAGCTTTGCTTTCTTCCAAGTGGTAATAATGCAATACATTCTGCAAAAGACAACAAGAGTGAATTGACTTGGGACCTAATTACTGCGAGAAGGGACAATTCACTTACAGAGCAAAGAATCTTACTAGGATGCCTAACACAAGCATATCAAAAATTGGCTGTGCCTGTTTTTTGTGGGCTTTTCTGTTTTGGGCATTTGGCTTGCTTTTGGGCGGGGCGGGGAGAGGGGGTGGACTTTAATATCTTGGTTTTGATTAGCAAAGGTCTAAATGGTTAGGGACCTGTGTTTTACATAATACTATCACAGTAGTAGTCATCAGAGGCAGCTGAATTGGGAATGCCTTGATAAAAAAAAAAAAAAAAAAAAAAGGCAGAGGATCAAAAGAGTTAAGGAACATCGCATTTTGAGGCAACAACTCATTTCTCCAAGGGTCTCACTCTGTTCACAAGAATCTTCCTCTGAAAGTACCAGAGATATTAGCAGGATCAGAAGTCTAGCTTTTTCTACTGTGGATAGTAACAAAAATGTTATTTTTCTAAAGGCTAAAGTGACTCTTGTGATTCTCAATATTTATATTTTATTTTAATTCATTCGTTGGCTGATGGACTCAGAGTCACAAATCACAGAGTCCTTGAGCACTGGGGCTCATATTTAGCTTTTGGAATTAGCTGAATGATGGATAAAAACTCATTTGGTGAAACAGCTTCAATTCGCCCAAATCATTAATCTTAGAGTACATTGCGTAGCTGTCTGGACAAATTACAGAGGTTTTTTTTTCTTAGTATATCTTTTCACTAAGACAAATGTAGAAATGCAAAAGTCGACACTAAACAGCATTGGGAAGATTTCTAATGGTTCCTAAAGCAATATAGACTGATGAGTAAAGTATAGCAAACCAGAAATATTGTGTAAATGTCAAGAACCTAGTATTAAACTATCACAGACTGCTGTTACTGGATTACTTCTCCTAACAGAGCTGATTCCACAGATGATGGCAAGAGGAAAAAAACATGTATTCTGTTAAGCTCTGTAACTTCAAGAGATCCAGCATTACAAACTCACAGATATACAAAGATAAACAGGTATAAAGATACATAAAAACCCTTTTCTTCTGGAAACAGGCAGAAGTTCAGAGAGTTCAGACAGTCTAACCTATACCTGCTGGTGGTTTACAAAGTATCTACTGTATTCTTCCTTTTTAACAGAGGCAGTGAAGCTCCAAGGGAAGAATTTGCTTCTATCAAAAAAAAAAAAAGGGCCTCCCAAAAATGGACGCAGTTCTTTTTGTTCCTCTCCTTACCAAGACTCCAAAAATACATTGAATAGGGGAAACTACTCTTTGAAATCTCTCAAACTACATTTTCTTTGCTTCCTTATTTTTTGCCATTGTCCAAGATAATTAGGTAAAAGCAATCCTATTACAGAAGTAAACAAAGTAGCAGATTAAGTGTTCAAATCGATTGAAAGTTTGGAACTGAGGTCACACTAAATGCATGAACCATGCAGCCCAAGCTCTGTGATACTAGTGACTTAAGAAGACAAAAGAATAATATAGAAAGAATAAAATAAATTAGGTTTGCTAGGTATATTTTTCTACTTTGTCAAATTATATTTAATGTTTTTTACTCACCAGTTAATTCTATATTAAACAACAATAAAATGCTATGTTAGTGTAGATACTCTCTCCTATCATTGAGGACGTTGAACTGGGTTTGCTGTTTCATCAGTTCCATAATACAGTTTATTATGCAGTTCATGCTATTTCATGCTGTTTCATGAATCACATAATACAGTTTAATGCTGATATATCTTTATAAAAGATATATCCTTTGAGATCCATATTTGAGTGTTTGTCAGGTCAAGATTAACTGAAAATCTATATAAAATATAGCGCCCCAAGTCAAAGGCAGGGAAAACACTGCTGCTGTAGGAACTCTCCCAGGTTAAAAAATGTAATACGGCTATGTTGTTGCTATCCGCATCAATTCCCTCTTATATCAGGAACTTTCTGCAAAAAGTGATTCTATAAGCAAGATATATATGTATATATATAAGAAACAGACTCAAGCAACAAAGAGGAGGAGGATGATATAGCAGGATAGACATAAAATAGGTCAGTTGCATTTATGGTTTGCTAGCTTTTGGTGGGGGCAGTTTCTGTGGCTTTGTAATGAGCAAAATGTGTGATTCCCATGTATCAGAGGAGAACACATCCTTTCCCATTACCATTTCTGCTCGGTGAGCTGCCCGCAGTGGTTCGGCCAGTGGCCGCCCAGCACGCTAGCGGGGTGCAGAGCAGCAGGGACCAGGCAGCCACCACTATGCCTGCCAGGCTGTGATGGGCAGCTGGAGCCTTGGTGCAACTGTGTGCAAATCTGAGGAGAAAAATTAAAGATTGCTTAGGAAAATCAACAGCAAAGTTCCTCTCAAACTGGTCACTGTTGCATCACCTTTTACAATTTGGTCTCCTTCAGGTTAGGGAGCAGGGACAGGAGGACTGCTGCTCTGTGATTGTTTATTCTGGAGATGCAAACCCAAATTTTTCTGGATTATGACAGCCTTTGTCTTCACAGATTTACTGCTTCCCACTGGCTCCAAATTCTTTCATTTAGCAATAATCTTGAGTTCCCAGGGAGGTACTGGAGCAAAGGACATTAGTTCATTAGTTCCATTCACATATATTGATTTCCATTGTTGAACCTAAATTTCATTTCCCCATCCACCTGGGCTGAAACCCTCAGTTCCTCTGTCTTTATTCTTGTCTTAATCCTCATTTAAGGAATGCCAAGTCAATGGGAAATTGTGCCATCTTGCAGTCCTCTTCCTTTCTCCCAACTTTTGCAAAAAAGCATTCAGCACCATTAATCACAGGATTTTGGACATTCCCAGGTAACCTGCCAATGGATTCACCATTGTTTCCTGACTACCTCTTCACCAGTACCAGCCTAACAGATGGGTACTCATCACATCAGAGAGGTCCATTTGCCAGATAGATCCCAGGAGGAATTCCTCCTTTTTGCAACAGTGTTACATCTCTACTTCTGTCTCTGAGAAAAGCACTTTCAAGTCCTCCAGAAGACTGATTTGATTTTGCTCAGTTTAAAGGCATCAGAAGTATTTCGATGAAGACATTTAAGACAGAATATTATCCTGCGATCTTTGGATTAGCTCCTAGTTTAGACTCCTAGCTTTTAGCAGACAGAGCCCTCAGCCTAGATAGATAGACATTAATATGATTAAAGTCTATACCCACATACATTTACCTGAATTTATCTCCTTACTTTTTATCTCTGATAATGCATAAATTAATGGCCATGCACGTATCTCTTAAATTTTTAATAAGATATTAAACTAGATAAATTATCATTTAAAGCCATCATTAAACAACAAATGAACATTTTAATAAGTGCAGCCAGTAATTTATGTTTCTGTGAATTGGTCCAGAGTCTTTATTGCACCGATAACTCCAGCTATTAACAATGCCATCCTGTCTCATACAGCCTGACATTTTCTGGCAACGGAGGCCTAACACCAGAAGTCTTGTGTTTCATTCTGCATATATTAAGAGTTTAGAATAAATGAGGCAAAGCAAGATCGTGTGCTTGAAAATGTAAACGAGGAGATTTTTAAAAATATATATCAAATACAACAAAATAATGAAGACAAACACTTCAGAAAGATAAGTGTGGAGTGGTGACAGCGAAGCCTTCATTGTTTATACCAGACGTCAGAGATTACCTCCAAAGTGCAAAACCTCACTCATGAAAACTAGCTGTTTCCTATGACATTATGAAAATGAAACCCACCTAAATTTATAGTTATGCTCCAGCCGTTTAGTGGCAGTCCAGCCATAAATCTACCTTAATGCTTAGAAATTGCTAGTGAATCTGTCCCAGTTACTCTCCATACAATATAACTGCTTTACTGCACAGTTTGTTTAAAGATTTGTGACAAAAATGAAGTAATTTGAAATGGATTTAGTAGCAATCAGTGCCCCCCACACACACACTTTGGTGAAGAAAATATAGAGACAAGTGTGTCTTAAAAGCAGGGAAACAATGTTGGTTTTAGTGGGTCTCTTTTCTGAGGTGGAGCTTGTTCTGTGAGATAAAAAGGTCTGGGGACCTTTAAACAACAGGCTGGAAGTACCTCTAGTCATAAGTTGTAGTGCTAAAGCTTGTGCCGTTAAGGATGACCACAATACTGCAAATTAAATCTTAGTGGTGAAGAACATTGCTTCCTACCTTACAAGGCAGAAATTAAAGGTTTTCATGAAATCTCTCTCCAAGCAAAAGGAAACACAATGATCCTGTAAGTCCCAAAGGCTCTCTACCTATCTTTGAATGGAGAAGAACAAAAGACAAATACATGATTTTTCTTTAAATCAAAGTGATAAGCAGGAAAATGAAGTTTGAGTGCCTTGAAAATAATGGAAAGTCTTGATTTAAGAAGAATTAGAGGCCGTAGGGAGGCATATAAAAAGGTTTACATTTCCAGGCCCATTGAACTCCATCTTTCAAGCATGAAGGATTTTTAAAGAGCTTCAGGTGCAACTGTAACAAAGTTCATGCAGAACTACTGATCTCCTGTAGAAATTATCTCTGTATAGAATAAGGTACACACAACAGAGCATCATACAGCTTTACTCCTCTGGGAAATCGAAAACTGTTATCGTATAACACGAATAGTTCATCAGCACCCCAAAACACCCTCTTACTGAGATCAGGTTGAACATATACAATACTAAGCTTCTTATTTTATCCTTGGATTCATCTCCTTCCAAGTTTGGGGTTTTTTAACAATGTTTTCCACCCTTATTTATACCAGTGAGAGATCTGTATACTGAAAACTGACTGTGGATCTCAGATATTGTGAGTTTATATGGTGTTTTTTATAATGGAACTCATTTTGCTCATGTTTTAGGCACTATCAATACATAAATGTAAGATATTAATGGTAATCTGATACCATTTCTTTCCCTCATGTAAATTAATTTATTTCTGTGAGGAGTCTGTTCATTCTGCTTGGCTCCGCTCATGAATTATAATATGAGATGTAATGGTAAGATGTAGAGATTTATGTGAAATAACTAAGTGCTTTCAGTCTATTTCCAGTGCAAAGTGTGTGTGGCATAAATATAGTTGTATGTATCCTAAATTTTGACAGACTTTGAAGGGAGGATGAGGACTAATGTGATCACTACATCCATCGCTGAAGGTGATCCTGCTATGTTAAGGCCGATGCACACTCTTTAGGGACGAGAAGAACCCATGTATTTTTTAGTGCTCTTCCTCGGGAAGACAGTGGCCTCCTGGGTAAAAGCAGTTGGCAGAAAAAGTACAGAGGGGGCGAGAAAGACCATGCAGCAATAGCATAACGAAACAAATCACCTTTGCTAGCTTATTGTAGAAATTTTTATTCTTTGAAAATGTTGGAGGACACTTTAGGGTTATCCACAAAAGACCTAGTTCTCTACTGCTTCGGTGAAGGTGAATGCACATCTATGCATGAGCCATGTAAAAACCTGCACTTTGGTTTACAAGCCTGAATACATTTCCAGTCAGTAGAGAATTAGGGCTCCAGTGTTGTAAAAAGCCTAGATTAAATTTTTCTCTCCAGTCAGATTCTTTACGGCTTGAATCGTGCTGTCTCGTCTGGCGCTTGTCATAGTTACAAAGCTTTTTTTTCTGAGGAATAAATAAAAGGCTTCTGTCTCACCTTTTAGAGGACCAGAAGTCTTTTTTAAAACTATTTATGTCCTCTTCTTACTCTGCAGTCTGCTGAGCAACACAGCAGACAGATAAATTTTAAAGAACATTTCACAAATACTTGACAACTTTTCAAAATTATATTGTAAAAGCCTGACATTTTTTAGCCATTGACTTTACAAACACTTTTGTTTAACCATTGCTCTTCAGGATGATGGCAAATATCCTAGCTAAGAGTCTCATTCCAAGAACAGATAATAGAATTTCTTGCTACTATTTATGTCTTTACTTCTCTAGGGATTTTCAAAGAAAAAGGGTTGAGTATTACAATATCATAAATATATCTTGTCTTTATTCTCTGTACAAGATATCCTGCCTTTCTGCATGATAACTTATCTTTCCAGAAAAGGACAGCATGGTACTCATGGTGGGAATTAGTGATATGATATTCAGCACTGGGAAAAATTGCAGTTTTGTCATTCACATGACAGAAATTCACAATAACTGCTTTGTTTGTCTATTTGCAAGTTTAAATAAACAACAATAATAATGGTAATAAATGTTTAAAACAACTTTTGAAAGTGTGAGGCTGCATATGAAAGGAAAAAAAAGGAAATACAATGCAAAAGCTGGCAGCAGTGGAGAACGTCAATTTTGTTCTACTCAAATTTCCACATAGGAATGTTTGTAACACTTTTAGAGGCATGTATAGTCGTAAAAAAGAACCTACCGTATTTTGGGTTTTGTTCCAGCAGATCTCAGAACTCATTGGTTTATTTTGGAGAGTATCCATCTTCTGCTTTTCCTTCAACAAGCTGTTTACTTTTTTTCCGTCTCAGAGCTCCATTCATCTACTACAGTTTAGGCAATGAGGAGGTGAAGCTGCCTGTTTAAAGCTATTTTTTGGGATAGCAACAGATTTGGGATAGCAACTAGCAATAGAGTCAGTGTCCACTCATTGTAGGACTGGACTGGATCAAGGGGTATTCCAGAGGCCATGCTCTGCTTGAGGAGGTCACACCTCAAGCAGCAGAAAGCAGGACACCTTGCCTCTGTCCTCAGCATTACACATCCCACCTCTGTAGCTGCTTCCTATCTCCATAACTGGAGTGGAATGCAGATGCTTGCTACTATATAATGCTCTGCATGATTATTATTTTGTGAAAACAAACAGTGGCATGGTTGCACACTGAGCCTTAGCATGCTGGTATTATACTGCCAGATTTGTTTTCCTAACTTGTGATGTGAAGTGACCTCTTCCAGCAATATCAGGCTGGAAGGAGCTGCGGGGAAATAAACATTATTGAGAGTTTGGCAACCCTGACAAAGAGGCTGTTAACTCTGCATTAAGGGATGAAATAAGAGCTCTGTACTGTGGTTCTAAGGAGCAGACAAAGCTTGTGGCAAAGGTACAAATAAGGCTGAAAATTATCCCTTGATTTAGGGTCGGGTTTTTAACCATAGAAAAAAGGAGGAGAAAAAGAGCAGGTGTCGTCACAGCAATAGACTGTTCTGTTTGAAAACCCACATCTAATAACAATATAGCTCTAGTCAGTGGATGTTATTTCCTGTTCCTCTATTATGACTGAGGATATTGTCTTAGGATTCTTACCAGGTTAGTTTTCTTTGACCAAAAACTTATTCCTGAATGATATTAGGATGAACTGTAGTACTTCAGTAGCATTTTAAAAGGCAAATTTATGCTTAGAAAGTCCTATTATTTATTTTACAATGTTGGAAAGCTAGGCTTTATTTCTCTAATGTAGAGGGTGTTACTGGTCTTCCTGGCTTCTGAACCAATTCTTATTAAATAATGACAATGTACTTTTATCTTGCTTCTATTCTTCATTTATTTATTTCCATTAGTTTGTTTTCTTTCTCAAGCTTCTGATTTTGTAGTGTTTCACTGTTTTTATATGCTGTATATTTTTAATGACTGAATATTGATGTATAACATTTCATCTTTATACATGTGAAATTATACCTAACAGTTGTACTGTGACATTCTGCTTCTTCATTTGAATTGGGAAGATTTACACACTGAAATCCTTCTGGGTACAATATGGAAAATTTGAGGAACCTGAATCTATTCATACTCAATTTACAATTCAAAGCTTCTCCAGAACAGCAGGGAAATCCAGGAATGCATCTTCTTCTCAAGGCTTCTATATCCTGATTTGCAAAAATTTTTGCAAATTCTGGTTTCACTGAGACTGAGGAATTGTCAGTATGTTCAAATAAATAAAGGGTATGGCAGTTGTCTGTACTGGGTTTTATAACAGCTTTGGAAGCCTGAGGAAGCTGAACTTGACAGGCAGTTTTACATTTAAAAGGAATTTTTTGGTGTTATTTTGCCACCTAACCTATAACTGAAATATACCCATTTCTAGACTGCTGAGTGCAAGTGTACTGCAAAATAACACTACAATAGTTTGCAATAGTATATCTACCTCACTGTAACATCTGACAATGCCTGCATGTACTTTGGACTGAGGAACATTTAACCTATATATACTTTAGGGCTTGTTCCTGGAGTCCTACAGTGTCATAATCTCAACTTGGTTTTAAAATAAACAGTGCAACTCTCTTATGTTGTTAAAAGCTGTTTTGTGTGCAAACTAGCAGACAGCTTGAGAATAAGGAAGGACTTTTCCAGTCACTGCAACAAGGAGGTTACTAACCTGTGGATGCTTTCCATCAGTCTGCTCCCAGGTGCTTCCCTGGAAGTGCAAGAGAAAGCAGCACAGGTAGGTGAGCTGGTGACGTCTCCCCAGACATGCAGCCCCAGCGGCGCGGGACAGTGCTGCATACTGGGAGCCCAGCACTGTCCTGCGGTGCATGCTGCACACACACCCTGCCTGCTGCACAACATGCAAAGGGCTGCAGCCCCACTGCAGCAGCCTGGCCTGCTCCCGCTCTGCTTGTCTTTTTCTGAAATATTAAAAAGGTCATATTGTGTTCAGACTGCCAGTTCTGCAGAAACCAGCTCTCAAGGCATCATCCTAGTTTTCCCAGCTGAATCACAAGCTTTGAGAGGAGTAACTAGGGCTTAGTTTGTGGGTTTGAGTAGGGTTTTTTTAATTGTTTGGTTTGGGATTTTTTTTACTCTTTTTTTTAATTGGAAAATTTGTAAATGTCTTTCTAAATTAATCTTTTAGATTTGGCCTTTCATACCATTATTGTAAAAAAGGAAAGTCCCCAAGTGAATCAGTAAATCATTAATGAAATTGAATAAGCTGGTGTTTGATGAATTGGTGGAATAGCTCCAGTGATTAATTTATCCTTGACTTTGCCATTAACATCAGCCAACACAGTAAATATAAGCTGAGCTAAAGCTTAGAACAATATTGCTCTTTAGTGCAAAAGGAAGCTGCCAGCTACACTGAGTGATTCTTATGTAAGGCAGATGTGGATGTTATGAACAAGTAAATGGCTTCTTTGCCACACTGGTGGCATATTTGTATCATACATTATTATTTTCTGATTACAATACAAAAAACAGAAAGGAGACATACTTTGAGGAAATAAGGTATCGGAAGGGATGACATTTAAACAAAATAACACGAGACTGCAAAGCAAAACATGCGATTACTCAATTGAAAAAGGAAATCAAGAGGACTCCACTCCACTTGACTACAGGCCAGGAGATGCTATGTTATATGAAGGGTTACAAGTCCAGACCTGTTACTAGAATAGTAATTCCTATGCACAAATCCTTCGTTAAATTGAATCCTGAGGAAGGTAACTGTTTTTTAAACTGAGTTTAATTTCAAGTGAAAATATTTCATTCAGCAGCTTGACACTAAATTCAGACACAAAGGTCCAAAATCTGCCTTTTAAAGGAAAATGCATCACAGGTTGCAAAGGAAAAGCTTGTGTAGCAGCAAGGCTCTCTCACCTGATGACACTGAAAGCTGTCACAGAGCTTGTTATGATCTTTTCATTTAAGGAAAAAATACTGCCCAGATCAATCAAGACACATTCTCTGTTTTGTGCTTTGCTTTATACAGACTCTTACTATTTCCAGCCTTAAATTCATAGACAATCTACAGTCATATCGTTTTGTGTAAACACTGACCTCTCCTTAATGTTTACCTCCTGATATATTTATAGACTGCAATAGTATCTTCTCTCAGTCTTCATTTTGTTGGGTGAAAAAAGTTAAATACTTCTTTTCTCTAGTGTAAGACAAGTTTTTATTCCCCTTTCTATCTTCACAGTCACTCCTTGCACCAGTTCCAGCTGGAGAAAATGTTTCTTGAAGGTGAATAAGGTCTGGCATGAATGAGGCTTTCCAAAAACTTACACAAGAGTATTAATTTTTCTCTATTGGTCTGGAAAATACCTTACCTCACACTCTAAAATAACGAACATTTTTATTTTCAGAGCCACAGTCATGTCTATATTTTGCCATGTCCTAGCATCACTTGCCATGGTTTATAGTTTTGCACTAGAACACCTATGCTACGCAATAGGGTGAGCACATTATTCACTGTAGATCATTCTTTCAACTCTGATAATCCTGTCAATGTGCATGACCCTGACTTATCTCATTTGGTATGGGTCTTTGAAATAGCACACACATAACCATGTGCGTATAAATTAAAGAAGAAAGGAAAAGGAGATTAAGGATAAAGAGGAGGGAGGTGGCAGAGATGAAGCTAAGGATCAGATCAAGCCATGGTTGGCAGCATTTAGTGAGCATTACAGAAAAATAAATGTGCACTAGACTAAGATTCACTAACCACACACAGGCAATGAATACTGCAATGTCTTGCAATAGCTTGCAAGATATTGCAGTAACAGCTTTTGATTAACTGCAATATTATTATCTAAATGCACAATGGTATTCAGATTTTCAACACATTTTTCCATTGTTGCTGTTCATGCTACTTAACGTGAATGTCACCTTATTTTGCAATATTTGAAAATGTTTGGTTTCATTACAAGCCTGAAATAATAATAATAAAAAAGCCAGTAATAGTATGACTCTTAAAATAGCAGAAATTGAGGAATAGATAATATTTTCTTTTTTTCATGAGGAGGCTAGAAGCAGCTAAGGTGTGTCACAGGTGTCAGTTTAGCTCCTTTGCCTATAAGCCACAGACTGCTGCTAGTAAAATTCTTATGTGTACGTTGCATTGATACAGCGTAATTCAGTGACTGCTTCTTGGCACTGAAGAAGGAAGAACACAAGCAAAGTTTGCGATCACTATGGAAACTGCCTCTCTGGTTGCTGTGTTGGCACTGGCACATCTGACAGGGACAGTAGCTGTTCTAGAGAATTCCTTCCAACAAAGCTCTTCCTGAGACTTGTGTCTGGGACCGGGCCCAGGGCTACAGGTTTTGTTTCAACAAGAATTTGACAGTCTACACAAGCGTGATTTTATTCTTCACTCTGCCCTTGGAGAAGTGACATGCAAGTCTTTTTTATTATGTGGTTCACAGCCTAGATATTATGGCAAATGAAGAAAAAGTCCAGCTAGCATGTAATAGAGAGCGTCGTGCTTCTTCAGCCTAATACGTGGTCTGTTGAAAAACGATTACTGCTGACTTCAGGGTTTTGGCAGAAATTATTTGTATAGTATTTTTTTTTCTTCTGCGTCTTTATGCATGAGATATCACTTTGTTTTCTTAATTCGCGCTCCAAAACAGATTTGCCAGTGTAGCATACCTCCTATATACAACGGCATATTAAAGTACTTTCTGGCATCAACCTCAGCAGAACAATTCTGCGTGAAAGTGGATAGCGGGGTGTCTGGGAATGGCACCACACTAAGGGAAACCAGCCACCAGCAAAGGCATAGATATTCTTACAGATTACATGTGAAGGCAGACTGGAATTTTCATGAACCAGACACTCTTGTTAAGATAGCATTTGTCTTTAAATACGTAAGTCAAATTGAAGTTTATTTTGTTTACTTTGAAAAATGTTACCTTAAACAAATCAGTCTTTAGAGGATTGCATAGACATATTGTAAGGAAAGTACATTCCCAGGTATAATTTTTCAGTGCCAAAGACATCTATGGGGATACGGAAATAATGGTGAATTCTCATGAAACCCTGCTTACTCAGTAGATAGTAGCTCAGTCTTTTTGTTCTGGGAAACCTTTCAAAATTTGACCATGATCCTGGCTTCCAGTGGTAATGGGCCATGGTATGTTTTGTATCAGGCAAACTCTTCAGTGTTTGTAGAACCTTTTCAAAGAAAACCTTTTAAATTAATGTCTTGGACGTGAAGGTAGGCTGCATAACATTCCTGTAGCAAATGCAGCAATAGCTCATGAAAAATGAAAAACTACAAAACAACTTAAATTTAAGCTGGTGCAAACCAGCCCAGGTTGACTATCTTGACTAATACCATTAAAAGTTAATGTAATTAATAGGTGAAAACAAAAAGAAAAGGAAAACCAACTTAGTCATCACAGACTTCCACAAAACACTCTGTAATTTCCCTTTCAAGAACTGGTATTATACTACATTCTCTTCCATTATTTACCTATTAGGGATGTGTATTTTCTTTTCTTGAGGAAGTATGTACCTAAGTTTCTAAACAAAAGTGGCACATCCAAGAAAGCAGATCGTTGAATATTCTGATCCTGATGTACTTTCTTAATTGTACTCTGAGTTAATATTGCAATATCTCATTGGAAAGAAACTTCTAAGCCTTTGCTTTAATGATTTATATTGCACCAGAATCCCTAATCTGCTATAATAAACAGCTACTCGTTACCTTTGTTTATATATAATTGACTTCAGAGAGAAGACACTATTAATTTTTCAGCTAACAGTTTATGTAATTAATGGTGCATTTATATCAACGTACATAAAAACAGTAGTGTTCTCATATTTAATCCTCGAAAGCTACTAGAATGGCATGTTTTGCAGTGATTAGAAAGAATTCAGATATGAAAATCATTGAATTTTATAGCTAAATCTTTTTAAATGCTTTATCGCATTTATTAATGCCCTGAATTCAAACAGAATGCCTATTTCTTTGGCTTTAGTAATCACTGGGAAGGAAAAATAGGTGGAAAAAGATACCTTATTTTCTGCTAAAATACTACCTTTGTTGTGGAAGAAAGGAAAAAGACAGATGACATATTGTGTTTTGCTGAATGTTTAAATTGTAAATAGGTTTGTAGAATAAAATAAGTCCTTTCTGATGATATTTTGCCATTGCTATGGGGGTTATTAAAATCACATACTTCATGAAGAAAGACTGTATGTGTTAAATGAAGTTAGTCAGAAATTTTAAATTAGTTTAATTACCATGTTCACAATCTGTAGGGGTTTCCCTAGTGTAAGTAGAATCATTAGGTCAGCAAGACCCTCAGGTTTAAATTCCTTTTCTCCATGATTCTGGACCTGCATTTCATATTCCATATGTAGATGGATGCACTGAGATACTCAGGAAACACGGTGCTGGGCCAGAGCACAGACGCACGCAAAGGTGTGATGAGTTTATTTAGCTGTGCAATGACATCAAGATCTGAACTGCTGCAGGGCATGGTCACACTTCACTCTCATGAGCAAGTACTGCCAAAGGACGTTCAAAGACCCATGTTTACAACCATGAAACAAGCTCCCTATTGATTTTAGTACCTAACCTTACACAGATGTACAAACTCGGTGCAAGTTGCCTCATCTGTCCCTCCTCCTTCTTACCTGTAATAGCAGCACAAGTACTGTAGTCTCTTCTCCTGACATGCCTGCGGCCCTACTGCATGATAGCAAGGACTACAATGCACTGACATGTGAGTATCTTAAACTTTCTTACTTACCACGGTACACTGTGGTAGTACTGGGGTGTGCAATTATTCCCTGATGTAGGTGCAGATAAAGACAGAGAGAGTAGTTTGTTTTCCCAAAGCTACACAAACAAGTGAATATTGCAAGTATGGGTTCAGCTCTGGAGATCCTGGACTCCTTGTGTCTTGTGGACAGTGCCATGCCCTTCTGTGTGCTGGCAGGTACAGTTGTTATTTTATTATTCCACAAAGATATTATTTTATTGTTGTGCAATATTGCAAACAATCAAAATGTTTGGAATGTCTTTCCAGCTGAGCAGGCTTTTTACAGAAGGTAAAATTAGCCACGAGAGTTAGATCTCTGTAAACACTCACTGCTGGAGAACTAAAGCACTATAAAGGGTGTTGCATTCTTTCTGATACCAGCATTTTCTGGAAGTGTTACTTACAGGAATGAAAATGTCCCAAAGCACAGAAGTACATTTCTTCAGAAAGACTGGAAGTAATTTGGTTGCAGAATTTCAGAGATGCTGCAAGAATTAGGCTGCCCAGAAGGAATTGACTTATCAAATTTTGCAGACCCTTGGGAAAATGGGAAATTAGTTTTCACCCAATTGAGTTATCATGTTATAGCATCCCCTTTCCTTCATTCGGTTTACCTTCAGGACTCTTCAGAATTGCTATAGTATTCATTTTCTGATTAGTTTGATTACAGTCTGAGAACTGTCACTATTACACACAAAAAAATCCTAATCCTTTCCTTTGGACTGTTTGCTCAGTTTTTTCATTGCTGAACCACTGTGTAACCTTGGCAAGTTTTACCAGCACACTATCACACTCTGCACCATCTTTATATCCATACCTTACAATGCACTGTATTTCAGATTTGTCATTCCACTTTGACTCCATGGATTGACACCTTTTCCCAAAAACTACTTGGTTCTGGCCCCTTTTTATGTGGTCTTTCATTCCACACGTTGCTTACCAGACCTACTGCTTTTGTTATTAATATCTAAACAGCAAGTTTTTCCTTCTATGTTAAACACACCAGTGCTCCCTACTTTCCTGTAGGTAAGATTGTTCCCGTCAGGTGAGTCTTTACTGTGATTTTCTGCCTATTTTTTTCCTCCAAGTTTACTATTTCTCCACACCAGGTATCTTTGGGCACTGACTTAGAGTGGATAATGAACTGTGTTTTTCTCCCTGCTGAAGGTTGCACAAACTTTCCCTCTCATGGCATCTGCCAGTTAGAAAATGTTTAATGGATTTTGTTTCTCAATAGCACTTAGACGGTAAACTGCCAGCAAAGACATTAACTTACATTTACTGACAGCAGTGAAAACACTAAAAGGATATTATGCCCAATTTGGTGTCAACAATTCAACAGTGCTGTTAGGAAGCTGCAGAAGATTTAGATAAAATCTGTAAGAATAAATGGAGGACTGACAATTATACTTTACAGAGAATGGCATGAGATGTTCACTTTGCATAGTCAAGGAAGAAATTTGGAAGTATATACTGAATTTAGGGCCAGCAGGTGCAATTAACTCATATGGTTTGATCTACATATTCAGAAGATATTCAAGTTGCCCAACTTCCTTAAATTAAGACCAAAGACTTTTTCGAGCAAAGCCAGATAGTTTAGTCTTCAAAAGATGTGTGTCACAGATAGTGAATAACACCTCTGCAATGGTATGATCAAATAATTTAAACCAAGATCATTGCAATACATAAGCCATATCTTCTGGTGCACCAGAAGGCAGATAAATATAATAAATGAACCTCATGCTCCATCACCATGACAAGGAGAGCAAATGCTGTCCAACTGGTTAGACTTGACCACGTGAGCAGACATGCCAATGACACAAATTTTCTTCAGAGTGGTGGCCTAAATGATCTATTCTTTCACCCAAGTGTTGCCAACCACTGATGCTCCAGAGGAAGACGAGAGAATTAATAAACAAAAACAGCAGAAAATTTTTTCTGACCCCCTGTAAATAGCTAATTGAAACCTTTAAGCTCTGATTAACATAATTAGGATAAAGCTTAAGCGTTAGGAGAGTATTGAGATAATAGAAGGCATCCTGAAGCCAGGTCATAAAAAAGAAGTGGAATGAAGAGAGAGAAGTGGGATGGGATTTCTTAATTCATAAAGAAGAGGATGGAATCTGGATTTATTGACAGAAAAAACAACTATGCAGACACACTGTCATGAAGCCAAAAATGTCTCTGTGAGGTTACATTAAAAGTGCGTGTTTAAAAATATATAGTCTATGCCCCCTGAATCTGTTTATCGATAAGCATTTTCATTTTATTATAGAATTTTATAGATTTTTTCTGACTTCTGTTGCTGGACCCTGATTCTTGTAATACCGACAGTAGCAATGTTGCAAAATGTCTTTTGTCCAACATCTGCAGTCAGAATCACAACGAGATTAATCAAGTATCTCAGCTTGTTTAATGCACAGAGTAAAACAAACTACTTCATCAACACTCTGAGCTCAACAAGACTGATTTTCAAGTTCTTTGTTCACGTTTGCAGCTATTCATTTTAATTGTCTCTTCATATGCCTACATCTTTCAAGTTGAGGTTGCCACAGCTGGGTGTAGTAACCAGCTATGATTTAATGGAAGGCTGCATTTGCCCATGCTGGGATAAGGAATTTTTTATCATCTATTACTAGTCTACCAGGTAAGGATGGAATAAGGATCATGCAGCTGTAAAAGCAAGAAAAGTCAGACTAGACATTTGCTAAGAATGGTGGCATTTAAGCATTGCAACAATTTAGCGGTGTTTTGATAAGTTCTTCATTAGCAGAAATATTGCCATCAAGATTGTATGTGTCTTTGGATAGTGTACTCTGCTTCCAACTGGTCTATGGAGAAGGTCACCTCAGAGCAGATAGCAGTGGACCTTTATGGCTCTAGAACCAGCAAGGCAAAACCTACAGGACTTTGTACCATTCTGCACTGATGGCAGCCCTGTGGTACAGAAGCAGGACAAATGTCTCTGCCTGTGGTTGACAGGGGCTGAGGTGCCCCTCTAGATGAAGGGCAGACTTCGTTCTCTTCTACTTTCTTGGAGACACATTTGCAGAATTTGGATCTGTGGGTCTGCCAGATTCTGTAAAAATGGGTCATAGTTTGATCTGTGTGAGGCAAAGACCTGTCTCTGCTTTTTTATGAAGGTGTCCTGACTGATTTATCATCACTGTGGGCACTGTAGATGAAGAACCAAATGAAGGGTTATCAAGAAACAAAAAGAAAACTAGAAAACAGACTACTTAATGCTTCACAGAAAGTTTGTTGATGTGATGAATACAGATGAAAGCTATTATATTTACAGCAAATTATGTTCCAGCTGCAACCTATGTACTTTGTTCGCACGTCACTGCAGCCAGAGCTGTCAGCCACTGGTAGATAGGATGATTTTGAAATGTTTTTGCTTCAAACAGAATCTAATTCATGCAAGGGAGACAAAGAACTGACATGTTAAGAAATGCTGTGGTGAGATATTAATTTCCTACGGACATCAGGGGCTTACAAACCTTGAAAAGATACAGACTTGAGAGGCCAGGAGTTTGAACACTCCTTTTTTGTCTCATTGAAGACGTACAATGGGCATATTTCCCTCTTTAACAGCACTCTTCCATTTCCAAAATATTTTTTTTCCCTTTTGCTCTCAATTCCACATACTTCTTCATTCCTCGAGAACAGGCCAGATGAAATTCCCTTTCTAATATGGTTTTCTTTTTTCCTTTGGTTATCTAGCCAGCAATATCCATGGCATCTTTCTCTTTGCTCCTCATTGCTTGACACCCACCTTGCTCTCTGTTCCGCACAGAATAAAACTGCTTAGAAAACCACTTTCTACAAACAGCCTTCCTTTAAGCTTAGCCCTGAGCAATTTGATGCAGTCTCTGATTCCCACTGTGTTTTTTGAGTGCTGACTCTGCTGACAGGCCAGCTCACTATAGGCCTACAAGCTGGAGCAAACCAAGTAGCCACCTTGCAAGGGAAACAGGTGCTGGAGAGGTCTTCTGCTCCCAAAGGCTTCTTGTTGTTGTTGATCCAAGGCCTGCTTTTTGCCCCCACTTAGGAGGTTTTCTTCAGGGTATCACTGTAGGACTCCTAAAGCTTATTTTCTCTGCTTCGACCTGCAGAAGGCAGATATATGGAGGAGGGGACTGTGAAACAATCAAAAAAGGATAAACAACATTCTGGTTTTGAAATGAAAGCGTATACAGAAGTCTCTTTACTCTCTTCTATCAATGTAAAGGGGCGTAAAAATTTCATTTACTTCCCTTTTCACCATCAAAATGGAGTCATGGAGCCTGGCAAATCTAAAAGTCAGGCTTTCCAAGTGTGTTAATTCATTAAGTTTGGAAGATCTGTGATTGTAGGAATGAACACAGAGATGTGTGTGGATCATTGTTACAAAGTTGAAAATTACATATTTTGACTTATTTAAATTTAATGAACCCCAGAAAGCACTTTTAGTGTTTACTTTTTCCTCATTTGATTCTAATTAACCTTTCCCATGATTCAGATGTCTGACAAATGTGGAGGGCTGCAGGGCTAAGTGTTTTTTTCCCCATGATTGACTTTAATTAAGCTTGCTCTAGGCTTGAAACCCTTGTAAACTTAGAGAACTTTATTTTAATTGCCTTCTGCCAGATTTACTTATGCTAGACAAATATTATAAATCAAATACTAACACTATTAGAAGAACGAAGAACTGACTTACAAAGTAGTAGTCTGCCATTGTGAAATGCATTACACTCTAAATCTGAAAAGAAAGTGCTATGGTGAGAAGGAAATGGCTGATTTCATGAAGGTAACTTCTGGAGCATTAACAGCTTTTCCATTTCTGTCGGGCAGGTACTCTAAGACACCAAGTTTCAAATTAATGTTGTTCTTCTCCAGTTTCAGTGGTAATAAGTCATGTTCATTCATACTGGACATCATTAATTGGATACTCCAAGAACTTATTTCATGCTTTGGACTGCTCACCTGATCTCTCTTGTAGCAGTTGGAATGAGTCAGTTCAATTTTAATTAGGGGACTTTGTCACCTAAATCATATGGCACTTGTACTCCCTGATGCCAGCCTAAAAGAGTCATCAGGAGAACCAGATAGTTAAGCATCAACAGTTGTACAAATAAATACTGATTTTATTATTCACAACAATGCACGCAGAAATGTGCTCCAACAGATATTTGCAGAAATAAATGAAAGATCATCCATAACCATTAAATGAATATGAAGGTTTTATTAAAAAAAAGTTTGTAAGTATTTTAGTGCTTCCTGTGAAATATAAAATTTTAAGTTAAAATTCTGTCAGCTCATGGGTGAGGAACATCCCCACTATGCAAATGAATGGCAAATCTTATTTTCATTTTATGTTGCATTGACAAAAACTGAACTGTGAGTTGTAGAGAGGCATCTTGAGTTGCCCAAAGTCAATGTACTGCAAATTTTTGCTCCTTTTCCATTATACAGTACATTCTGAAGGGTCAAATGAACTATATTCACTTAGCTACGCCTCTCTCCTATATCTCCTTATGCTTGAGAGGAATTGTGTGGTTCTCATGCCATAATGCCATCCTGAGAAAAACTTTTGCACTTGCTGTGGCTGAAAATGCTCCATTCACCACAACTCTTTGGACCCGACCATCCAGCCAGTTCTTATCCATCAAAGAGTAAAGTGGGACAATCACCTCCCTCGCCCATCTGGCAATGTTGTGCTTGATGCACCCCGGGACATGGTTGACCCTCTTGGCTGCCAGGGCACAGTGTTGGCTCATGTTCAACTTACTGTCAATCAGAACCCCCAGATCTCTATCTGCAGAGCTGCTTTCCAGCATCTCATCCCCCAGTCTGTGTGTACAGCCAGGGTTGCTGTGTCCCAGGTGCAAAATTCAGCATTTGCCCTTGTTGAACTTCATGTGGTTGGTGATTACCCAGTTCTCCAATTTGTCCGGAGCCCTCTGCAGGGCCTCTCTGCCCCCAGGAGTGTCAACAGCTCCTCTCAATTTTGTGTCATCGTTAAAATCAAAATTATTATGAATGTGGCTTAGATGGAGGTAATTCCCAAAACAGAATGCTTGCATCTGGGTCCACAAACAGTGTGAATAAATGCCTAAATATTTAATCATATTATATTAATTTATTAATAGATACATAAATATACATATGCATCTATATATTTAAATATGCAACTATTTAAAATCACTATTTTATCTCAATACAGACCTTGTACAAAGTAGGAGACTGACAGCTCTGTTAGCTCTATTTATCCAGCTAATATTGCCAAAGCCATTGCAGCAAGAGAGTCTCCATGGGGATCACCTTTGGCTTAGAAAGAAGAATTATGTTTCTGTACTCTGTTGATACTTAGCTTCCAAGAGTGCTAATACAGTGTACCAGAGTGGCAACTTTCAAACCCCAGTCCAGGACCACAGGACACTCTAAGCCAACCTAAAATCAGGTGCCACAACTTGCACAAAGCTGTTAAGCCAGGAGGACAACTGTTAGCATTCATGGAGCCTGCAAGGAGGATGGTTTAATTCCCAAATTTGACATATTTAGCAGTCCTGTTGGAGAGTGTTTTCAGGGTAAGCAAAGATACATGATGAAAGAAGCACAATGTGGAATTCCACACTTCGTGCACAGAGCCATTTTTTTAAAAAGTACTCAGAACTCTTTAAATAGCAGAGTATTATTTTAAAAAAATGGAGATGTAAGCTATTTGATGTACTGTGGCTTTTTTATGCTTGTGTGTCTTTATTTAGTCAGAATGACAATTATTCATGGGAAAAAATCTACTGGCATTTCCTAGTTTTAATTAATTCTATTTTACATCCTGACACTTTAACTTGTTCTTGATCAGCTTCTAAGTGATCTGTTTGACATGTCTATCTTTAATTCAGAGTAATTGCCAAATCAGTTTGCAATTTATCAGAAATGTGAAGAATAACTCTAGCCAGAAAGAGCTATTTTTCTTTGAGAGTGAAAGTAAGCTATTACAAAGGGCCTGGGAGATTTAAGAAAAATGGTAATGTCATCCGAAATTTCTGAGTGAGAGACCCGCTTCAGATTTCTAGCAAGAATTTTAAGTAATTTCTGCATTCTATAAACATTACAATGATCTGACTTGAATGAAAAATGTTGCCTACATTCTGTTGCCTTATTCAGACTAAGTTAAAAGCCCTGCAATCTATTACAATCTATCATATGTGCTTGGTTTGTGGAGATCTTTTCGATGCCATGCTTTTACTGGATAAGTGTTGACAATTGGTATTGGTCCTCAATGACACTTGTAATTACAAACTAAACAGTGAAGTGTCTGCCTCAAAATTTCCTTGACACACTTTTTTCTAAAAAACTCTGCATAACAATTATAATAACTGAAAAAAAGAGCTTATTTTCGCAGCTTGCTCACTATATGCAAAATCCCAGGTACAGTCACTTTTCCTCCCAATTGAGTCATTGCTATTTGTGTGTAACTCTTTTGCCAGCTGCCAACAGTGGGAACAAGGACCTTACACAGAAAGGTCCTCTTCTAAAACTGATTACACTGTGACCTATGCACATTTATGTTTCTTCTTCTGGCTCTGGGAAATTAAACTAGAGCTGCAGCTGGGCCAAACATTTAAATGAATTTTAAGTTCACAAAAAAAAAAAAAAAGGGCAGATCTAGGACAATTTTGCAACTTAGTGAAGCTGGGTCAAAACTGGCATGAAGTTTTGATCCAGAAGAAGAAATGGTGGGAATACTTTCTAGGAGCCATTTTCTTTCAAAATGTATGCCATGTAGTGCTGTGGGTTTTCATAGAAAATATTTGTTTTCAATTTGATATTCATTAATTTCTTTCAGATTGTTCAGAAAACGGCAAAAAAAATCAAACCAGTACCTCAGTGACATGAAAATGTCATGACATGAAAATATTTTTTCTCCAAAATATATTTTCCTTCACATTTTGGTTGAGGCACT
Organism: Caloenas nicobarica; assembly: GCF_036013445.1. NCBI lineage: Eukaryota > Metazoa > Chordata > Aves > Columbiformes > Columbidae > Caloenas > Caloenas nicobarica. The sequence continues at coordinate 114,382,664 of NC_088246.1, read as the reverse complement.
GAGCAAAAAATCGATTAGTCACACAGAAGCTCTCCTGTGGATGAGATTTGGTTATTTTCAGGGTCATAAGCATTGCTTAAACCATGTAACCAGAAAGTTTGCCCAGTGAGAGCACAGAAAGGGTGAAACTGTGTATATTGGTATTTTTAAAGACTGAGCAGAGTATGTAGGGACTATGACCAATGGCATAGCTGCCATGTGTTCATTACCCAGCTCGTAGACACTAAGAATATAGACAGCCAGCGATTCCTTGCGGCACTCACAGTTTGACTTTCTGATAATTAGAGGTAATGGAGACTGGTGCCACTTGACTCCAGCGAGGACCATGCTTCCTCCTCTAATAAAGGCTATTCCTTCCCCTTTTCTATGCTGCCAGCACAATCACTTTTTGATCCTTCCTGCAATGTCGGCTGGACCCTGCTACACCTTCCATCAGTGCCCCATTGCTTATCAGAGCACAATGCAATTCGGTCCAAGAAGTCGTGCGCTCCCTGAAAAAGCCAGACTAGCTAAAGGAAGAACTATGGGGCACAGGGGCACAACAGGGTTTCTGTGGAGAGATAAAAATGGATCCCTCATATCCCAAGAACATGTTTGTCTTTCATCTGTGTTACTATGGCTAGATTGTTTCTTCCTTTCCAGGAAAACAAAAAACAAACCAAACCAACTAAACAAACAAACAAAACCCCAACCAAACCACAAACGAACAAAACAAGAAGGTAGAGAACACACTGAAAATAATGAAGGAGAATACAAGAAACCAGAGAAAGGGAACATGACGTGCACATCGTGTAATTTTTTTAGTTTCTTCCCAAAAGTGGTGATCATTTGACAAAATGCAAAAAGGTGAATTTGTTCAAAGCATTTCCTCATCCCTGGCTTAGTAGGTTAAAAGAATACTGGTTGTTGCTATGTTTTGTCTCACATCAAACTTACCTTCATAAAGTAACTTGTGATATTGCTGCAGCTGGCTGGATAATGTCTGTTCCTGTGTTTGTCATTACCAAGCAAAGAGACCTGCCAGATTATTGAAAAGTGTATTGCAGTCCCAGCACCGCTTATTATTCCTTGTGCTCCTTGCTCCCATTCCTTTTATGTTTTCTGGTACATGGGGATATAATGAAGAAGTTACATAACTAATTAAAGCAGCTGTATTTTTAATGAAGACTTTGAGATTGATTTTTTTCAGGAGTAACAAATTAAATTCTCAAGTGTATCTCAAAACTATTAAAAAAAAAACTTTAGGAATTATTTGCTTTGGCTTTCAGGAGTGCTGTTTTCGTTTAGATTTTCCCAAAGACTTAAGAACTTGGGTTACTAGCACACAATGAAGATAACCCATGACTATTTAAGTGTCCTGTCAGATCAGAAATAAAAGTATAACTAATGTAACAATCAAAGGATTTCTAAAACTGACAGACTAACCCTGCAGGATTTTATAATCTGTTTTATTAATAATATTATTAAAATGTAAGTGTAGCTTCATTTTTACCAGAAAGTATAGAAATGCAATGGTAGCTAGCCAAAACTGGGGTGTCAAAGGAGGGCTCATTGAAATCATTGCAAAGACTCGTCCTGGCTCCGTTGATCATGGGTGAATATTAAAGACTATGTAGGCATCCTACTGTGATTAGTTGTTTTAATTAAAAAGTTTTTAATTAAGATCCAAGGATTTATAATGTGTACAGGGAAGAAGGGTTAAGGAAACTGGGAAAATATATTTGTGATATAAATCAAGGTTTTTTGTTAGTCTGGGGCAGGAAGCAGAGGAAGGAAAGATTTGAAAATGTAGTTCTTTTTTTACTTGATATCCTGAGCGAAAAACCCTCAGTTTCTGGTGGTTTGATTATTCAGACTGGATGGCTGGTGGTTTCTTTTCCCACTCTTTCTATTTTCTTCCTTTCTTCTTGATTTCTTTTCTCCGTCTTCTTGGAGAAGGTCCCAAAGGAATAAATTAAGAATAGACAAAGAAAAGGAAAGTTACATTTTGGGGCCAGATTTCAAAACCAAAGAGAAATATATGTTCTTTTCCCCCGTGCAAATATTTATGAGAAGAGAAATGACAAAGATTTCCACAATCATTACCTACATAAAACTCATCATTATTAATAGCAGTGGAAGCAGTGCTGTTCAAATAAAAATCTCTTTCTTTAGTCTCTTTTTAAAAGATGCACCTCTACAAAGTATTGAAAGCCAAATTTAAAGAACAGTAAATATGCTTAGTTTTGAGTGACCATGCTTTGAGTTTGCTTTCTTTTTTGTATATTAAAAATGTTAATCTGTATTGGAAAGCTGGATCTCAAACTGATATTTTGCCATAAAAAACACATTTTAAATGGCACACTTTTAGATTTGGCAGACTGAACCCAGGATTAATTTCTCCTCCCTTCTTTTAAATGCATAAATTGTGCTTTGCATCCATGCCTCTGCTATGTTGTTTTTGTTTGGAGCATTGACGCTTTTGACAACATATGACCAATCATGGGGAAAAAGTTGGGATGAGATTAATCTTGCAAGGTTCTTCCTCAACCTTGGGACCCGAAGACTCTTTTTTTTCTATACAAATGATGTTAACAGTACTCAGCAAGGATTTCCACTTTTTTATCATGGAGTTGTCTTTTCTGTGGCCTATGGTTCTTTAAAGTTGGAAACAACAAGTGACTGAGTGATGAAAGTGCTATAATCAGTCTCTGGGTACATGTATGTTATATGTGTGTAGCTTCTACACACAGACACTGAAGAAGAAACTCTGAAGTTTCAGGTATTTTTTTTCTTGTGAAAGAGCTGCAGGGTGACTGAGATGAATCAAATGGCTTGAAAGAATAAAAGTTCAGGGAAATAGGTACAGCAATAAGCCAAATGGTTTATGACCAATGTGAAGGATTTACCACTTTCTTGCATCAATTCAAATGATAAATTTGCTTTGGTCACTGCCTCCTGACTCACCATAAGAACTAATTTGCAAACCTGAAATATCTGAATTGTAAATTATCCTGTTTATTATTCATGATGAATAGCAGATCATTATATTAACATTCCCATTTTTTTTCACTTAAGATTTGAGATTGATTGAAAATGAAAGCTGTTAAGGTAACTTCAAGTTGTACAAAACTTGGCGTATATAATTTTCTTGTGTTCACAATTCCTGACATTGTCTTTCAGCCTTACTTCATTTGAACTGTTCTCTTTTTCCCAGCTTTTCAAATATAAAGCAGCCTCATTTCCCAAACAAAGAAACACCTCAAATTCTTGTAAAATCTGAGGTTTCTCTGCCTGGCTACAGCTGCAATTTCTTAATGGTTTTTGTTACTAAACATTGTTATTTGGTGTTTGGTTTTGGTTTTTTTGGTTGGTTGGTTGTTTTTTTGTTTTTGTTTTGTTTTGTTTTGTTTTCTGTTCCCATGCTTCTGCCTTTGCTCTCTGCTGTTCCTTGTATGGTGAAAGCCGTGCTGATTAGCACCAAGACAGGAAAAAATGTGCAGGGAAATGATTCAAAAAAAGCCACTCAGTTTTCTCTGAAATCTTTTGGGAAGTCTGTAACAGGAACACGTATGTCACCTCCTGCCACATGTATAAATTGCTTCAACTCATTTCCTAGTTGCAGCAGGAGTTGTATTTCTAAGGAGCGGGTTTTAATATCTAGTTATTTTTTTAAAGGTCAGCCAGCCCAGACAAGCAGCATACCAATGACATGAGTTAATCATTTAGCTATCAGAAGATAACAGTGTTAACTCACATGAAATACAGGGACAGCATCACACTGACAATCATTTTCCTCAGGAAAGCAATGTTAAATTTTCATCCGGGTCCAGCTACAATGATCAAGAATTTGAGTGGAATGCAAATTTACAAGTATGTAAAATGATCTGTGATAATTTCATGTGTATCCTGTGATAATTTTACACACTTGACGTAAATGCAAGCACTTTGCACATCTCTCATTAGGGGATAGCAGCCCTTTGTTCGTCATTATGTACTGGAGAACTGTGGCAGAAACTTCACAACTCAGCTTTGCTCCTGACAACTTTTTATTCTACCTGTATTCTAGGGATACAGGCAGAAATATCTCAATAAACCCCACCCTCTGGGAGGACAGGATCAGGTTGACACTGGCGTTTTGTAAATGTCTGGACAAAAGTGAGTAGAACCTCCTAAATCCCACAGCTCTTGCAAAAGGAACTATGAATCACATCTTTTCATGTTCTTCCTGCTTCAGGAGCTGGTCTGAATAACTGTGATTACATATCTTCATGCATTAATACCACACTGCCTTTTTGATCAATCAAAGCTGTTTTGGTCGAGATTTTAAGAATTCACTAAACAACCCCATTTCAGAAAGTGCCAAGTACTAACTCCGAAAAATAGGCCAAGCAAGGTGTTTGAAGCAGCAGATGTCCTGAATGAGACACAGAGAATTCCCATCACCTCTGAAAAATTGCCTAGTTTTCTGGAGCCACCTCAAAAACCTATGTGTCAAACAGGAGATTTGGTTTTTGTAAAACAGGACATCACGCAGTTGTTATTCATTTGCCTGTCTGCTGCCCAGTGCTCCAATAGTGAAACTTATTCCTTGGACAGGGCTGGCAGCAATATTGGCATATATCTCTACTAAAACAACAGCATTAAAATCTAGCTGAGGTTTCATAGGAGTCCTGTGAGCTTCCTGATATTTACATTCCTAGCTAACCTTGGCAATACTAAAGTCATTTCTCTTCTCTGGGTTAATAATAATCACTTTGTTTGCAATTCAGACAAACACATTAATGCTCAACAAGTGAGATGCCCAAAGGAAGGTCATAAGGATCAGGACAGAAAATTTGCCAGAACAGACACAAACCTTTGCAGAAGAGATGACCTTAAGTAAATGTATTTGGCAGGGAAATTGAGACTATGGCAAGAGGAGAACAGGATGCTAAGAAAGTGAAAAAGTAATCCAGAACTCTGCACAACAGCCCAGATGGGTGCAAAGGCACTAGTGAATAATTAAATGTATAAACTGATATTGAGGGAGCACAAACTGGAAAACTAGAGCTTTCCCTTTGATGATATGACTGGAAAGGCTTTGCTTCATGTTTGTCCCTATAGTGATCACTTATTCCCCAAAATATATGGTCAAAATCCCTTTGCTAGTATAGACTGGTACAGCTGTTTAACAACAGGCAGTGTGCAATGAATGTTGCAATGCATGGAGCTCCTCGCAAAGAGCACTCTGTAGATTCACCTTGAACTTCTACCAGGGGCCCGTGCGGAATAGTAACTCTTCTGTGAACCCTTCCAATGAGGGTGATAGCTTTAACATACTGTGCTTTTTCATACCAGCAAGGAGGATTATCCACAATGTAAAGAGTGGCAAATAGAGGGAAAGACTGTGTTTCATTAAGATGTGAACCTGCTGTGAAGGTGTTTGAAAAGTGTGGAAGGACACCACCAAATTACCAAGATTTACTATTGTATCTATCATAAAACTGTAGTAATACAGAAGGGACTTCTGCCTGCTAAAAAATTTTCTTGTTATATTGTTTATAATTAAAGAAAAATAAAAAACCATATGACAGCCTAAGCAATTCAAGCATCTAATAAGCTTTGATACACAGCTTCTGTAGAGCTTGTGCAAATACAGATTGACTTTAAAAATGATCTTCACCCCAGTGGACAGATGTTCAGCTGCTGAAGTTGAGACACAATCAAAGATAGTAGATTGCATGCTGAGTGCTACTGAAGGGTTGTGAGTGAAGATACACATGAAGACAATCTGTTGAGGACATCAAATAACTCTCCCTGACTCTCTCGATGCCAGAAGCCTGTTTTAGACAAAGCTGCATTGCTTCTGGAGAAACAACAAGGAAGTACCTTACCAAGTCAGTCTCTCCTGGAACATGTTATGCTCGTGGGAAGACACGTAGTTTGGTCATTCAAGGTGGTCACGGCTTGAAGATGTCCTGATGTTACATGGATGGTTTCTGTAGCTTTAGTCATTCAGTACAATGAAAGTGTCACGAAAAATTGGGATCCTGAATGTCAGGCTATCCTTTTTTTCCTCAAACGGTACCAGTGCACAGAGGACGAGCCTACAGCCACAGGATTTCTGCAGTCCAGGGACTAAATCAGGGTCCAAAAGCCACTTCTCTGTTGTAGTAGAAAAGATTGTATCCTTCCTGCATGCTTAATATTGTGATGTGGACCCAGTGTTAGTCTTTCCTTGCTAATAGTATATATGGTAGATTATTACAATGGCTATAGGAATAATTAGAGCTTCAATTGCTTTTTCTGATTAATGCTTTTGCATGTTTTTGATTTTAGTTGCTGGAAATAGTTAAAAGTCAGCTCTCAGTTTAGTTTCTAGTCTTGTCTGTGTGCTCTGCAATAAACACTGAGACTTACAAAGAGTTCTGAAAAAGCTGAGGAGGAGCTTAATTTGCTAATGATTATTTTAAAATACTTATGTATTGGGATAAAGGAGAAAAAAAAGTAATGAGAATATTCTCATATGTCTTGGCATGCTGAAACTCTGTCTTAATAAGTCCTAGATTTTATGCAAAATTAACCTGTTAACATCCAGGCAATTGCTGTAGGGGAAAGAAAAAATGTTAAAACGTTACTACTGGTTCCAATTCTTCAATGTCTTGAATTATTAGTGGGAGCTGGAGAAGAATGAAAAACTGAGCCCCAGAAGTTGATGAATATTTCTATCAGAAGTGCTAAGCAATTGGAATAAATCATTAAGAAAAGTGGGCAATGTGTGAAACGGACCACAAATAATCAGAAAGCACTTTTTTGTTACTGGTCAGTACCAAAGCCTCTTTGTAACCATGGCAACTGGGAGTACAAATTTGCAGCATTGCTATCAACAAATATTGAAGAGTAACTTATAGCACTTTTCTGATTCATGCGATATTACCTGCTTTCCCCACCATGCCCTACAGACATGTCCCATGACCCCAGGCTTCTTCCTTCGCAGGGGCAATCTGCAATAGGGCCAGTTAAACCCTGCAAGCGTGCATTCCTCCTTCATGTCAAGCATCATGCATTGTCTCTCTGGTATTATATTTCTTCTCAAATATGTTTGGAAAATAATAAAACTTTCTTCAGGCAGTAAGGTGAAATCTTTTCTGAATTCTGAGGCCAAGCAGAGTTTTGTCTGAGACATTTCACATCCTCAGTCTTATGCTCAGGTCACAAATGGAAGTTTGCCAGAAGAATGCTGCTCAAGGCCTACTGGAAAGTTAGAGTTGCTTTTCAGCTGGAAATCTCTGAACCTATTTCTGTACAATCTCTGTTGAAAAGTAATATGCATTCACAAAATTGATTTAGTTGTATACAAAAAGTTAATATGTCTGCCTTTTCGTCTCAGGATTAAATTGTAAGAAACAAACAAATTGTTCTGGACAGAAGACACATAGAGACAGGATTCAGTAAAGATTCTATTGTGCCTGCACCTAAAAGCTATTCCATAACGTACTTTTCTCCTTAAGCAACAATTTTTCATGATTATAGAAATCCCTTAAGCATTTCCCTACCTTTTGAATCTATGAACTGCCTGTAACTTAAACGATTCCCTGCTCTAAAATGTTCTACAACCACATATTTTCATTTTTATTAGAAGCTTAATTAAATAACTTCATTACAGTAAGATATGTACTTAAATGTTTCTTATGTGAACTTGTTAAATCTTCACTTTAACCTTGTCTAATTATTTAGAATACCAATGCTGTCAGGGTAGGTTGAGTTATTCCTACGTTATTACTCAAACCTAAACAAAGACAATCTTTCCCTAGCTCCTTTTTCACTCTATGATGCAAATAAACTCATTTGCTTAAAGCTAAAGTCTGATTTATTCCTGCTGTTTTTCATACTGCAGATTATGTACATGTAAGTTTCAGTTTTTATCAAGGCACTCCATTTCTCTCATTATTTACTCCATTTTCAATGATCATTTTGAAGTTTTACAGGGTGCCTACAGGGAACAGGAAGATAACTATGACTTACTAAAGAGGTACTGTCAGATACAAGTGCAACAAATGGTGTGATAATAAAAGGCTAAATGATGCACTGAAATGTTTTTGCACGCCTACTCTCAGTTACTATATCAATCCATTCAAACAAATATTCTGGATTAAATGCAATAAAAATTTAGTGTCTTCTTTTCTTTCTTTCTCCATGAACGACTAAAGTGCCACCTGTACCTGCATCTTAAATGAAACCATTAGAGGTATTTTACTTGTAAATATATATTCACTAAAGCATATGGGATCATTTAAATTTAACATCAGTTCTGAAGTCGGTATTTTTTTGTCTTTTGTTGTTGTTGTTGCTGGATTTTTTCCGTCTGGGCCTCTGCTACTATTTATATCAGACACTGTTACCTGTTTTCATCAAACATCTCTCCAAATGAATGAAACTAAGAATGGAAACTATGTCCCTGGTAATCTGCATTCAGAAGTTTCAGTTAGTGGACTGGGAGTAGTAATGTGTTTTCATGAAAACATGTACCTTGCAGCCAGCTTATGAACTCAGCAAAAATATGCACCATACCAGGTATTTTATTTCTATTTGTAATTATGAAGAAAAAGAAAGAAAGAAAGAAAGAAAGAAAGAAAGAAAGAAAGAAAGAAAGAAAGAAAGAAAGAAAGAAAGAAAGAAAGAAAGAAAGAAAGAAAGAAAGAAAGAAAGAAAGAAAGAAAGAAAGAAAGAAAGAAAGAAAGAAAGAAAGAAAGAAAGAAAGAAAGAAAATATTTTACAGGCTAACAAGTTTTCAATAACATTTACATTCTAATATTATGTTTTGGAAATTATAACACACACAAAGGATCATAATTTGGTTTGGTTTTGTGGCATAGTACATTGAAATTACCTATATTTGAGTCAGTGCAAAGCCAAAAAAGCAAATTAACACTCAAACAATTGCTGCTTAGTACTAGCATTTAATTTTCAGTGAATTTTAAATCTTATTGCTGCACAAATTGTTATAAACAATGAATCCTCCAGCCAAACGGAAATTCGCTATGTTGCAGGAATGTGTTTTTCATGGAATGTAACAGTAAAAAGGAAAAACAATTATAATCTTATTTCTGATTTTTCCACTAATGTTCATCAATAGCCATAATACTTCGTTAGAGAACCAGGGCCTAGTACCTGCCCTGCATGGGTTCTCCACACTTGTAATTCTGTACCTATTCCAGTCTCTATAGGTACATAAGCTACTCCTAAATTTTGTGTGAGAAAAGGAAAATTTCCTCACAGTTTGTCAGCTATCAAATTCACAACTGTTTGTGGGGTTTTGTTTGTTTGTTTCTTTGGGGGTTTTTTGTTTGTTTGTTTGGTTGGTTGGTTTTTTCACTTGTATGCCAAGCAGATTCCATAAGCCCATCCCATTCACTTGCTTTTGTGCTCTAGAAGCAGTTTCCTCAGCATCATCACATGCCCATGTGTAGTATGAATAGGAATTCATCAGTTAAAGTAAAAAAAATAAATCTTACTTTAAAGAAAAATTGCTTGGAGTTTGGAAGTACTTGCTTCAGCAATTGCCAATTCCATCCCCAAAGTCAAATATAGTGGTGTAAAACGTGCTAAATATTGTTTCAGTCCCTAAATGCTGATTTGATAAAAACAACATGAATGAAGCAACTTTGATTCTACTTTTTAAGTTGCTGAGGCTTCTCAGTTGGTGTGAATTTAATTTGAAATGCTAGTTTTCACTACTTTGGGGGGTCCAGGCTGTGTGTTTTCTATAATTGACCTGAGGAACAATTATCTAGAACTAAAGACTGTAAAATACTTGAAGAAAATGAATGAAACCAAGTTAATGTCAAAAATATTAAATCCCTGTTGGGAGGAATAACCACTCTCTTCCAGCTCCTGGGAAATACTTGAAATGAAGAAGTAGACCTTTGTCATGCCAATAGTTGCGAAGGATATTTGGTACGGTGGGATTTTTTTCTTCTATTTTATTCTCCTATTTTCTCCTATTTCTCCTATTTATTTTTATCTCCTATCTCCTACAGGATAGCTGCTGAATGGCCTGAGAGACATTCCTGCTGGGACACACCCTTACGCCTTTATCCCAAACACTGTGTACCCCCCAAAATGCTCTACAGGTGCTTTTTGCCCTCTGACAGCCAACTTTTGTATGACCAAAACACCTTTTTTGTGGAACTAGTGTCTGTTATCTTGACTAGGGGGAAGCAGATTAATTCCTGCTTGTGAAAAATTGAAGAATATCGGCAGACCTGTACCATATTCCAGCCCCATTTACTCTAAACGGTCATTTTGTCTCCAGATATGTGAAAAATAAAGAGGCAGTAGAATCACAGAATCATAGAATCATTTCAGTTGGAAGAGACCCTCAGGATCATCGAGTCCAACAATAACTTAACACTGGCACTAAACCATGTCTCTAAATTTGTCTTGCTTCTGGCCTTGCAAATCTCTCAGCAGGATACCAATATCATTTATTTATGGTACCTTTTTGGTAGCCTGAATAAACCTATTAAAAGAGAAAAATGTAAAATTAGGCATAGGCATGCAGCAGGAGTTGGTTTTGGAGTTTGTTTGTTGGTGTTTTTTTTTTTTTAATTTTATTTTTTTCAGAACTTTGATAGAAAGTGTAAGACATAAAGACATTAACTCATTGCAGACTCTCCTTCCTATAGCAAAATGTCCTGGGACATGGAGGTGAGGGCAGCGGGGATCTGTGGTAGCCTCTAGCATGTCCCCTCCCAGACTCCGTCTTTTGCCTTCTCCACACAGGATGTACTGCTGAGCCCAGGAGAAACTGCTATGACTGGTGGTTCTTCCTGCCTCTGGTGGATGTGGAACCAGACAACATGGCTTCTTAGAACACATGTTTTTCTCGCAGGCCTGGAAGGCCACCTGTCAAGCCATTAAAGATACTTCTGAGCACCAAGGACGGTTTCCCAACTGGGGGTTTCAAGAGCCTGTGCTGTGACTGTTCACACGTAGCTGTGTCCCTGGAGCGAAGGAGAACCACATCTGATGAGGACTGCAAAACTTTTTCCCACAGTTGGCACCCACCAGAGACTCGGTTGCAAAACAGCCTCATGGCTGGGGACATGCTGATGCTTTGCCCTTGCGATGTCCCTTCCTCCAAAAGCAGAGAAAAACCCTAACGTCTAACTAGCTATCAACATATTTCAAGGCTTTTTGTCCCATTTTCTTGTTAGTCTCACAGTGTCCCATTCTTTGTGTGTGTTGTGTTGATAGGTTATGAATGGATGAACTTCAGCATATATCAAGAAGTACAAACCAGTTTTATATACAAGGCCACTGAGTTTCATCTCCATATTTGACATATTGGATAACAGCTTTTTCTTTCATGTACTCAGTGAATTATGTACCAGCATTTTTTATTTTTTTTTAATGAAACACAAGTATGATCCTCATTTCTTTTCATAGGTGTCTTTGCATCAATCTAGTTGAACTACTGTTGACCTATCAGACTCCTCTGGCACTACTTCAGGTCTCTTGAAAAACAAGAATTAAGCACTTCTGAGTGATTTCCAGGAAATGCAATTAAGTCCAAAGTAGCTCCAGAAATTGCCTGATCTAAGGTGGAGAAGGAAAGCTTTGTTGGGAGCTTGCAACAATGTGAAGTAATTGTTTTTAAAGGGCAGTGAAAATTGTATGGGCAAGCAAAAGGACTTCCTCATTTGATACTGTCCAAAGACAGTTATTCCACCAGTTATTCAAAGGAAGCATAACATGGAGCACATGCAAAGCATTAGGCTGTTTGTTGAATCAAGACCCTACACTATTAGATTAAAAAATACACTTTTTTTCCTTCCAAATACATTTTCTTTAATTCCTTTTTGTAAACACAGTTCATAGAAAGAAAATCTCCCTCTATGTATATCCTGGAGGCTGACACCTTTTCGTATAATTTTTGTTTGACTGTTTCTGAATGAGAGCTGGCCAGAGCATTCTGCAAAGACATTTTTGTCTCCCTGATCCCTACCTCATATGGCTGAAGCAATCAGTTTAGCACAGCGTGATGGAGAAGGGCAGATTGAACAGATGATTCAGAGGTGAGATGAGGACAAATGTATGTTGGAACTAGGGGGGTGCTTGAGTTAACTTTTATGAAGCTTTCATGAATAATAAACTTTTTTCTTGTTTTCAAACTCAGCTTGTTTTCCTGAGCATGAATGAATCACTGGAAAATTTGTTTGCAGCTACTTAAATAGTTAGCAATGACAGTTCATTATCTTAATTTTGCTTGATTACTAGTTTTTCTCAAAGATGCCAGGTAGTTTAGTTGAAGACATGCTATATATCTGTTGATTTGGCTGATGTAAAAATATTGATTATATTCTGTACCAAAACAGTATGGAAAACACAGCTTTGACTCAGCAGAGATTTTAGTAGTAAACAGCTCAGTATAATTACTTAAGACAGGTTTTAATCTGCTTGGTTATGAAATATTCATGGTAATGCCTAAGAATAAATGTCAGTACTGTGACAGCTTCCTGTGATATCTAGGACATTACCTGTGAATTGTTTGTGCAAGTATTTACCAGCATATACCTAAGTAACATTTCTGCCTGTGGTAATGTGCTAAGCAGCTTTGTGTGTGGTGTTATCCTGTCCTTTCCTGTAGCAAAAATCCCCTTGACTGAGATTATGGCTATTGGTGTTCACTGGATCTCACCACTGACTTTTGGAAAACCAAGGGTAATGCTTATTGTGAGTAGTGATTTGACATTTGAGTCCAGTAATGAACTTGTTTGACATTCAACATCTTACACTTGCATGTAAAGTTAGCACAACACAAAGCTCTTTCTTGCCTTAAAGGCAAAGTCGGTTACACAGGCCTCATATTCTTTAACCAAACAGAGTAAGCTTAGAAGTTTCATCAAAAAAAAAAAAACAAAAAATAAAGAGGCTGCATATGTGTCAGAATTTTTTTAACTCTGGACGATGCCTTTTCTTGATTTTTTTTCTGCAATATTAGCTTATGTGCTTGCATCCAGATGTAAATAGCGCACTCAGCAGGCAGTGAGGTTTCACATAAAGACCATGGATGTCTGCAGTGGGCTGCTTAGTAATAGTGGCCAGTTCCCAGCTGGAATAAGCTTGGGCAGCTCATAGTGAGCTTTACATCCGCTGCGTATGTCCTAGGTATTATATAGCTCTGGGCATTTTTTCACAGAATCACAGAATGGTTGGGGTTGGAAGGCACCTCTGGAGATCATCCAGTCCAATCTACCTGCTAAAGCAGGTTCATCTTAGACCAGATTGCACAGGAATGCATACAGGTGGGTTTTGAATGTCTCCAGAGAACGAGACTCCACAGCCTCTCTGGGAAGCCTGGTCCAGCCCCTCAAAGTAAAGAAGTTTCTCCTCATATTCAGATGGAACCTCCTACGCTTCAGTCTGTGCCCATTGTCCCTCATCTTATTGTTGGGCACCACTGAAAGGAGTCTGGTCCTATCCTCTTGACATCCACCCTTCAGATATTTATAAGCATAAATAAGATCCCCTGTCAGCCTTCTCTTCTCCAGGCTGAACAGACCCAGGTCTCTCAGTCTTTCCTCATAAGAAAAATGCTCCAGACTCCTAATCATCTTTGTAGCTCTCTGCTGGACTCACTCCAGTAGTTCCTTGTCCTTTTTATACTGGGGAGCCCAGAATCAGACACAGCACTCCAGATGTGGCCTCACCAGGGCAGAGCAGAGGGGGAGAACAACCTCCCTTGACCTCCTGGCCACACTCTTCCTAATGCACCCCAGGATACCAATGAACTTCCTGGCCACAAGGGTACATTGCTGTCTCATCACAGAATCACAGAATGTTGGAAGGGACCTCAAAAGATCATCTAGTCCAATCCCCCTGCCAGAGCAGGAACACCTAGATGAGGCTACACAGGAAGGCGTCCAGGTGGGTTTTGAATGTCTCCAGAGAAGGAGACTCCACAACCTCCCTGGGCAGCCTCTTCCAGTGTTCTGTCACCCTCACTGAGAAGAAGTTTCTTCTCATATTTAAGTGGAACCTCTTGTGTTCCAGTTTGAACCCATTACCCCTTGTTCTATCATCGGTTGTCACCGAGAAGAGCCTGGCTCCATCCTCGTGACACTCACCCTTTACATATTTATAAACATTAACGAGGTCATCCCTCAGTCTCCTCTTCTCCAAGCTAAAGAGCCCCAGCTCCCTCAGCCTTTCCTCATAAGGGAGATGCTCCACTCCCTTCATCATCTTCGTTGCCCTACGCTGGACTCTCTCCAGCAGTTCCCTGTCCTTCTTGAACTGAGGGGCCCAGAACTGGACACAATATTCCAGATGCAGTCTCACCAGGGCAGAGTAGAGGGGAGGGAGAACCTTTCTCGACCTGCTAACCACCCCGCTTCTAATACGCCCCAAGATGCCATTGGCCTTCTTGGCCACAAGGGCACAGTGCTCGCTCATGGTCATCCTGCTGTCCACTAGGACCCTCAGGTCCCTTTCTCCTACACTGCTCTCTAATAGGTCATTCCCCAACTTACACTGGAACCTGGGGTTGTTCCTGCCCAGATGCAAGACTCTACACTTGCCCTTGTAATATTTCAGTAAAATTTTCCCCACCCAACTCTCCAGCCTGTCCAGGTCTTGTTGGATGGCAGCACAGCCCTCTGGCATGTCAGCCACTCCTCCCAGCTTGGTGTCATCAGCAAACTTGCTGATAGTACACTCAATTCCCTCATCCAAGTCATTGATGAATATATTGAACAATACTTGCCCCAGTACTGACCCTTGAGGCATTCCACTAGATACAGGCCTCCAACCAGACTCCGCCCTATTGACCATGACTCTCTGACTTCTTTCCTTCAGCCAGTTCGCAGTCCGCCTCACTACCCAGTCGTCCAGACCACAGTTCCTCAGTTTTGCCGTGAGGATACTGTGGGAGACTGTGTCAAATGCTTTACTGAAGTCAAAGTAGACCACATCCACTGCTCTGCCATCATCTATCCACCTCGTTATGTTCTCATAAAAGGCTTTGAGGTTGGTCAAGCACGACTTCCCCTTCGTGAAGCCATGTTGACTGCCCCTAATAACCCTCTAATCCTTGATATGCCTTAAGATGGCACCAAGGATAAGTTGTTCCACCACTTTTCCAGGGATGAAGGTGAGGCTGACCGGTCTATAGTTACCCGGGTCCTCCTTCTTGCCCTTTTTTAACACTGGAGTGACATTTGCTTTCCTCCAGTCCTCAGGCACCTCTCCCATTTCCCAAGACCTGGCAAAGATGATGGAGAGTGGTCTAGCAATGATTTCAACCAGCTCCCTCAGCACCCGCAGGTGCATCCCATCTGGACCCATGGATTTATGGATGTCCAGATTGCTTAATTGCTTCCTAATCCAATCTTCATCAACTAAGGCAAACTCCTCCATTGCCCTGCCTTCTTCTGGGGCCTCAGGGATACGGGGCTCCTCAGGACAGCCTCCGGCAGAGTAGACAGAGACAAAGAAGGCATTCAGTAACTCTGCCTTCTCTGTATCTTCTGTCACCAGGGCACCCACTTCATTCATCAGTGGGCCTGCATTGCCTCTGGTGTTAGTTTTATCTGCCATGTATTTGAAGAAGCTCTTTCTGTTGTCCTTGACCCCTCTCGCAAGGTTTAATTCTAAGGAGGCCTTAGCTTTCCTAGTTGCCTCCCTACATCCTCTGACAACAGCCTTACATTCTTCCCAAGTGGCCAGCCCCTCCTTCCATGATCTGTAAACTCTCCTCTTCCACTTGAGTTTGCCCAGCAGTTCCCTGTTTAACCACGCAGGTCTCCTGGCTCCCTTCCTTGACTTCCTACGTGTCGGGATGCTGTGATCTTGAGCTTGGTAGAAGCAGTCCCTGAATGTTAACTAACTATCTACTAGGTAGTTAACTAACTACCTTCAAGCAGCCTTGCCCATGAGATTTCCCCTAGTAATTGTTTGAAAAGGCCAAAGTTGGCCCTGCTGAAGTCCAGGGTTGCAATTCTGCTTGGTATTCTGTTCCCACCACACGAGATCCTGAACTCCACCATCTCATGGTCGCTGCAACCAAGGCAGCCCCCCACCTTTACTGCTTCAACCAGACCCTCCTTGTTAGTGAGGACAAGATCCAGCAGCGCACTTCTCCTAGACAGCTCCTCCACCATTTGCATCAGGAAGTTGTCATCGATGCACTGGAGGAACCTCCTAGACTGAGGCTGGCTGGCTGAGTAGTCCTTCCAGCAAACATCAGGGTAGTTAAAATCCCCCACGACAACCAGGGCCTGTGACTGTGAGGCCGCTCTCAGCTGCCCGTAGAAGGCCTCATCAACATCCTCACTCTGATCTGGTGGCCTGTAATAGACACCCACAACAGTATCACCCCTGCCAGCCTGCCCCTTAATTCTCACCCACAGACTCTCAACTCACTCCTCATCCATGCCTGGACAGTACTCTATACATTGTAGTTGCTCTCTCACGTGAAGAGCAGCTCCACCACCTCGCCTGGCTGGCCTGTCTTTCCTGAGAAGAACATAGCCATCCATGACCACATTCCAGTCATGTGAGCTGTCCCACCATGTCTCTGTTAATGCCACCAGATCATAATCTCCTGACCGAACGCAGGTTTCTAACTCCTCCTGCTTATTCCCCATTCTGCACGCATTGGTGTACAGGCATTTCAGGGAGCGAGCTGAGCACACTGATTTCACCCTAGGGATATGGGAGGCCTCCCGGTCTTCATCAATTCTAGAGTGCTGCCCCACTGATTCAAGCCTGGCTACAACCCCATTCCCCTTCGAATCTAGTTTAAAGCTCTCTGAATGAGCCCTGCTAATTCCTGTCCCAGCATCCTTTTGCCCCGGCGAGATAAACCTTCCCCACGTATCACTGTCCAGACTGGTGTCTTATAAAACCAGCCGTTATCAAAGAATCCAAAGCCCGGCCTGTAGCACCAGTCTTGAAGCCAATCATTTACAAACTGAATTTTTCTATTCCATCCCATGTCATCACCCAAAAATGGAAGGAGTGAAGAGAAAATCACTTGAGCACCAGACTCTTTCAACATCCATCCCAAGGCCTTGAAATCTTTCTTCATTCCCCTCAGACTGCGGGATGCAGCTTCCTCCCCATCTGTCTGGAAGATCAGCAGTGGGTTGTAGTCTGTTGGATGCACCAGGTTGGGGAGCGCCCTGGTGATGTCCCTGATCCGGGCTCTGGGTAGACTACAAACTTCCCTATGATGAGGGTCAACTCTGCATATCGGGCCCTCTGTCCCTCTCAGAAGGGAATTGCCTACTACAATTACCCTTCTTTCTTTCATATCAGAGGCAGTCTTGAGGTGTGGAGGCAACTGTTGTACACCAGGACTCCTAGGTCCTTCTCTGCAATGCTGCTTTCCAGCAGGTCCACCCCTAACCTGTACTGGTGCATTTACACGGCTCAGTGTCACGTGGGGTAAATAGATCTTTGGTCTGATTCAGTGCAGCCATCTCTATATGAATAGTAAATGTCACTATTATTATACTGTTATTAATTGTGAGTTATTATTTTTATTGTTGTTGTTGTTGATGATGATGTTATTCTTACTATTACTGTTATTAATGCAAAAGCCTAGGTAAACAAAGCCTAAGCAGACATTCTGCCCTGCAGGTCAGCTTCTGCCAGGAGATGAGGTATGGTGGTGGCACGAGGATTAGGTTTATCAAGTACAACACACCTTTCCCATGCACACATGCATCATGGGAGCTGTGCTTGTGGTGTCCTCACCCTTTAGAGTACCAGTGCACCAATGCTGAGACACCTCTGGTACCTCACTGTTGATGCTGGAAAAGATTTGACGGTGTTCTGTGGGCTGCACCTGAACCTGCTGTGGGTACAGCATGCACCAGATGCAGTGGCACATGAAGCAAGGTTTGCATGTTTGCCAGCCTGGGAATTTGCAGATATGACTCCCATCCGAGTGCCCTGTGTGAATAAAGCAAAGCATTGGATCACATCCCATTTACCTTCCCTCTGGCCACCAGCTGGTGAAACAAGCATCAGAACGGAGTCCAGTGTTTCTAAATGGAGTCTGCTCATTTAGTACCTCAGCTAACTGTGAACCTGTATTTATGAACACATTCAGAGTAGCAACAGGGAAGTAAGTTATCATTTCAACTTTAGTAAATACCGATCAGAGTGATATTCTGATAACTTCTATGCACTGGTGGTTTTGTTTGAATTGAGAGGGGTTTCTTTCAGATATAGCATAAATGATATACAGTGTTACTCCACACAAGGAAGAATATCAGAATCTGAACCAGGGTTTGATAATTATTTGTTGATAATGAAATGGAAAAACACCTCTTTCAAATCTACAATGAATCATCTTTTTTTGGGTAAGAACAATTGTCTGCATATCTGTATAATTCTCAAGTCTCATGAGAGGATAGAGATATATTTTGTTAAATGTTTCTACTGTATGTTAGAGAAGATTTGTGCTTATTAATTAGCATCTTGAGAAGACTATTTCAAGAATATATGTAGGAGTGTTCTAGTTAATTAGAGACTATCAGAAACCCTATATCAACTTAGTTTGGATGCACATTGATTTTTTGATGTCTAATATTTCATCCAGACACAGCACTTACTATAATACTTGACCTAGTTCTCAGCTTCAGAAACTGAGACTATAGGGCCTCTTCATAGTTCAGCTAATTTACCCATGAGTTGGATGTTACATGGTTATCAAAAGTATCAACACTAAAAATAGGAAAATAAATAAAAGCATAAAGGGAATGTTATGTTCATGCAGACTGGTCAGCAGCATTACATTTCCAGCATGAATATGTAACTTAATAAAAATAAAAGTGGATCACTGTTACTGACCACAGACTTTATTACACATTTTTATGTTTTAATTCCATAATTAAATTCATTATGTTAATTTGTTGCATAAAGTTATTCCTTTTGCTGGCAGTGAAGAATAGGTGCCAGTGAAATTCTGCTAAATTTTAGAGTATAATAGCACCTTCTCACAAGTCTTCTATGTTTCTTCCTTCTAAAAGAGGGACATTCATACAGCAGATAGAAAGGTATCATAAATGAGATTGTCCATTTCTCATATTAGACCTACCAAGATCTGCATCATAGTGATCTAGTTCTGATATTAGTGTCTCAAGTGATGGCCTCAGTGATAACGTCATCCTGTGTTTTTATGGAAACTGTTAGTGCTATGAAGGTATTTGCCCTTTTATTTGACCATCTTGTTATTGTTCTCCTTCATTACTTCCTGAAGTATAAAATACTTAGGACCAACTTCATCTCCTGATCCTTGTAGCTGCTCAAGGAGTCTCACATCCTGCTTTTATGCAATAATTTAAATAACGGCAGGAAAATACAGACTATTCACCATTGTAATTTCTTTTTATCTTTTACAAATAAGAAAAGGAATTCAATAGCAGAGTGGATTAGATACCTGAGTAGGAAACTCAAGCCCAGTAGCAATAAGTACAGGCATTTTACTCTAGCATCACCACTGTTATAATATGTTCCCTGCCCATGTATCCTGTTCCCATAATAGCCCCTGCCTCCTATTTCCACCCCCAGTCTTGTGTTGGTTCATTACAGGTGCAGCTCAATTCATTGTCAGGGACTGGTGGTTTTGAAGAAGGCTGGGTTATGTGAGATGCTGACTGTTATTTTAAAAATGTTCACCTTGTGAATATCAGGAAGTGATCCTTGAACTGATGGGCAGTCCCACACAAGAATGTGGGCGAACAGATAGACTAGGAGGTAGCTTCAGAGAGAGTAGGCAGGGAGAGAGGAGACAAGGGTGGAAGGAAAAGAAGATATATAAGAAAGGAGGCAGAGGCCAATTTCTGGCTTCCCCATTCTGACGTCCCCAAGACAAAGGGTTTACCCTGTTTGTTGCCTACTGTATGCAGCATTTTAAAATTCTTTGTTTCTCTAAAATTAAAACTTCTGTGAACAGCGGAACTGGGGGGAAAAAAAAAAAAAGTGGCCCACTGTCCAGGTTCTCAGATTCTTGATGCTGGTTCTCACAGTTTCCTATAGGAAGCTTATTCCCACATGTGGTGTTGATGTAGGAAAATCTTTACAAAAAACCAGAAACTTAAATCCATAATTTATAGGCCAAATCAGAACATACCAGTCATATTTTTTTCCCTTATCTACTGTTTATATTAATATTGCTATTGTAGAAAGTATTTTCTAATTAGTACAGTTCTTAATTTGGCAAAGTATCACCACATCTGAGAGTATGTAAAGAATCCTGCTTCCATCCTTTGGTCAGTGTTAGTTAGAAGCACTGTAAACAGATCAGAAGAGATTTCTTTTCATTCTGATTCTACACAATGTTTTTTCATAAACATGATTTTTTCCAAGTATCAGATTCAGACTTTTAAAGAAACAGTTTTATTCCCAGTAAGAAGTCAAGCACTTAACAGTCTGTTGACTTCAAAAAATTCTGAGAATTAATCAAATAGATTATTGGATGGGTTTGAAATCTAGTTTTGACTCAAAGTCCTATCATTTCTGTTCACACCAGTTAGTTGTTTTTAAATTAAGGATATGCTCCAGTAAGTTTATAGTTAAATAAATAGATATCTGTGGGATAATGTATTAACCTGGGCTACCAGCATGTCGTTGGAACATGATTACAAGATGGATTCTAAAAAGCTTGGAAACATGAAATACAGCACTGATAAACTAAGTATGCATGTTGTGAATAAAGCAAAATAATTATGAGAATGTGCATAACATGCTACTAGAACCTCAGTTACATATAACACAAAAAAATATTTATGTACCTATCTCTATTCCTAGCGAAATAAACATTGGAATCTCTCGTGCATTTCTATAAAATAAATTTTGTAGGAAAAAAAAATGAAAAAACATAAACAGATAATGTAGTGGAATTGATTTTTCTTAATCTTAAATGCTTCAGTAGTCTAAAGATAATACATAGAATATGGAAATCAGGTTAAGGAAACAGCAAAGAGATACAAGGGACAAATCCCTAGAGTGAACATATGTCAGAGAAATATTTACTTTAAAATAGATCACTTTTGCCTGACTTCATTGATGAATGCTGCCGTTATTAAGCCATATGATAGTGCCTAAGAATATCAACACAGAATTGAAATACCTGAGCAGTTTTTCAGAAGCATAATAAAAAAACTGTCCCTTCCTCAAGGTACTAACTCTCCATCTGCCAGATAGCATGAAAAGTAAACAGACAAGTAAGATGGGAATAAAAGAAGAGAATGAGGTGACAATAGCAAGATAGTTTAGCAAAAAAGGGATGTTTCGGTGCTCACGTCACTTCTTTAGTACTAATACTTATCAAGCATAGCTCTGCTCATGTTTGGTGGTTAACACTCGGAACACAACCTCTGTTTTCTGCTGCCACATCTTCATTCTATAATCCTGTGTAAAGCTATTAAATTTTCCTTCTAATCAGCATAGCAACAGTTTCAATTTTTTTTTTTTCAATCTCATATCATCCTGGAAATGAGTGTTGATAGAAATAACCTTTTTGGAAGAGGTTCCTGTCCCACAGCTGGAAAGCATCATGCTATACATTGTGTCTTGCTGTTGGTCCACATAGTGTGAGAACAGAAGTTTATTTTATAGCTCCCAAACTAGCAAGGCAGTGGATAATATCATGTATTATTATGTACTAATATATGTAGTAATGCATGTGGTAATTAATGTATGTATCATTATAGTATATAATATAGATAGATACATAGATACATAGATAGATCACAAGAAAGAGCATTCTACCTGAATATGATCTTTTGCAAGTAACCCTCAGGGTGACACAAGCAGTTTGAAAAGAGCTCTGACACGGTGGTCCACTTCAGAATATGAAGGAAAGTTATAAAATGTGTGCAGCATTGCTATAGATTATTTTACAGATAGAGTATTGTTAATTGCTATGTTTTCCAATTGAAACAGTATCTGTAATCATATTCCAGACCTACACACAATTAGAAGTAGACTGCTTGACCTATAACCCCTCTGATGTAGAAAAAGGCACCTATACTCTAAATATCTTCACTGAAACTTGTTGACATGCAGGTTTTCTTACAAGACCTTTCTTCGTCCCTTTAACAATGATGTAGTAGGAAGCATTATAATGGGAGAAGATATTTTTCCTGCTGAGTTGTCACCTCTTCTGGGTATCAGTAAACTACTTACTGATTACAGTCTGAAAGGCATAATCTGTTGTATACTTTCGTGCTTGGAATTAGTCAAAGGACACCTAGGACAAGAAATGGGAATTCCTTCTTGTTGTCTATACCTCTAAGTCAAAACAAGTAAAAGTGCAGTTTGTATTGTCCTCATTTAATAACTGTCACATAGTAACTAAGGATCTAATATTTTAAATTGAGTCAATCTTTGGCCTCTTCAGGGATCTGCGTGGACCACGGAATAAGGCTCTGGAGGAGAGATGGGCCCAAGAAAGCTGGTTAATGTTCAAGCATCACCTCCTCTAAGCTCAGGAGTGATGCATTCCAACAAAGTGGAAGTCAGGCAAAAATACCAGGAGGCCTGAATGGATGAACAAAGAGCTCCTGTACAACCTCAAACACAAAAAGTAAGGTTGCAGAGGGTGAAAGTAAGGACGTGTAACCTGGGAGGGATACAGAGAAATTGTCCAAGCAGCCAGGGATCAGGTAAGGAAAGCTAAAGCACTGATAGAATTAAATCTAGCCAGGGATGTCAAGGGCAAAAAGAAAAGATTCTATAGGCATGTTGCTGCCTGTAGGGAGGGAAGGGATGCCATCCAGAGGGACCTTGACAGATTTGAGTGGTGGGCCCGTGCAAACCTCACAATATTCAATAAGGTCAAGTGCAAGATCCTGTGCATGAGTCAGGGTAATGCCAAGCACAAATACAGGCTGGGTGGAGAGTGGATTGGGAGCAGCCCAGAGGAGAAGGACTTGGGAGTGTTGGTTAATGGGAAGCTCAACGTGACCTGGCAATGTGCGCTTGTAGCCCAGAAAGCCAACCATATCCTGGGCTGCATCAAAAGAAGTATAATTCTTCCCCTCTGCTCCATTCTCATGAGACTCCACCTGGAGTTCTGTGTTCAGCTCTGGGGACCCCAACACGAGAAGGACATGGACGTGTCAGAGTGAGTCCAGAGGAGTGCCATGAAGATGATCAGAGGAGAGGAGGACCTCTCCTGTGAGAACAGGCTGAGAGAGTTAGGGTTGTTGAGCCCAGAGAAGGCTCTGTGGAGACCCTATAGCAGTCTTCCAGTACCTAAAGGGGGCCTACAGAAAAGCTAGAGAGGGACTTTTTACCAGGGCATATAGTGATAGGACTCTAAGGGTAATGGCTTTAAACTGAAAGAGAGTAGGTTTAGATTAGATATAAGGAAGAAATTCTTTGCTGTGGGGGTGCTGAAGCACTGGAACAGGCTGCTCAGGGAGTTGTGGATGCTTTGAGCAGCCTGGTCTACTGAAAGACATCCCTGTGCATGGCAGAGGTGTTAGAACTAGGTGATGTTTACGGTCCCTTCCAACCTAAACCATTCTATGATTAACATAAATCACTGTCATGATGGTAAGAGATATTTTAGCCTGATATGCCTGTACATAACACAAAATAGAAGAAAACAATCTGTTTACTGTCACTTCTCTTTGAACCAAACATTGTTGTATTTGTACATCTCTAAAGAATTCAATGCAACAGACTGAACTTCATACCGCATATGCTTCCATTGGTCTAATCTGAACTGATGCATTTTTACCTCTCCCAATAATTGTAAGACAAGTCACGTTTTGTCCAGACACTTACAATGTTATATCTTTAAAAATCATTACCTGGTCCAAGGTTAACTGAAAGATAATAAAAACATGCCACTATCCACTGGTGGATGGACAGATCCTTATTACAACCAGGAGAAAATGCTTCTTCTACTTTACATGAGCCAACATGGCTTCTTGGAGCAGTCTATCTCAACAGCCCACAGACTGCGCATGACTATAAACTCACTTTATAAACAGAGTAGATTAGATCCTTTATCAAAGGATCACGAAGACAGTGATTGAACCAGTAAAGGAACAAGCACAAAACATGGTTTAGGTCTGGAGAGGGGGAGGAGGATGTTCCTTGATTCCAGATACTTCTCACCCCTTCATAAGATGATGTGTGAGTCTGAGGGGGTAAATTATAACCAAAGTCTCTATTTCGTCTGGCCATTAAGTGGTGAGAGTGAGGTATGAGTGAGCTCTTGGGCTCCAGAAGTTCTTCTGAGGTAGGTGGTGGGTAAACCCTAGCATGGCTCATTGGCAAAATTGCTCTGTAACATCTGAAGGATTTAAACCTTCACTGTGCATTCTCATCTGTCCCTTCATTCCTCTTCATAGCAAAGAGAATTGGATTCATCACCAGGATGATTCATACTCTGACTATCAGGGGGTTCATTGCATGGCAAAAGTTCACTTAGATGCTTAAGTGGGAAAATTAAATATTTCGGGGACATTTCTCTTCATAACATCAACACTAACAAAAGTCATCGCCTACATCTTTGAATGGATTTCTGTAATCTTGTTATTGTTTTCCTTCATGTTGCCATCCATGATTCTCTGTTACAAATGTCTTCAGAACATAGGTTACATTAATAATATTCTATTCTGAAGTGACTGAGGATGTAAAACTAAAACAGGAAAAAAAATTAAATACTTCAGAATATAACCGAAGTCGTCTCTGAAATACTGTGGACCAAAGTTCGTTTGATTTAGGAATACAGGACAAATACGCTAGGGACTACTGAAACTTTGGGGTGCATAGATAAAATGACAGTTGAATGGTACACCTTGTGTGTATGTACGGTATACCTTACATGTATGTAATACCCTGGCTAGTAGATGATCCTATCAACTTCACACATGCAAAGTATTAAAAACAGTGTTTGGAGTACTACAAAAGTGAAACAATCCTTGGATTTTTTTGACAGTTGTCAAAGGATGTTTGACGTAATCTTCATGACTTCTGGTCAATGGGAGAAGAATATTGCACTGGGGTGTATCTTGAATACCAAAGAACAGAGGGCCTGAACCCATCTAGAGTACATTTGAATCATGACAATGAAATCTTGTTAAAACAAGGTTTTATGAACAGGTGTCACACCTTTGGTCTCTGTCCAAAGAATGACATTTTTCTGACGGTTCTGAGAGCCTGGGAGCTTAAATGGAAGCTGATTTATAATGTTTTCTGCATTTGTCACTGCAGGCATTTTGACTGTTTTAATAATGACTCTGTTTCATACTTTACTATATATATTGGATGGTATAGGGTGTTAGACATGTAGGTTCTAAAAACCTAAAAACATTTTTATATACAAAAAAAGCTGCATGCACTTCTAAATTTAAGCATTTTCAAAGCTTTAATTACTATATCAAGTCAATTGGTAAAACAACAGAATGGCAGGTGTAAAGAATTACAATTCTGAAAGAAAAGGAATCAGATTTATTAAGAAAAATAATTCTCTAATGAACTTACTTACTATTCTGCAGGAAGAGAGCATCTGGATACTTGCAAAAATAAAACATATGGTAATGTATTTGTAAGATAGTGACATACATATTCTTTTAAATGTGCTGAAAAATATGGTAGCTAATATACACTTTTTTATACGTGTCTATAAATATTTATCAATGAAATATATTGAAACATATACTTGTCAAGTATATGTTTTCTCTTTGAAAATAGAATTCATTATGTGAAATACTTAGTAATCTTACTAGATGAGTCAGAGGGACAAGTTTTCTGAGCAGAATAATAAATATATGACTTCTGTTAACTTCAACAAAAGAGAGAATTTAAAAGTACAGAAGCAATACTGCATTGTTTCTGTAACTCACACTGAAAAACCTCACCAGTTAGTCACCCTTATGCTGGTAATCTTGATTACATCCACAACTGCGCTGACTATTCAGGCAGACAACAAGGCTCTTTTCAAAACTCCTGTAGAGAGAAAATTTCTTCCTTATGTGGCCAAGACTATGGTCCTCCCAGTCAGTTCTGACTGACAGGTCCTTTTCTGCTGGGAAGCAGCCAGTTTATTTTCATCCCTGCCTAAAAATAGAGAAGAGAGTGGCAAGACAAAAGGAGGTTGGAGAGGTGATTATTTACCAATTTACCACTGTAGTGGGGAAGTGTTAGTCTGTGGGATACTGACTGTCAATGTGATTTGTAGATGAAGTTAAAGTTAATGAGTCTATCCTTGATCTCTGTAGAGAATGTTTAGAAATAAGGGGCTCCTTCTTTTCACTCAAAACAAGCTAAGTCCCTCTGTTTGTGGTTTCCTAAGTCTGAATGTAAGAAAAAGCTTGCCAGGTAGTCTTGTCCCACTTCAGAACAATAACCATAGAGGGATTCTGAGATAATAAGTTCCAATTTCTGTCTGGAAAAGAGACATTCAAATCAGAAACACATCAGGCTTTAGTAAAATATTTTAATTCAACTGAACTCATTGAATTTCTTGAATGGACATGTGTTCATCTCGACTTACTCAGTAAGTACTGGGAAAACAAGGACTGTTAGCTCTTGGTTTATGTCCTTCTAAGATACCTAGACATTCAACAATAGCCAGATTCACTATTCTTCATTTACTGGGTTTTGTTGCTTTCCATGGGTAAGATCAACAATAGCAATGATCAGGACATAAATTGATAAAACTGTGGTACATCTGTAAGTTAGTTGACCATCTTGAATCAGAAGCCAGAGGAAAATCCACTAGGATATATGTATTTCTATTTCTAAGCTATAGAAAAAATACAACTAATACAACTTGAAACTAATCCAAGGATTAAAAGCATTTTTGTGAAAAATAGTTTGTCCACTGCGTGTACCAAGGTATATTCAGCTAAACATGTCATCCACCCAGGTAGCTGGGACAGACAGCTTCAACAAGACACGTAGAAGGTTTTTATTAATTACCTCCTTCACTCTGCTTTAATGTGGGGGGAGAAATGTACATGTAAATCATGACTGACATGCTTTCTCTTGCTAGACATGAAAGAGACTTTTCTCCATCCAAATTTTTTTAGGCGATAAAATCCACATAGCAATGGAAACCACTAGGGAATGTCGCTAATAAAAGGAAGAAGAAAGAAAACTTCTCAGTCAGACTTTCCCCTCCTTTGAGCACCTGTTTAGTTACTGGCAGAAGAGTTACTGGCTGCCTCTCACTCAACAACTACAAAGGCAGTAGAGGAGACTTTCGGTAGGTTGTGGTACTCAATGATTGCCAAAGATATGGGTTGCTGGCAGGAGCTGGAA
This sequence comes from Caloenas nicobarica, assembly GCF_036013445.1. NCBI lineage: Eukaryota > Metazoa > Chordata > Aves > Columbiformes > Columbidae > Caloenas > Caloenas nicobarica. Next base: position 114,355,400 of record NC_088246.1, on the reverse strand, counting down.
TAAATAATCTCTTACAGTCCCCTTTTGCCATAAGTTCCTGTAACCCTGTGAAAGGATAGAAAAGGTTTTATTCGAAGTCAAACAATGGTTTATTTTTTCTAATTACAAAAGATAAATGCTGTATTAATTCATCCATTTTGCTTTCAGATATTAAATAATTATTTTAGTCCTCTGCTTTCTGGGCAATTCAAGGCAGTCTTCTTCCCAAGAAAGATAACAGGAATTTTGGTTATAACTTAAGCAGTCCCACTATTTGGATGACTCCCTTTTCCCCACCCTCCTTTTATTTTTAGTCAGCTTTTATAAAAACTTTTAGTGTTTGTACTGGTTTTGGCTAGGATAGAGTTAATTTTCTTCATAGTAACTTGTGTATGGTGATATGTTTTGGATTTATAAACAAAACAGGTTTGATAACACATTGATGCTTTAGAGATTGCTGCACATGTCTCACACACAGCATCAAGGTCTTTTCTGTTTCTCACGCTGCTGTGCCAGCGAGTTGGCTGGGGGTGCACAGCAAGTTAGTAGGAGAGAGTTAACCCCAACTGGCCCCAGCTGTCCCACACCATATGACATCATGCTGATCAACAGAAGCTGGGCGAAAGAGGAAGGAAGGGGAGGATGTTTGGAGTTACAGCATTTGTCCTCCCAACTGTTACACAAGATGAAGCACTGCTTTTCTGGACATAGCTAAACACCTGCAAGCTGATGAGAAGTAGTGAATGAATTACTTGTTCTGCTTTGCTTGTGCACACAGCTTTTGCTGTACCTATTAAACTGTCCTTATCTCAACCCACGAGTTTTCTGTCTTTTATCCTTCCATTTCCCTTCCCCATCCCACTGCAGGGTGGGGACTGAGTGAGTGGCTGTGTGGGGCTTAGCTGCCTGACAGGGTTAACCCACAACAGTGTTATATTAATCAGACCATTTTGGACTGTGGTTTGACTATGTACAGATTTTTTTTAAAATTTATTTAATGTAAATAGCTACCTTAGAACCTAGATTGTATTCTGTAATTATGCTACTATCTAGAATTTTTAAGACCCTGAAAATTGCCTACAAAAGTATTGTTTATATTCAGCAGTTAATTTTGAACTTCATTATCTTGACAGATTTAATTTTCAAGTATAATTGATTAATCACTTGTCAAAGACAGACTTTTAGTTTAAAGCCATTAGAAATCTGGAAAATGTGTCCAAAGCCAATATAGTATAGTAATTGATCTTACTTTTATGTCACTTACAATACGCACTTAAAGAAAAGCTTGATTGGGGAAAAGAAATTACTTCCTGGCAAGAACCACATGTCCCCATTTAAAAGTTTCTGAATTAATTTTATAACCTTTTAAAAGTAATCATGGAAATGCTGATATATACCCAGTGAATTGAGCGCACAAAATCTGAGTGAGGGATGCTGCAATTGTCTGGGGTGCCCTTTGTTTCCTTACATGTCACCGTGACACCGGTAGTCACAGCTGTCATATGGGGACCCCATAACATATAGGAGCCCCATATCAGAGACATAACCTGTGGGACTGGTATCTGTGCAAACATGGAGTAAAGAGTCTGGTTCTACCTAGGAAAACAATCATATCTGAGATGTTAAAAAGCAGTTGGAAGAGTGCATAGTCATGGCTGACATCATCCATTGCTAGCTGACATGAAAGAGAATCTACATCCTATTCTGCATCAGGTGCTTTTAGGTGACAGTTACCACATGGCAATGGGGACCAGTAGGAAATATTTCTAACAAGTAGGAAAAAGGAAGAAAGTAGGAGGAATCATGGCCAACAGAGTGGATTGTGAAGGTACTATTTGCAGCCATGTTCTAAATGGATAACAGCAAGATCAGATTACATTTGTCAAGGCAAGAAAAGTACATTTCCATAATTGAAAAGTGAGCTGGCAGAGTACACACAAATTTAAGTTGTGTGGATGGCTAGAAAAGAGTTTATCTGAGGCTAGAGTTACATTGCAATCACTAGTAGTGCAATGCAATTTAGTTTGTTGGAAAGGTACATTACACTTTAAGCCAGCTACACCTCAAGCAGCTCACTAAAGTGCAAGCGGCAACCTACCATGGCAGCAGAGTGATCTGCATGTGTGAACAACCCAAGTATTTGTTTGTATTTGCTTTACATGACACACAGCAATTCGACTCATCTACTGTGAAGGGAAAATTTGTGTCTCCATACTGCCTTAAGGGAGTAAAAATAAAATCAGGGTAATATTCTGCCACTGGTATTTTCTGAATCTGTTTCCTTTTCTTTTGCAATGCCAAGAGAGGGGATTCTGCTATATCTGTACTTCAAGCCATCTGCTTCACAAATTAAAGGGTAAGTGGAAGAGCTGCTAATATCAGGCTAGTGGGTATCTTGAAGGAAAATTGTTTTCATTTTCTTCCTTTAGAGTAGTGTAACACACATTACAATAAATAAATTATAAAGCTCTTTGTGTTCCAATGGTCAGAGGTTGCATCTGTGGAAAGACATGGAGAGTATGGCATCCTTTTGGTGATTCTCTCTAAGAGTGTCCAGAAAGCCTTGACAAGTTCAGGGACTTTCCCACAGTTTTTCCACACCCTTGGAAGGAACTCATCAGGAAGGAAAAACAGAAAGCTGGAGACTGATGGGTTCATGAGTCTTCTTCATTCACAGGAGAAAGCACGGATAGGTGGCTGTGCATAGTGATCATAATACACTTATTAATGGGCTGCTTCAAAATTAGTCCATCCCTCAGGACAAATCAGGACTTCTCCAGCCGTGAGATGGTGAGTAAAAAATATGTTTCTAATTCCTGTCATCGAATTACAAACATAATAGCAAGCACTGGAAATTACATGGACATTTTGAAATGGGGCAAAGTTTGGTTTAGGTGAAAGTGGCGCATAGCCATGAGGATTAACAGTGTTTTGTCTTCCAAGCTGTGGAAAGAGCAAAAGTCATATGGATAGTGCAGCAGTGGGAGGTTTGTTCACAGAGTTGTGATCAAACAGCCCCTGCTCCTCCTTCCACTTTGGCATGTCACTGCCAGATGAAGAGATCCTGGGGGAAGGGATGCTGCAGGATAATTTCTAGAGTTTTTAATTTGTGTTAACCTGAGCCCTCAACAATCTAAATGAAAACGGAGTAGGTAGCAATACTACAGGGACCTTCTGGAGTGCAGAGCCTTTTTTGGTCCCTCTGGTCACATACTCTTAAAGGCAGCTTGGACTTCTCTCCTGCTATAGCACAGCCAGCTGTTGTGTCTTCTGATATGCTGCATTTCATCACAGCTTTGCACTGTGCCTGAGGATACTGTAGTGTTAAAATATTTTTTATCCTTATGGCAGTGAATGGTAATGCCTTCCCAGACTTCCTAAAGGATATTGAGCTCCATAATATATTTTTACAGCTGTCAAAAAAATACAACTTGGTTGTTCATGACTATGTCACATGGCTCCAAACACAAATCTTTACTTTTATTTTTGATAGGATCTTATACACAGGCAGGTAATATAACCAGGATCCCAGCCCAACAGCTGGGAGTGGACGGTATAAACCCGTCTTTCTGTAAAACAATTCATTGTGATGGCTGCTTGGCTGCTTGTATGTGTGCTTTCACTCCTCTGCTGTCTCCTGTGTGCTCTTAATTTTTTGTTTGTTGATAAAAAGTCTCTTCTAGTGTGTTACACACAAGCTGAGGAGATAGAGCTGTCTTGTTGGACCAAAGTTTTGCTGAGATGTGCAGAACAAAACATTGGAAGACCTTGAGACAGATTATGCATATAGCTGTGGCATTTTATTGGTTTACTGTTAATGAGGTAACTATTGAAGAATTTGGAAACATGGCCTTGAGGATAATTTAGCATAAAGAATCAACCATATTTAACCTAATTATAGAAATACATGAAGAAAATGAAGTTCTCTGTTGAATTGCAGAAAGAAATTCGTACTGCTTAATACAAAGTGAAATGTCTGTAACTGCTTAACAAAAAAACAAATCAAAGACTCAACAAGAGAAATGTTAACCTCCATTTCAAAAAGTGGATACCCATAATCATGTTGGCTTAAATTATTTTCTGAAAAAATTTAAGCAAGCTGATAGAATTATTTTCTTTATGATATACAAAAATTATTTATGATGACATTTCATTCATGTTCATGGACAGGTATGTGGCAGTGGATGGGGCATGGTGATTTAATTTTGCAGTAAATTTTGTAGTACAAAGCAACTGTTAAAAAAGCTGTTAAATATATAATGATTACATCTTCAGGAGAAGGAACTTTGTTTTGAGTGTGTAGCAATGACCTCCAAGACCTCTTCCCCAAATCCTTGTCATTTGACGAGGAACCAAAAAGATTGCCTGTTGTGTTTGGGCAGTCTCTAATTTCTCATAACACCTATTGTGGGTCTACTGCGAGAACCTGAAACAGCTCCAGGGACCTTTGCCAGAGCTTCAGGGAAAGAAGGGTGGCAGAGTAGGAGAAAAGGAGCCCAAAAGATGCTTGAATTAAAAGTGTAAATACAATATACTGTGATGTGTGAACAGAAGTGCCACATACTGGATATTTTAATCCTTGGATAAAGGTAATGGCTCAGCTGTAGCCTTGTCTGATTTTCAGCACTGTCATTCAAGATGATTGTGAACCAATTGCAGATACTCCAAAAGAGAATGACCTAAAGCGTTATGAGTTTCTAGAGGAAAATACTCAAAATCTAATGTAGTTTAGAATAAGACTAAGGTAGAACACCTAGTAGTCTTCAAATCTACAAATGGCTGCTGCAAAAAGGGAAACAATCTATTCTTCATTGTCCAGGGGGAACAGAATAAGAAGCCATGGGCTTAAGTAAAATAAGGTACATTCCTAATTTAAGGGACAATTAAGCCCTGGGACACATTAAGGCAAATCTTCCATATAGGATGGGGTTTTAATACCAGCCATTTATCGGAAAACAGATAGTCTCTCTGGATGGATTTTGTAACATCTGAAGGTTCTTTGCAGCACTACAATACACTATTCACCATCTTAGAAGATAGGCTTGGATGCTTCTTATGCCATTGTCTCTGATTATATAACTTTATGGGGAAATTTTGATGTACATTTTAAGGTCATACATAGCCAGCCGGAATTACAGGGTCTTTCAAAAAGATGGACCCAGTTTCAAAGCAGTAGTGATTTCAAATTGGGTCCATCTTTTGAAACACCCTGTATATTCATTTTCATGGTTGTTACTCTGTTTTGCACAAAAGACAATTTTTGCGCTGTGAGTTGTTAAGCTGAATGAATTCAGGATTCCAATGAGAAAGGAGGAGATTCTGGGTTTACTTTTCTTTCAGTTTTACAAACAAGGGGTTTATGTTTAAGCAAGAGTTGATTCTTTCTATGACAGAGTCAGGGGGTAAGAATTGGCAAGACTCCCTCACTATTTCAGAAATATTCATATTGCTTAGCTCCATGTAGAAGCCTTCTGGAATAAGCTGTTAAGTCTGGAGTGGATGATTTTAATTTTCTGAAGAAACACTCTTTTCAAGCTAAAATCAATTCAATGGAGAAATCATAACAGTTAGTTTGTGACTTAGCAAAGCATATGACAGTTGACTAAGCTGTTGTCAGAAAGGTGCATGAAGGGGGAAACATTGCTAGCATTTTCCAGAAACGTCAGCAACATATTAAAATGAATTGAAGTAAACCACATCAAGAAATAAAATTTCCATATTACAAACATTTCCTATGAAAAATATGTATATTTTTCCCCAGGAGTGCACAGTGATTATATGTAAAATGTTATATGATGTGATAATGCTGAAGTGGCAGAAAAATATTAGAGCTTTCATGCAAAAGGGTGAGTCGTGTTTTCCTCAAATAAAAATTCTGGATCTTTGAAAGTGCCCATGAATATTTAATAGCACAGTAATAAGATTTTATTTTTCTGCACATTTAAATGAGCCAAGTTTTGGAAGGTTAGCTTTGAACACGGGAATCTCCTGCTTTACAAATTAGCGTGCTGCAGCATGCCTTGGGTTCAGTTCAGCATTAAAGGATGGCCTGTGTATGTGAAAGAACTTATTTCTTTTGCTGATTTTTCTGCTGCTTTGGGCTTTACTGCCTGCCTGTTTGAGGGTGAACTGCTAGTCTTTATGGTTGCCCACTGCTCAGATTTACAACTTTGATAACAACTGGTTACTGAAGAACTTGCAATTTCCTCATTTATTAGTCCCCTGATTTCAGTGGAAGTTCAGTTTCAGTATTCATTAATACCTCTGCTCCAAAGCCTAGGCAAGGAACACACAGAAAAAATGTACATCTTTACTTTTCTTAATTTTGCCACTGATCTTAGTTTTCTGAAGGCAGAGCAATGCAAATCTCAAATCTACTAGTCAGTTTTTTTCTTCTTTTTAAACCTTCTGCACAAGCACCTCAACATAATCTTCTCTCACAGGTAAAAGAAGTAAACTGCCACTGAGAGCTTATTGTGATCTAAATGTCTTGTACCAAGACCTACTTAACAGTAAAAAACCAAACCAATGTCTTCTCATCTAGTATTTATTGCTGGTTTCATTGTGACCTCATGTCACAGGAATGGCATCGTGCCTGAGTTTCAATTTTGAACATTAGATGTGAGTGTATTTAGCCCTCTCTACTACTGTATTTTTCAGTGTAGGTATATGATGCACAATTTCTCCTTGAGTACAGGAATAAATAGTCTTAAACTATTTTTATATTTGAGAAACGGCAAAAGAGTGGAACTCAGACTGCATCTTGTGGCTGTCTCATGTTTAAGAAAACCCACTTGCACTGAAAATTTTCTGGAACTAAAAATTGCTGGATGAATGAAAATTTCCAATACTGTAAACTGAGAATTTAGAAGTGCAAGTGAATATATGACAGGGTTATTCTTGAGTGTTTGGGGAATTTTTTACTTTCTCTGAAAGTGATTATTTAGACATAAAACAAACAAAAGAGGAGCTACAAACCCAGCACAAAAACCTTGTGACAGAAGCAGCAGCAGATCAGTGTTCATCTACCAGAGTCCTTGAGTTCAGTGAGTATCCAGTAGCAGGTATGCTTCTATTAATAATAAATATCACTGGCTAAAGCAGCAGTTAACAAGACTAACTGCAGTCATATCTCGGGGATATATGGATCTGCCTTTTTGGCAATAAAGGGATTCTTCAGTAGAACAAAGCTGAGAAATCAGTGCTGAGGCAAATCTGTTTGTCACGCGAGGTAAATCAGTCTCTAACAGACCCAGGAGGCAAGAATATCTGTATGATTTAATTAAATAACATACAGGAAAAAAAATAAATAAAAGCAAGACCTATGGCATGAAAGACACATTTTACAGTAAGAGTTAAATGAACAACTAGCTTTAGTTTAATTTCTTGTTCAGATACATCTTGCTACTGAGATAAATAAAATATTACACTGGAAGTGATTGTGGGGTGGAAGCAGAAAGGGCCATGGCCTTCTGCAAAGAAGGATATTTTAACCAGTTTCTAGCCTGATGCTGAAACTCCAGTGATTTTCCCATCCCAGTGCCACTCTCTAAGGCTAGTATCTGTAGTAGAGGAACTGGAGGAAGGCTGTGGCTTTGCTCTAATCCTTAAACATGAGAGGTGACAGTGCTCTGCTTGAGGAGAAGGCCAGAGAGCTAGAGAAAAAAAGGAGACTGAAGAGTGGCCTTGGTTTCCTCAGACCTCATCCAGTAGCAGACTTAATGAAAAAGCCCAGCCTAAAATCAAACATACGTGGATGCTGAAGGAGTTTGGATTGGACGTGTGGAGGCTGCCCACATCATCATCCACAACCTGGTCCTGGATTCAGTCAGAAGGGCAGCTCTGGGAATGAGTCTCCCTCCCATCGATGGTTTTTGGTTCACATTGCAGAGCAGTCTTGGAGCATACATTATATACCTTTTGGATGAAAGTAAACTGAACATGCATTGGGAGTACATTTAATAGAATCATAGTATCATAGAATAATAATAGGATCAAATGAGAGATGGCTTGAAATAACTCCCAGAAATGTCGTAGTTGAACCATCATCGTGTGCAGGAAACCAACCAAGTTGTGGGGTTTGGCTGTAGCTGGAGACTTCAGAATAACAGCTTGTGTTTAGGTCTCATTTGTGGGAAAATAGGCATTTGGGTCAGATTTGATCTAAAGCCATGATAAAAATTAATGCTTTAGATAATGCAATTTCCTGGCATACATCATTGAATAGTACACTGTATATGTAAATATAAATGATATACATATTCTGAGTTATTATTTTACTGTGGTCCTGATTCTTCAAAATAAAGGCTTATACATGAAAGCAAAACAAGCCTGCATTTCAGCTAAAAGCATCAGACATTTGAGTAACAAATTATTTTTCATAACAGAGACTTAACATTGTAAGGAAAAATTAGCAAGTCATCTTGAGGAGTATAATAGTGATTAAATTTCATAAAAGGAAATATTATTTATTTTCTGTCTCAACAAAATTTATGCTTTGTGGTTTGACTTACAAAATTGATATTTGAAACCAACTTTATATTCATTTCTGTAATGATCATGTAAATAATAATGAAGAAACCATCTCTAAAACTCTCTGCTCTTGGGTAGTTAATTGGCTATGGTGAAATGTTATTATGATTTGAAACTTAAAACCAAAAATGTTTAAAAAGATGTCACATAAGCAAATTATTATAAAAATATACATTATTCTATTGATTTATCATTACTGTGAGATTAAAATTAAATAGCATTAAAACTCTAAAATTGTCAAATTAAATTCTAAATATTTTTATTTTGAATATTTTCCACCCTTATGTCATCCTTGTGGTTTCTCCCCCTCAGACAATCATTATCTTCAGCACTCAGACGCAAGGAGAGCACAGAACTAAATTCTGATAACTACAAATGGGCTCCCATCTTTTGTAGTTATGAAGATATGAGACATATTGGCTCATAGAAAACATAACCCTAATGGCAAAGTAGTATCTCATTATAAGGCAAACCACAATAAGCATAAAATGTCCTTACGATATCCAAATTAAAAGACCAAAGAGCTCAGTCTAGACTTCTCCACTCCTTTGTGAGGGATCTATCTCCAGAACCTCACATGGTCATATTTGTCCATGTGGCAACCCATTTCCCTAATGACATTGATGCAGGCTGTGTTTTAGCGCTTGCATATTCCCTACCTAATCTAATCATTGGAACAGTTGCATGACATAACTTTGGGTTTAGGTTTTCATTCACTACTCAGATGCACATTATTTGCACTTAGCAGATAGCAAATTGGTTTACATGATCAGCGGATATTTTCCTGGTATAGAGAATATCCCTGAGTTATTTTTTTCTCTTTTGCGCATAAGGGCACATTGGGCTAACAACAGCCATGGCCAAGCTATGTCTTATTTTATAATAGCAATCTTGCACATGAGTGGGAGTCCTTTGAAAGACTGCACCAGCAGAAGTTTTCCTGTTTCTCAGAACCAACTTTAAGTATTGGAGGGACGGGCTCTGGATCCATAATCTGGGTCAAAGAAGAGCTACGCTATAGCAAAACAGGGAATAAGTGCTTGCAAAACAGTATGTTTATCAAAGGACATACATAGTCTGAAGGCCTACTGTGTATGAAGTAAACTATAAAACTCTCATTCTGCAATAAATCATTTTGATACTTTGCACAAGCATGAGGATGGTATGTCAGCATTTCTACATGATCAAGGTTAAGATAACAGATTTTTTATTCAACAGGTACCTGCATGAAGTAGCTTTATGTTCCTGGAGATTTGGACTTGACTCTGTCTGGCTGGGTTTTCTGTTTTTCTGGAAGTTTATCTTGCTGATAGTTATTCATTTCAGTGATATTTGAAGAGTTTTGAGAGACTTTTTCAAGAAAGTCTGTATATGAAATTACCTTGGAATGAATACAATCCTAGCTTCTCTCTGTAGCTCACTTGCTATACAATGGGACACTCTTCTGGTACTTATCAGTAATGTAAGTTTTCAAAGAGCAAGGAGACCATCTTGACCCTTAGCTTGAACATTGATTCATGAATATAAAACTCATGGGAGAAGGATGGCATTAAGCTTCGTCATCAGTACATCACTGAATGGTGGTGTGAACTTTCCATTTTATAACAATGCCCTTGAAAAACTGCTGCTGAATGTTTGGAAAAGGTGCACATTTTGGTTTACTGTTTTGTTAAATACCTTCCTTTTTTCTTAGATACAAAAGAAGATTCTAGAGATGGGATATAATGATGTATGGTAAAAGCCTTTCCTCTTCTATACTTCAAGCAAGACTATGCAAAGGTCACGCATTGTATAAGTTTTCTTTAAATCAAAATCTTTAATGCAGTCTGTGGGTGGAATTTATCTCACCAACTGGCTAAAAGTTAAACATCTTGACTTTCACTGTAGTCAACGGTGAAAGCCGGGCACCTTTAGAAGTGTGACTCATTTTGTCCTAAGTGTCTAGAAAAGTAGGATAAATTGTCCCCTGAAGATCCTCAGCTCCCTCCATTGACTTCAGAGGAAGCCTTGGAGATAGTTGATTCAACTTTTAGATGACTAAAGCAAAGTGAGGTAGATCTAAGGTCAGGGATATCCAAAGCATTTTAAACTCAGGAGGAGCAGGCCCTTCATGTGCTTGAACAAATACACAAATTTTTAATGTTACCCTGTCTAAATGAGGAATCTGGTAACCTGAAAGCCTTCTAAAGGTGGAAGCACCATGCAAAGCCACTCCCACAACCCTGGTTAACTGGATCAAGCCAGTCAAGAAAAAAGTTAATAGGATTTTTTCTAGTAGTTACTACAGTGAGCAGCAGCATTCTGGACTAATGCAGGCACAGCTCTGTTTTTCCCAAGTTTAGCTTAAACCCTTTTTCTCAGTGTAGAGCACCTTCCTCAGTTTATTATTACTCACCAAACAAACCTACTTCCTTGGGAGAAGCAAGCTGAGACATGCACTGTGGGGTGCATGCTTTAATCTAGTGGTTAGAATATTCACTTTGAAAATATTATTCTCCTTTTAGAGTTATCGTAAATGTATTTGCTTTTTTTCTGGATGAGTTTCAAAGTGCTTTCTAAGCTTTATTGCAGTCATAGAGCTCTTTCTTATTGAGTTTGAATGTTAATTAACCCACTGACATGGAGCACACTAGACAGTGTTAGGAACAGAAGACATTTCGGCCTCAATCTTACTCCTAAGGAAAGGGCTGTGGAACCTAATGATTATCAAACTATAGGCACCACAACCAGAAGGACAAAATTAGAAAGACGACGATTCCCTTCTCAGAAAGTACCGTAGAATTCTCCAGTAGTATTATAGTAGCTCTTCAGTTCAGGAGCCAGGTGCCCCAAATGAAAATTTTGCAATCACAATTTTTAACAGCAAGCTCATAGCTGCAGAAAACAGATTATTTTTACCAAGCTATGGAACATCTGACAGGTTTTACTGTCAAGATTTGCATAAACTTTTTTCACCTTTGAGCCTGCAGCATGTTTGAAAATATTGTCATAATAATTAGCAACTTTATATGTGTCCCAAATTATGCCCTAATTCTAATTAGAAGTGCCATTAGAGAATCCAAATCTGCTAAATTATCTTTTTGAGTTGATTAACTTTCCCCTTCATATACCTGATTTAAAGTGGGAATCTAATTATCATCTCTTTCCTGATTCAAAGCTCTGAAACATTATATATTCTTAAATTACTCACCAGAGAATACGCACAGTGATGGTGCTGAATGGCATATTTCACAAGTGTTATACTTGCCATATAAATTATTATTAAATTATATTCCCTGGAGTGTATGCAGTGACATCTGGGGTTGCTTCAGGCATTTGGAGTTCCATGTCTGTTACCAGATCACTATGGTTTCAGCCAGCTAGGGTAACACCATCTGCAAATTAATAAATGTCACCCTTCTGTGCTACTTCCTTTCAATCCACACTCATATCACAGCTTTCCTAGTTTGATCTGCTTGCTGCAAAAGTATCATATAAATACATTAAAAAATCACTGTTTTTCTGTTGTGTGGTTTGTTGTTTTTGTCTTTTTTCAATGAACAAATGCCATAGAAAGAAGTTAAAGTTCTGCTCACAGTAATATGCAGTTATAAAAAGCTATTTTATTTCGTCTTTTTTTTATAATATGGGGATCTTCTAATCTGTGTCAAATTCCAAAGCAAGCTGTAAACTGCAGATTACCTGATGATTCACAGATAGTATTGCCTTCCTGGAAACAAGAGAACTGACTACCTTTTTGCTAGGAATGAGGGCTTCACAAGTGCTTTTCTTAGCAAAAGGAGAATATTTAAGGAGAAAAAGTGACAGGAAAATAACCGGTTCTTTGCGTAAATCTGACTGAAGGGAAATACTGCTTCATATTTTGGAGGAGAATTGTGTTGTTCCTTTAGAGAATGCATATCAGTATACATTTTAACGGAACTTTACAGTATGTAACTTCATATTTAAAGCATAGTTTTAGCACAGTCAAGATAAAATTCAGGCTTTATTTAGAACATAATAAAAAATAGGCTTAATGCTGAATAGAGGCACAAGGCCAAACTCACTTGTGCACTCAGTATCACCATGGGTCCCCTCTGTACTGCACCTGGGAGAATGTAAACCATCACTTCTGCTTGTGCTGGAGGGTGACACATGCCCACATTATATGCTGAGGCTAAGCTATGATCAGGATGAGCTTCAGGAACCCCAAAGGGAAGAATGTTCAGGCCTAAGATATTCCATAGTGTGGAACAAAGCACACAGCTCTCTGTAGGGTTGTCATTTCCCCATACCTAGCTATAGGGTTGCCTCTGTGTGTTTCACCTTCTGGAGATGAATCATGTAGTCAGAGCTTCCCCCAGGGAAGACAGTACCACCAAGTTGCTGCAGAGGCAATGTGTAGTCCCATGGCTGAGGTCCCCCTGAGTCTCTCTGGGCTTGAGGTCTAAGTTCAGGGGAAACTGGGACAGAATAACCACAAAGTCTTCCTCTTAGCTCTTGGTCTCCATATTGTCTTCAAAAGATGGTTATCTAGAGACATAACTTATAAAGAAACTATGAACAAAATTCTTTCATAATACTGGGATGTTGCATGGTGTATTGGGTATAGGTGGCAAAGTGTTGGCAGCAGGAGAGCGTAGGCATGACCTCTCTGAGTGTAGGACACAGCTGAGCCCCTTGGCCAGGCTAGTGGTGTTTCTGGGAAAATATATTCAAGAAAGACCAAAATGCTACACAAGCAGAAGAGGAGGAAAAAAAGAATGGTAGAGCAGAGATTCACCTGTAGCCCATGGAGAGAACCATGACACGTCCTCCTGCAGCATGGAGGACCACATGCTGGAGGAGGTGGATATTTTCTGAAGGAACTGTGGTCCATGGAGACTCCAGACCAGTGGAGGGAAAAGTGTGAGGAGGAAAGAGTGGCAGAGATGAGCTATTATGGACTGACCACAACCTCCTGTTCCCCATTACTCCGTGCCACTCAGGAGAGCAGGAGGTAGAGGGGTCGGGAGCGAAGCAGTGAAGTTGCACCTAAGAAGACAGTGAGGTGGAAGGATGTTGTTTTAATTTTTTTCATTGTTTCTCATTACCCAAATCTATTTCAATTAGCAATATGAAGTTAATTTTCCCCATGCCGTGTCTGTTTTGCCCGTGATGGTAATTAGTAAGTGATCTCCCCAATTTTACCTTGACCATGAGCTTTTTCAACCTAGTGTCTCCAGCTTTCCTGTTGAGGAGAGTAATGAGTGAGTGGCTGGGTAAGCATCTGGCTTTTAGCTAAGGTCAACTCACCACACATGAACATGCAGAGACTGATGTGATTCCCTTTACTCCCCATGATTTGTTAATTAACATTTTTGTGTGATACTTGCCTTCTACTGCTTCTGAACATGTGATTGCTTCTTCTGCGGCCTATGACTCAATATATATACCTTCCTTTGAAAACTGTAATAGACTATCTTCCTCCTATATAGATATATACCTCCTCTGTCATCAACATTCTGTAAGAACTAAACATTCTGTAAGAAAATAATGTAATTGAAATAGTAAGCCTATATTGAAAACAATTTCTGGTTTTGAATCAGATACTGTGCCCAGTGTGAAGATGTGAAAAAAAAAAAATCTCTGCCATGAATCAAGATCACCACCATTTGGGGAAAACAGTAAGTGAAAGTAGCTTCATGACAAGACAACAAAGCAATAGAGTGAAAACCTCGAACACCATATACCCGAATCTGGAAAGTAATGTGTGTTGCTATTAAAATGCGATTTGGAAGCAAGTTTTACATTCATGGTCACTGATGACTTGCCTAAGCACTATGAGGTAAGAGTGGTACCTGTCAATGGTGTGATTTAAGAAAGGATTTAGAGATGGGTAAGGTAAGACATTACGTATTTTTAGGGCAGCTTTCCCATATATGACAAATGGAATTGAAGAAAATATGGAAACAATTAATAGAGGAATAGGTAAGCTGTTGATTGAGCCTACCACCACTGTTAGACTAAAAGGAATGACAGTTTTTACTAGACTTTATCACCCCATAATTCAGTTCTGGATATTTTGAGTAATTGCAATATGACTCTAACACAGAAAATACAGACTCAAACTGTCTTAGAAGTTAACAGTGAAAGCTTCCTCTTTCACTACTCTTAACAACATGAGGAAGGTCTAGACACATCTCCTTGGACCATACATTGAACAAAGAGGTACTACTGACTGATTCCTTCTGTACAGATTTTGAAGTTTAATTCCAAGAAAAAGATACCAAATTAGTTAGTTAAATAACAAAAAGAGGAAGAGTGTTTTAGGAGAAAAATGTTAAATTATTTAGTGATAGAAATTAGCCTTAATGGTTTAGGCATATATCACAGAATCACAGAATCACAGAATGTTAGGGATTGGAAGGGACCTCGAAAGATCATCTAGTCCAATCCTCCTGCCAGGGCAGGAACACCTAGGTGAGGTTACACACATATATATTTCCTATTTATCTTTGTCATAAATGCACACACATCCATATATGCAAATGCCATGGCTTCTGAACAGAATCCATGCAAACTTATAATTTCTTACCAATTTAACAAATTTATTGAAAGAAATAACTAGAAATCATTTCTTCCATCTGGCTCCTCTGAAAAAAGCTCAGTCTTCTGTCATACCTTATCTCATTGCTAGTTGCAGATATATTTGCTTATAAAAATAATATATATACTAGTCATAGCTTTGCAACATCACTTGTATAACTATCACATATGTGATAGATTTACAGATGTTTCCAGCCATTGGAGAATGCTTGTACCAAAGCCACATTACATGTTTTCACTCTAGCTGTGGCTTGATCACATGGATTCTGGTTTATTTCTGAGAATGATGAAAAATCAGTCTTGCAAAACTGAATATTCTTGCACTGAGAAACAGCAATATGACTGTTTGGTAACAATGACAGTCACAATGAAACGATAATCAGTTCTTGGTGGTTCAGACATTAGAAAATAATAAGAACCTGTCTGCTAAAGGGTGACATAGGCCCATGGGCTAAGGTTCATTGTGGTACTAACAGCAGGGAAGAATTCTTCTTCACCAAGGGCAGATATATAGCAGGAGCAGAACAGCTGTGAGATTTTTTTGGAGACCTAAGTGTATTTTAACACATTTGCTGGTATCCGTTTGGAATAAAAAAAGTGGAGATTGTCATCCAGTTGCATGTGTATGACCACTTAGCAGATAGTCCTAACAGAATAAGGAGTCAACAGTGTTATGCAAAGCCTTGTTTTTACATCAAATATTTCACACCTGAATATCACTGGCCTAAATTTATACCGGCTTATATTACAAGGTAGCATCCCAAATGAATGTTTTTTAGAGCTAACCAAAAGGAAAGTAAATTAATATCACAATTCTCCCTACCTTCTCAAAATGACTGAGTTAAGGTGGGAGGGGAAGGGGAGTGGGCAAAAAACGAAGTGCAGAGGGACACCACCTATAATCTAAGGAGAGATTTCCACATATTCAAAGCATCATACCTCTTCAACTAGACTGGTCCACAAGAATTTACCAGCACCACTTCTGTGACTTTAATTTCTCATCCCTAAAAATTTTTCTGATTAGGTCAGATGAGAATAGGAAAATAGGGACATCATATCCTTGTTTCCTGCGTATCATCTGAATTGGCAGGCTATTATTCCTCCAAATACCTTTGCTATTATGTCACTCTTCATGCTACCTTCCTTCTTCTTTTCCATTGAACGCAAAGATACAAAAACAACCTCTGGCTCAGGAAACATTTCAGCTGACAAATACTGGGAAAAAAAATGTATGCTTGCTATTCTTCTATGCTTCCTCTATCAATCTCTAGCCTGGACCAGTCTAAGGCTGACCTAAGATAGCCAGTCTTACATTTAGGCATGCTTTCCTGTTGTTTCCCTATCCTCTTCTATTTTGTCTTCACTTCAGAAAAAGCCCCCTTAGCTAATTAGGACAAAGCCATCCCACAATACACTTCCGTGACGGCAGACCCCGAGAATACTATGCTTGGCCTGCCTGTTTCCCTGCCAGTTTCAGCTGAAGTTTCATAGGTCCTAGGAAATGTTCACTTTGCAAATAGGTTTCAGCATGCCTGCAGGAAACTATATTAGATTCTATATTAAAATGACATAAGGATATGATTCATTGAAATCAATAAAGTCCTTTCTTACAGTTAATTGATTCTGGATTATGTCTACATTTTGCCTTTTCTGTAGCCTATGCTCTTCTGCCATATCCAGACCATTCACTAGGTCTTGCTTTTGCTTTTATTCATAAGCCATCACCAGGGCACAGAGCTCTTTCACAGCACCGGAGATTAGGCTGGCATGATTCATGAAGCAAACCGCAGGACCTAGCAGAAATCTGTAAGCAATCCGGAATCAACAGGGACTCTATACGTCATCTAGCTGTAGTACCCTGTTCCATCTGCAGCACTCAACAGAAAAGTGAACCTGAAAAAAGCCCATATTAAAAAGGCACACGGTTGCCGGGACTGAACAGAGTACTCGGAGGCAAGGACTGAAGTGCTCAAGGAGACACTAGGTTTGCTGGAGCAAAACTTCATGAGCACAATGGAGAAAAAAATGGCAACCGGAACTGAGCCAGCCCTAGCAGATCTGATTCGAAGGCCACTGATATCGGTGGGATCCTTCTCATTTATCTTGATAAAATTGGACCCTGTCCCAGTGCAAGCAGCAATAATGAAATAGGATCATGTTTCAGTAAAGGTTGTTCTTTTGTGGGGTAGAAGTGGTTCCTAGTTGTTCCTGTAACATGCACGCATCTACACTGAGAGAATGGATGCAACAAAGCAATTGCCACAGTCGAACAGACTCTTCAGGGGTAGCCTGAGATAAGTAATGTTTTTTTTCCCCAAAGCTTTTTACTGTTTCAGAAGCTAAACATTTGTTATTTGTGCTCCATTAGAGCCACATCATTTCCAAGCTGATAATAGGAGGGGTTGCAGTATATACATTTTAAAAAACAAAAAAGGAGTTTATTACTTAATGTTCAGAAGAACAATATGCTTTGTGGACAGCACTGGCCTTTGTAAAATTGTTCCCTACAGTGGTGTCTTTTAGTCTCAAGAGCTGATAAAGCCCTTATCAAATTCCACTTATATGTTGCTTCTGCACATTTGTTCTCTTGAAGCCTGTGTCTAAATGGTTATGGCCTCAGCAAAGAAATTGGATTTGCAAGCCAGTTCTTCAGCTGGTGTATAGCCAGTATACTTCCAGCAAAAATCAATGGTGTTACAATGATATAAATTGGCTAATAGTAATTCTAATCATTTCCGTGTATGTGTTTGTATGGGCTTAGCCCTGATCGTGGGATGGAGCACAACTTGCTCCAGCCAGAAACCTTTGCATCAGATGTCTTTCCTAATCTATATAGCAGTTTGACCAGTCTGTCCCAAAAGCAAATTACAAATACCTGCTGCCTTGGACAGTGCACTCATGAGGGGCAAAGTCCAGAATCACCCCACTCTCCACATCCACTCTCCACCAGCATTGCTCCAGCTTGCTGATTTGTGGGTTTGGGGGCATGAGGGATGTATTTTGGAGACCTGTAAAATCTGCTTCCCCTTTAGCACCCTGTTCATATCCAGATGGCCGCAAAGGAGGTGTGAGAATTTCTGCTTCCCTTTAGCGTTGTGAATGCACACTCTGTCCAAGTCACAGTCCACAGATAATATATGTTCAAAGTAATAGCAGATAGAAATATATGGCAATTTTTGACTAGCCCTTCATTGCAAATATTTTTGAGGTTATGCTTCTTTTTTTTAAAAAATATAATTTATTTTTTTCATGGTAGAAAGCAAATTAATTATTCAGCTAATACAGAGAGAGAGCACAATCCAGAATTTAGGACAGCCAGCTTCTACCATACATTCTCCAAATGCGTGGTATCTCACTCTATGTATAATCTGTTGATTTTCAGAATTGTTAATACATGATGGTATACCATTTTAAAGATGACTTACGATACAAAATAAAGTAGTGATAGTGGAGATCTCTGGTGATATCCATTCCTTTGAGATGAAAGAAAAGCTACAGTCATTTTTGCTGCCTCAAATTATACTTGTCAGTAAAGATTTATTCAAAATTATACTGTTTTCATAAAGTTTAGCTGTTTGAATTCCAGTATTGGTTTATAACAGCCAATTTTTATTTATTGCATTATCAATATATTTATTGACTGTGTCTAACATATTTTAAAGTGAAACATCTGGCACATTTTGACTGGGCTGAAAGCTTGATCCAAAGCCAATCAAATGAAAAGAAAAACTTTTCTTTAGTAGGGCTCTGACCTAAGTGCATGTCCGAGTTATCATTAACATCTTATTTATGCTTGTCATGCAAGTGGTCACCAGACTGAACCCATGGCATTTCAGCAGAATAGTCAGGGATCAAAGGATAAGGCCTCAGCAGGCAATATACAGCTAAGTGTCTTAGGAAAAATATTTTGAAAATAATATCATTGGTCTAGATTGCAAAACCCTTACTTGCAGTTTTCTGCAGCTTCTTTCCAGCCCAGTAGCACTGAATAGAAAGCAGTAACTCATATACATACTCCCCACAGGGCAGAAAGTCCTTGAAGGATAAGCAAACACTGTCCCCTGTACTAAAATGCCTAAGCTAACAGGTGCGATAGATGTAGAGACAGGAGTTAACAAGCATCTGGACTCTATGCCACACTATAACTCTTCTGCTTTAGCTCCAAACTAATATCTCCACACAGCACTAAATTCTCTGTATAGTTGCACCAGCTTATTCAGAGCTAGTTTAGGGGTTTCTGTCACACCATGGTAGACACTTCTAGAGGGATCACTTGTTGTGAACTGGTTTATTTAAAAAAAAAAAAAAAAAACCCTCCTGGTGTGTTTCTTTGAAGAAAAGTAAAAGTTATTCTTTGCATCAGCTATTTGAACCCTACCATATACTGGGACAAGCTTCACACCCTACTCCTCCACACTTTCCAGATTGTGTCCTGTCCAGAGCATTGACCACTCAGAGTAGCATCACTATCATCCAGTCCAGCAAGGAAAATACCGAAGGCTACAACAGCAAAGTTTTCCGTTCACTTAATCTGTGAATCTGTGAACATGGATGGGTTGTTCATGTGACTGAGTGCTATAGGGAATGGTTATCCATCACAAGGGCTGTTGCTGTTCCCTTATGCTGTCCCGGTCTGATCTGGAAGAAATAGATACTGGAGCCTGCTCTTCCTCTAATGACAGGAAAGGAACAGAGACGAGTCAGGTACCATCACACCTTGGCAGGATTCCTGAGAGATTATGAAAGATGAGAAATTAATTTAATCCCATGAATTCAGCCATGGAAAGGTGCCTTCTGAGCTTATCTATCTTTCTGTCTCCACAGAGGCAGAAAGGAGGAAAGTCAGGACTGTTAGTTTTATTAATCTGAAGCATATGAAACACATGAGTAAATCCGAATGAGAGGATCTAGGATTTCATATTACATGAAGGACACACTCCCCCAAGAGACAGAAAAAGGAATGGAAAGAATAAAAGAATAAAGCAAGCAGAATTAGAATTATATGTACTGAATCAGACCGTTCACTGTGAATCTGTAGTTGTGTAAGAGTTGTCCTAAGCTTGATCACTTCATTTCTTTTCCATGTCATGCTGTGTTGCATTGATTTGTTTTCTGAAAAAGTCTGCTGTCATAATAGAATATTTAGTAGGAGACATCATACCAATAAATACTGTATGCTGAATGTTCTCAGTTATCTTAGTAACCAGGGATGTTATATTAGGAGTCAGAGGGTATTCTGGGAGCAATTAATTTGCTTATGTAGAAGTCAGATATCACAGTACAAACTATTTTAGTGTCTCCAGGTTTACCGTTTATGACTGTGGAGGCAACTCTTGATTGCAGTTTTCTAATTCACACTGAAGACTACTGATTTTAGAGCAAAACTACTTTGGGGAATACTGACACACTTTCATAATCCTTCCCCAGAGTAGTGCAAGAAGTCTCATTGCTGAGTTAAAAGCAGACTGACCAGTGAACTTCAATAAGACACCATCTGAAAGCAAAGTGGGTTGGTAGATATGACTAATACATCTACTTGATATCTGAAGCACCTTTACTGTCCCTTATATTGGGGTGTTCGAGTGTATTTTAGATAAGTTGCATCCAGTACACTTTCTCCCTCGTTAAGGTCTAGGTAGAGTCCTGGAGGGTCAATATTTATCATTTTCTTTCTTCTTTTATGTTTTCTGCTTCCTTTTATTTATCTTGGGGAAATAAATACAAATACAAATATAAATATAAATATAGTAAATATAAATACAAATAAAAAATATAGAAATTGAAACCCTAGATTCTTACATTCAACTGGATGCAACCCAAGATAGCCAGGTGAACTCTGACTGGAGAGAAACAGTTGTCTTATTTTGGTGGCTGTTTGTGAAGAGAAAGGAATTGATGTTGTTTCTTGGACTCTTACTATCAAAAAACTGAGAAGTGGAGGGAAAGCTGACTGACTGAAAATATTTGTTCTTACAGGTTTACAACCATGGTATTCAAGCATTTTCCTGCTCTCACATTGGTACCAGATTTTCAACTCTTGACCTTTATGGCAAAAAGTATATTTGTGTGGAAAAGTTCTAGTTAATCAGGTTCATTGTTAGCCCCACATTTCACCTGGGATCCTTATGAACACATAATTTGTATTGTTCTCACACTTGGGAACTTTTTATTGTATGAAAGTCTCTGTGAAGAGACACTGAGTACATGATCAGAGTGTAAATGTGGTCATCTCTCTGATTTTATGTCTTCAGATTCATTAAAAAATTTCCCAAATTAACAGTGAGAAATGTCAGAGATGCCAATAGCATAACTTTAGAGTTGTTTGTCCTGGTTAATGACACTGTTGCTCCAGTGTCCTCCCAAGTTCAGCACCTTCATATCACTTTGCCTTTTGTCTTTAGTATACGTACCTTAACGTGACTCACAGGGAATACACAGGGGCTATCACAAGTGCTTCTGAATCAGACTCCTGAGAGAAAAACAGGGGAAGTCTTGTGGTTGTTGAGTATATATACGCTTTGAGGACCACTGGGCAGTAAAGATAATTCCTACATGTTACACACTTCCAAACCACGTATTCTGAGGACTTGTTCTGCTGCATGTATTATAACCCTCATGAGATTATTGTAGGTGCTCAGGCAAGCTTGCCTAACTTTGCCTGTGAAACAGAACAAAGGCAGAGTCAGGAAGGAGTTTAATGGCAGGCCTCAATTACCGATCTCTTAACATATGGCCCAATTGCTTCATCTCACAAATAATGCATATCAAAGTAAGAGTTAACAATCTATTATCCTTCTGACAGTTCCTTTCTCTTGCTTCCTAAAGACAGTGTCTTCAAACTACAAGTGTGCTCTTTCAGATCTAAGAAGAATTTCAGCAGTATTACCATCTATTATAATATATGATTTCTGATTTGTCATTTCAAAGAACTGAACATTACACTTTCAAAACAGTGCTTATGAGAAGAAAACCAGTTGGTTTTTGTCCAAGTGAGATATCAAAAATCTCAGGCTAGGTAAGTAACAGGATGCTTTTTTTTTTCTCTTAAGCCTCACTGCCTTAAAAATTGTTTGAGATCTCTCTATATCCTTTTTGATGCAGCCAGGAAATCTATTATTCTATGGAAACAGTGAATTAAATGGCAAGCCATAGTGACATACAGTAATGGGGACCATGAGCCAGCAGTTTGCCCTTGTGGCAAAGGCAGTCAGCAGTATCCCACATCACATTAGGAAAAGGATCACCAGACCATGAAGGGAATTAATACTTCCTCTCTACTCAGTACTGGTAACACATACTGTGCTGGATCCAGTTCTGGACTTCCCAGTACAAGAAAGACATGAACATACCAGTATGAGTCCGATAAAGGACCATGAAGATACTTAAGTGACTGGAGAATCTTTCATATGAGGCTGAGGGAGCTGAGACTGCTGAGCCTGGAGAAGAGAAGGCTCAGCGGGATCTCATCAATGTGTGTAAATACCTGATGGGAGGGAATGAAGGTGAGAGAGCCAGGCTCTTCTCGGTCATCACCAGAGACAGGACAAGTAGCAATGGCACGAAGTAAAAATAATTTAAAAAGGGAAAAAATAATCCACCTGAACACAAGAAAACACTTTTTACTGTGAAGTGGTCAAACACTGAAAGATGTTGCCAGAGACGTTGTGGAATTTCCATCTTCGGAATATTTAAAATACTTAAAAGCTGCCTGGACATGGTCCTGGGCAACCTTCTCTAGTCACCCCTGCTTGAGCAGGGAGGTTGCAACACATGATCCCAAGATTTCCTTTCCGACCAAAATGATTCTGTGATTTGAAAAAATATTTTACACTAATGTATGCCTCACCTTTAACTTGCATTAAAAGTTCTGACAGGTTGCCTCAAGCAGTTTATTTTTTAAATACACGTCGTTAGCAATGTGGTACTTGTAAGCCATCTGAGCAATGCTAGAACGTCTCGATGTCTTTGATTTTTAAAATGAGACAGTTTAAAATTAACTGCCACTTTCCAATACAAGTCACATTCATATCCCAGAAGAGATGGAGAATCTTGCTCTGCCAATGGAAGAGAAAAACATTGTTCAGCACCTCTCCAAAGAGACTATGCCCTTTGCATGACTAAGACGATTGGAGAATCCTGGCCATTTATGCAATAATTTCACACAGAAGATGTAACGTAGCTGATTTTAAATGCATTAGAAGTGAAAAGGTGGTGAAGAAAATACAGCACGAAAACTAATTTAAATTCCTAATCATAATCAGGAGGAATCAAACCCAGTAATATCATTTTGGCATAGTCCCATGAGTTTCTCTTTTTTTAGATCTTCCTGTGTCTTGAATGTGCCAATAATTAAAAACAAACCAAAAATTTCTGGCACCAACACAGTGATTGAAAAGTGTCTCCTACCCTCAGACATTTAGTATATAGCACATCAGTGTAGCATCATTTTGAAGGGCAACAATGTCTGTTTAACAGCCTGAGTTACGAATCTGAACAATATCCAGAAAAATCTGTATTTTCTTACACAGCATCTACCTAATATCTATAAGCTTTACTCAGGTTGTGGTTATTTTCTGAGGCAGGAATAAACAAATTCTGTACATAGCACTATGGTAAAGATGCATATATCTCATCCAGCCTGGCTGAGAAGGGAGGGACCGTCCATGTGGGATCAGCAGTGATGTGGTGCATCAACCCCTCCCTTAGCATAGTTCCTGGTGTGAAATAGCTGAAACGAGTCTTGCTAAGAAGCTCCCGAACCTGGTTCCCTACCCTCTGTTCCTCCAGCAATTCTGAATGTGTGCTTCCAGGGCCTGTTTTCTCCTGATTGTCAAATTCAGGCAATGGGGAGTCATCACAGGGCCCCGAAATGTCACCACCAAAATCTCTGCTGCTCAACACTGTGCTTGCTGGGGCCATCACAAGTGATATGGCTGAATATTTGAGCCAAAGGAAAGAGAGCTGGTGTTTCTGGTGCTGACTGATGAAAGATGAAGCTGAGAACTTCAGCTCATGAGCACAGAGTCTGTAAAAGGCAGAAGCTTTATGTGGTCTTATAAAATGTCTGCAGAAATGAAGGCCTTGAACGTGTCAAGATACAAGTTGCCAGCATCTTGTTTCTAGAACTACCAGGAAATTTTAGCAAGTACTATTTTTAATCTCAGAAATGCAAATGTACCCCACAAAAGTCATCTGTAAGAGATACAGGTGGCTCATGTATGGCTAATCCATTTTGACATATCTTTTGTAGTTGCTACTCATCCTGTTTCATCACATTTTATAGTAACAGTTTTATTTTTTTCTGTGCCAGCATAGTTTTTTTGATTTAAAATTTCACGTATATGGTAAAGATGTTTTAACAGCTGTTCACATCAGATAAATTAAAATAAAATGTTTTGAAAATGTTAGAATATTCCCCAATAAATAAAACTGTTAAATCCTCCTTGTCTACATCATTTCCTTCAGATTAGTATGTTTCATCTTTATTTTGAGAAGCAACATCTGAAACTTTAAAAATTCCTGCAGAATGGTACAATTCTTTCCTTCCTTCTGGAGACCTTTAAAAAATCTAAGGTATAACATGAAATTTTGAGCAAGTGAATGGAAAACAACCACTCCGAGACAAACACTCTGACTGAGCACTTGTTTTCTTTATTGTATTGTATTGTATTGTATTGTATTGTACTGTACTGTACTGTATTGTATTGTATTTCATTGTATTTCATTGTATTTTATTGTATTTTTATACAACAGGAAGGAAAATTAGAATTTTGTAGTACTGTGGCTTAGAGAGGAACGGTCGTTGTCACATGTGCAAATAGGCACATGTCCTTTGGCTAGTATCAAAAGAGCTGTTGGGAGTGTGAAGGGAGAATTAAGTACTTACTTGCTTTCCCCAGTTTTTGTCCACGTTTTAGGAATTCTAATATTATCAATATTGTTACATTAGCTAATATACAAACTCTATTTCCTTAAAGAAAATCAGGTTTTGTGGTGGTATATATATTTTTCTAAAAAATTCTGAATGTCTAGAAGGTCTGTTTAAACAAATGTAGAAAACTTCAGAATGTTTTTGGTTTTGTTTTTTCCATTTCCTTCTGTTGTAAAACCAGATAAATGGAAGTGTGGAGGGTGATCACAAAGCTATTCATTTTGATTCCATTTGTATTAATTTCTTGTTTTTGTTTTTTTTTTCTTACAGCCTCCCAATAAATAATCTGTAGAGAGAGCCTGACTCAGGTTTGAATTTATTGGTGCTTTAACAAATTTACAAACACATTTAATTTGGTAAGTTAAGTCACTGGAATATGGTAAGGTAGAATCATTTTACTAAGTTGTTATTATAATTAGATCTTCTCATTTCACGGTTTGCAGAAATGAAGACTAATTCAACCACATCCCTGTAATTACAAAAATTCGTAGCTATCCTAAATAAGAGGTTACCTGTGCAGAATAACTGAGAATAAGGAAGAAACACAACTCTTATTAAAATGCTGTGCTTTGCTTTACACTGCTGGGACTTTTCAGAGCCACTTCCTGCAGTCAAAGCAAATGCTTGTTCTGATTTAATGAACTTCAACCAAACTTCTGTGCACACACAAAATTCCCCCTGTAAAGGCAGAAGCGCAGAGCAGCGTAAAGTTGGCAGAAAAGTGATTGTACTTCCTCTGTTCTCACCTCTTCTGGAAAAGTCACTGGTTATGAAGGTGCTACTGAAATACATCAAAATTTAATTCTGTGGGAAAAAATACCCTTGCAGCCCTATTATCAAAAAAGGCTACCACACCTTGATTTCAACATGCCAAAGTCAAAGCAGAATCAGGCACTGCAGTTAGGTCTCCGTCAGGACCTTTGTTTGCTGGGTCCAAGTAAATCTTCTGAAGAATGCATTCTTGTCTTCCTTTTTTATGACCAAATGAGACGTTATGATGGCAAGTTTCCAAAATGATAAAACAGTTATGTGGTGTGAAGGAGAAATTTGAGAAAGACAGTGTCAGTGAACCACCAAAATTCAGCAGATTTGCACCTCTGCTCCTTAGACCTTCATACAAGTATCTCCTAATCCTGGAAATACAACTTGCCTGCAGCAACAGCCAGAAGGTGTTGTGACAACCTTGAAGCGCACCCCCGATCCTTAGCAGAACAAAGGACCTTGTTATGCCTTAAATGTCTGGTTTTTGTTACTTTGGGGGGATAAGATGGATGATTGTGTAGGCAGACATTTTCTTTATCTTTACCAAGGTGTTGTGTTTGGCAGAAGAGATAGATGGTTATGGTGTCAGGCACCTTGTCAATTGCTGTGAAGACCTCATGGCCTAATTGGAATGATAGAGATGAACCATCTGTTGGACAACCAACTACCAGAAGAAACCATGAACCAACAGCTACCCCTGATGGGCAAAACAACTCACTTCTGGTCAGTACTGTGAACTTTCCCCTAGTTTGAACACCCCAGACCCATTTCCAGAAGAGTCTTCCTAATTAGCATGAAGAGCGAGAAGAGGGAGGAGATGAACCGTCCTCTCCTATCTCGCATGTAAATGAACTGGGTTATAAAACAACCTCATGTATGATACAGGTTAGCAGCATGTAAATCTTCTAACCCATCCACCCCTCCAGAGGTCGTCGCGGGACCAATGTACCTGTGGAGTGATGATATCTTTCTCTCTCTCTCCCTTTCTCCTTCTGATATCTTAGTTTTCCTTCTCTCTCTCTCTTTTTCTTGAACATATAAAAGTAATACCATTCTAAGTTCTGCTGCTAAAGTCTTGTTAAGTTTTGCATACTAATTGTTGCCAATCCACCGTTTTTTTTTTAGAAGGGCTTTTGCTGTCAATGTATTGATAAGTTTCATGTTACTATAACATACTTTTGCCAAGTCAGTAATTGCTGTAATTTGTATACCACCATGTGCTTTTAGTAAATTCATAATTGGACCCCAGGAGTGATTGTCTGTCATTCACTTCGCATTGCCGCGCAGAATTACCTGGAGTTAACTCACACCTGATCTTATCTGTTGAGTCAGGACGCGTGTCGCGTTCAGAGTTAACTCATCCCTCATCCCATCTGTTGGGACGGGACAGGTGTTAATGAACCTTGTTTGAGTGACAGATAGCATGAACACTGCTGTTTCTTATTATTTCATGTTATAGTGGTAAGATTGCAAGAGAATTGTGACTCATTGTTTGTTACAGATGTCACTGTAGCTATGTCTCTCTCTCGATCTACCAATATTTCCTCCAGATGTTAAGATTTGCTATGATGGGAAACTAGCATGATTGTTTCAACGAAGTCACAAATTCTCACAGACATTATCACCACAATGACACTGCGAAAGACGTAGTCTAGCTGTGGGAACTGTCAGTGGGAAGCAACACGCTGGTGAAAGGTACGATTGACTGCAGATCTTACTGCAGACAGCTATACCCTGAGTACTCTCTCCCTCCACACATCTTCCTCAGATGCCCACACCACGCATGACATGAAAATCTGCGGTGGTTAGACCAGCAATGCTCCAGTGAACAAAGCAGACCTAAGTAACTGTTTCAGAAAGAGCTCATGAAATCTTGTGCCTTTCCCTGAAATAGGCCAAGAGGTCCTTTAATTTGTAGTAGACGATTTCACTAAGCTGTCCATAGTCATGCCTGAGTCTTTGTCCTGGAAAGTCACAGTTAATTTAGACACAATTGACAGCTATGAGTACTGCAAAGTACTAGTCCAAGTGCACATTACCATGCTTTTACCCTGTCAATTTAATCTGCTGTCATGATTGCGATATTATGTGGCTTTGCTGACTCATTTCATACTTCCCAATATCCTAATGATTTTGGCTGTAAAAAAGTTATCTTCACCAAGAAAAGTTGACTTTTTCCTGGCCAGCTGTTTTTCCTAGTCAATGCTACATTCATTTGACTAAATCAGAGTGGCACTCACTGGTGCATGGAGAGCAAGGTGTCTTTGCTTATCATCTTCCCAGTTTCCTATCTGGACAGAACTTTGCCTGTCACCAGATGAGTATTTCATTTTCCCAGCAGTTCCTGGTGAGGCATGTTATCAAAACTGCTGTAAAGTCCAGATAATATTTTTCAACTAATTTTCTTCTGTCTTAATTTGCTATACCCTTGGAAAAGCAGGGATCACATATACTTTCAAACGAGTGATCTAACATCCTTTAAAGCAAAACTTTGATAGAATCTATATTAACAATGGTGATAAATTTAAAAAGTAGTGCCTGTGCTGCTGGGACTCACTGCTGCTAGAGCCACTGCTCTAACACATTCCCCAAGTTCCTCAGCGCATTAAATTTGTTACCAGTAACCTCTTATATGCTTATTACAGCAAATACCTGTGCTCATCCTGTTGGGAAAGTCTCTTGTGTTAGCTGAATCGTGGTTTTTTTCACAATAAATACCATACCCTATACTTGTTGTTCAAGTGTTCTGCAGCTCAGAGCCAAAACATCCTCACAGCATCTCCAAGGAGCCAATCCTACATCATCTGAGTCCTGACCTGCAGAGATCTCACCTCTGGACAGATGTCACTGTCTGGATGGCACAAAGGTCTCGGCCTGATGTCAATTTGCCAGGTATGTTTATGATTTTCCTGTGAGGGTGCTTCAGAACTCAGCAGCAGGTTGCATCTGAACATCTGTTGGGGTGCAAGTGATGGAGACATTAGGAGAAGATCATCTTAAGTGCAGGTTCAGGTCTGTGTTTGGCATCATCACTTATAGAAGTCAGCTTTCATAGTGAAAATAAAGCATGCATAACTGTTAGTAATAAACCACATTACAACCTAGTTATGGTCAATTCACTTTAAAAAAAAAAAAAAAAAAGAGAACTGTTCCAAATATCCAATGTAGAAATCTCTGAAAGTCAAATTTCAGTGTGATTTCAGTGTAAGAGTTTTATAAATAATGCTGGCACTAATAGAACCTCTAATCTAAAGAATTTTGATTGAAATAATGTGCAGCTAAAAAAAAAGATTATTTTTTTTCCGGGACTGATTAAGAATCTACACGAGTTGAGACTCAGAAAAAAACATGCTAGTAATTTTCCCAGGAATTTAAATATGTCATTAGATTTAACGCTGAAGTTCTTTCACCAAAATTAGAGATTCTTTTGCACTTGTTTTTTATGCAGCAGCATATATATTTATTGATCTTGGTCACTTTGACATTGTATTGATACTGGTACAATTGAAACTGTTTTAATTTCATAATTGGCTGTGTTTCTGTTTTTATTATGTGGTTGAGATAATTAATTTACAGTTAAAAATGAAGTTTGCCTTTCATTAAACACCTGATTTTCACACTTACAGAGAGACAGTTTTCCAGAAAGTCTGTCTCAACTCCTGCCACTGTTGAAATTTTCTAGAGGGATTAGAAAAATCAAACTATGAATGACTGTCTCCCTTGACTCCAGTGAAGGACCTAGTCCAATATCTGGTCCAGATAAATCTTTACCTTTTTACATTAATTTTCTTTAGAATCCAGGTGAACTCAGATTTAGCATTGGATAGCATTGAATCTTGGAGAGCATTTTTTTTGGTGGAAATGTTCGAGAAACAAAACTTGGAAAGAAAAGGGAGAAATAATAGCAACATTACAAAACAATGGAAACAGGAACACATGTGGTCATATACTGGGGACAGAAAGCTGGGTTTGCATAAAGCTATGACTTGAACCATTAGATTTTTTGCAAGAAATTTGCAAGAATTTTGCAACTGAAATAATAGCACTGAAAATTCATGACATACGGAAGAAAGGATGTAAGAGAGCAAGGAAAACCTCTCTGATCTCAGATCAGCTGAGAAATACTTATTTACATCAACTGATTATTTTGTCCTTATTACAAATATCATTTACTATTCATTTAATGGAGAAGTTTTTTAAAAAGAGTGAATATATGTTAAAAATATGCACTTAACATGTCAGAACCCCAATAAAATTACTTTAAGCCTCCCTTGAAATGTACTGTTTTGTTATTGAAGACAATAGAAAGCCTACAGATGAACTGCTAAAGGTTCCAGCCAACTCCTCACTGCCATATAATTCTTCATGCCTCATTATCCTCAATATAATTTACATAAACTACTGAACCTTAACACTGCCTTCAATAAAATTTGCAAAAATACATGTAGAGGTCAAGATAACAAATTACAAGGCTTTAAAATCAATTTCTTATTCAAAGGATACTTTGCCAATAATTTCATGGTAATTTTCTTATCATGGGAGAAGAAAAATATGACATGAATGAAATTATTGTGTCCCTTAATTGTTCACTTGCAGTTTTTCATGCACTGCACTTTCGTATCAGAGAAATGTACTGTACAAACTAGCATACAAACATATATAGCCTGATGTAGTTGAAGATGTCCATGCTCATTGCAGAGGTGTTGAACTAGATGACCTTTAAAGGCTCCTTCCAACCCAAACTATTCTATGATGCTATGATACATTTTCTAGGTGTTATACAGTCTCCATTATGACTTAACTTCAGTGTTAAGTACTCTCTGATGGAGTATGCCATTTGTTATGAGCAAGAACTACGAGTTGTTTGCCTTGGAG
The DNA here is from genome assembly GCF_036013445.1 of Caloenas nicobarica. Lineage (NCBI taxonomy): Eukaryota > Metazoa > Chordata > Aves > Columbiformes > Columbidae > Caloenas > Caloenas nicobarica. The sequence goes on along the minus strand of NC_088246.1, from coordinate 114,324,754 downwards.
TAACACCCAGTTAGTGATATTCATCACCATCACCTGGTGGAAATAAATTAATGTAAATATTTTACTGTAACATAGCTGAATATGAAGTCTTCTAGTTTTTTATACTGTATAGTCATCCACACAGGATCTGAAAAAAAAAAGAAAGAGTAAGATTTTTTGGTAGATAATTTACCTCTCAATATGGTTCTTCCCATAATTGATTTCAAAATCCAAACCCTGTCAAACGCAAACACAAAAGTAAATGTCGAGTTATCTTTAGAACTTTTCTAAAATATTCTGGGACCAGCAGAGTGAACGTTTTTCAGGCTCCAGATTTTGCAAACATCAGAAGTCAAATTTTCACTGAAGTAATGACCTACTGTTTAGCCCATATGTTGCTTAAAATTGTTGAAAAATAGGATTATATAATGAAAATTTTAGACACCACTGCCTAGTCTGGCTGTTTATTTGAACTGATATTTTGAGACAGTTTCTTAGGGACCAGACTCCCGTTGTTTCCTGTTTGCATGCAGTATGACTCAGTCTTCATGCCAACTCGAAAATTTTCTGCTTAATTTGGAAAGTTCAGGAATAAGAGTGCTCTTTTGAAAAGGTTGCATGTACCTTATATGCGACAATGCTTGCTTCATATTTGAGTTAGCACAAAACAAACGAGTGCCAAACCAATCGCTGCTGATGTTGAACATACTTGAGGTATCCTTCTGTCACCACTCAAGAGGGTTAGTTCCACCTGCACTGACAGGATCTGGGTGATGCCTGGGCGGAGGGTAGAGAGTTTGAAAAGTCATACCCTTTCCTGCTAGGAAAAGTGGTCAGTATCATACTAAGTATACAGAACTGCCTGACTTCCACAAGACATCAGGACTGAAGAATCATGAGTGTGTGGACATCAAGGTAATAAGTGATGTTAATTCCCACTGATGATGAAGAGTTAACAGACATGTAACTCAAATATTACTTGATCTTTGTTGAGCGTAATGTGCCTCCCAACAGTTAATAAAAGGTAAGGATATCACTGTTTTCTCTGGAAGCCATTCACTCCATTTTGGTCTACAGAGAAGTTGCTGTGCTGAAAAACTGAAAAGGAAAATGGAAGGGAAGGATGTGCTTCAAGAGGTGGTCCACACTGCCCACGGGTCTTGGAGAAATGAATCTTTTTCAGATAGCACAGTTACACATTTGTGCCTCTTCTCTGATCGTCTTCAGCTAAAAGCTAATGACACAGCAGACACTGGCATGCCCACCACTTCTCAGCCCACCAGGGAGCCAGGATGTAGCCCAGGACCTTGCAAGTCACCTATGCTCCCATATCCTACAGTGCAGAGAAAGCCTGTCATCATGGCCTTAAATTGGAAGTTCACAAGCCTTACACAAACTTTTTTTTCAGCATTCAGGACACTCATAAAACCTTTTGTTTCACATGGACTATTAGTACCTAAAGAAGTGAGATATCCAGGTGTAATAGCTGTGTATCAAAGACCTCACTGAGGTCCCAGATCACCTTGCTTCCAGTGAGGTAGTTGTTCTCTACACTTCCTTCATTCTCCCAAGTGTGGCTGAAAGTAGCCAAAGGGTTGGAAATAAACGAGGCAGAGGTAACAGGGAGACAGACTGACAGACGCAGTTCTACAGGAATTGCTTTTTTGTGGAAGGCATTTATCTATAAAAGACAATTTAAACCGTGATTGAAGTAGAAGCAGAGCAAGGTAAGTTGAAGTGGGCTAAGGCAGCACAAAAACCTGACTCTGGTTATTTGCTTGGTCTGAAAAGTAAAAACTCAGGTTGAGCTAAAATGTGATTTATTCCAAAATATTGTGAAAACATTTTATGTTAAATGGAGTGTTCATTCATTTTGCAATGAGATCCTTTTTTTTTAAGTTTAAAGGATTTTAGAACTTCTTAAAGTAAATAAAAGTTTCAAATTCAAGACAGTTCTTTTTTTAAAATATTTCTCACAATGATTTTTTTTTGCTTCTGAATTTTGGCAGGTTTTAATCTGAAGGCTGTGTGGTGAAATTACAGGAATTCATGAGGAAACTGCTTGCAACAGAGCTGGATTTTCCAAATATATCAAAAAGGATGCCACGCCTTAAAAAAATACCAGAAAGGAACTGTGTATCACTATTCTGTTCCCTGGTGGGACACTGTCTCATTCTGGAAGCAATGATCTGTTAAACTACCTTTACTGATGATAGCACTAGAGGCAGTCTCTTCACAACCCTGGGTTTTTGGTGGATTAAAAGAAGTCAATTTTAAATGGCTTCTCTTCTTCGTGTTATTTACCCAGCATTGTCCTCTAATAGAACATGATACTGTCAATTACAGCTGGAACTCTAAATATTCCTTTTCAGGCTTCTCTAAGGTTTCTTCTGTGAAACAAAGTTCATAAATTTGGCATCTACAGAAATACTTCTGTTCCCCACTTTATTTATCTATTCTAATAGTGGCCCTCAGAAACATCCTCTCTATTTCTGATCATAACTGTAACTTTTCTTGGTATCCATCATAATTTTCTTTTCAAATTTGTAAGAATGAAGGTTTTCTTCTTTGTTTTTGGTGAAGAATCTATCTTCATCATTGTATCATGAGTGTAGAACAACTGAGACTTTAAAAATATATTTATGTATTAATATTTTTGAATACACTGTTTCCACTTTCAAAATACTTTATTTGGGTTTTAGCTGTAGAAAAATGCTTCCTGGACACAACTGAAAACTGAGCTTGTTAAAATTACAAAAGCTTGGGATGCTGCTGTCCCCTTGTCTGTGCTCTTAGAGCACTATCCTGCAAATGGATTCCTCTCCTCCTGCCCCTTGTCAGCCCTCTGAGCTCTGCCATTGACACTTTGTCGCCCTCTTTGACAAGCAGAGCTTGGAAGTGTGATATAATACATTTTGCTATTGGTGAGTTATTTAGTGAGATAGAGAGGATTGCAGATACAAGGAAACCTGTGGTTTACAGCCCTCATTTAATTTTCTTCCATACGATAAAGCTAATGTTTCTTCATATGAAACATAAGCCTGAGGCAGACCTGTTAGTACAATAAAAAGCATACAAATGAGCAACCTAATTATAAACAAAATTCAAAGGAGTGTACCCACATCTCATTCAGACCATACATACTTTAACCTTTTCTCATATACCTCAGACATGAGTCATTCATTTTATCTCAAAAGTTTAATATGATGTATTATAAACACATATCCAGAAACAAAGTTATTTCTTCATTGTATTTCCTTTGTAGGTCTTACCTCGGAAAGGCAAAGGTGATGATGATGTGGTTCTCTCTAATTAGAGCTCATGGAACAGTTGTCCGCCATGTGTGTGGCCCAAATAGCTGAGCAGGTTTTCTGTCCATTTTGTACTTGCAGATAATATACACTCTAGTGAGCAGGCCATAGGAACCTTTTAGAAGGATTCTAAACACATTAGTTAAAAAGTATGAAGAACATTGTCTTATTTTTACACTGTTAATTTCACTCAATTAAAGTCTTACAAAGGTTGTAAATCAGCATTGGAGACAATCAGAGCTTTCTTTCATTGAAGTCATTTCACAGTGGTTTCAACTCTACTTTAATCTCAAAGGTAAGCAGGAAACAATGAAGCTAAAATATTTGTTATTTTGCTTTTCTGTGGGAGAACATTATGTTCTTTCCATTTCTATCAGCTGTTGTGATAACCAGGGATTAATTAAAGAGTCACTTGTTGCTTCTTATTATATTCCAAATAGCTTTAATCCCTGAAGTTCCAAAGTAATAAAGATGGCAATATCATCCTGCACACACGGGACAAGAAAAACAGTCCACCTTTGGTCTCATGTCATGTTAAACTAGAGAAAATAATAAAACCATAATGTACATAATTCCCTTGAGAGCAGCACTGTACATAGAGAAATGCTGGGGATTCTCGTTCTCCATGGCTTCTCCACAGGACTGTCTGGCTACGGGGGACCAATGCTTCACTGCAGAGAGTGGCACAAACCCAGCTGAAAATCTGGCTTCAGCAGTGAAACAAAGATCTCTAATCCACAATTCCAAATAGCTTGTCTTGGAAGGAAGTCATGTTTATTTCAGCCAGCAGAAAGAATGCAGGGCTAAATTAAAAACAAACAAACAAACAAACAAAACCAAAAATCCCAACCAAACAAAAATTGCTGAAAGTTGTTCAAGAAGCAGATTTCTAAATTGTGGATGAACACATGTGGCAGACTGGCAGTCTGATGTTTTCTCTATGGCTATTTACAACATAACGTGTAAATTTCTTTCTTCATCCTACTAACAAGAAGGAAGCACCATGAGAGGAAACAGGATACCTCAGGCCATGACTGAGGTGTCTCAAGAGTTATTCTAACTATTGAGTTCATGAGTTCAGATAAACACATTGGCTCTATCTAGGTTGGGATCAGATCCTAGTACATGGCACGTAGCATCCCCACCTGCTCTCCATCATGGGAATAAGAGCCCGGCAAGCAAGTGAGAAAGGAGTTCTGACACTCCGAGGCCAATTCCCTGATCTAGACATCTGGGTGGGTGAATCTCTAGGGAGCACCTCAAAGTACAGCCACCTGTATTTTGTTTTAGAGGTATCCTAAAACTTCAAGACCCGCAGTTTCTTAACTTGTGGTCTGGAGACTACTGGAAAGGCTGTGATGATCCACCAAGTGCAAGATATTGAGCAGAAGAAAGGGGAAGAAGTTTAAATTACTCAATCAGATCCTCTTTCCAGTGGTTTAGAAGCAATCCACAAGACCCTAGAGAATCCTGTGTGTCCAGAACTGACCTCCTTCAAGTGTGACAATACAGCATTGCAGAGCGCTAAGTAAGCAAAACTGAAGCAATAAACTGGAAATAACAGGAGGAAACAAGCTAAATAAAGGAGGTTAATTTGGTGTCTGAGGTAGCATTATGCCAAGAAGTCATAAGATTTTGCTAGTTATTGATACATAATCAGCAGCAAATTAAATTGGGTTCATGGCTTTGAAAACAGTTTTGCTGCTCAACCCTTCAAAACTTCACTAGACGGGGTATTGATGAAGGTACCTTATGCAAAATGCTTCCCTCATTTTAACTCAGAAGGAAATGCTTTTGATCGTGACTGGAACTGGTGTGAATTACCTTAATTTTCTGCACCATTCACTGCTCATTGATTAAGTATTTTAACATGGGGATTGACACAAAAAAATATCTCTCTGGAAACAGCCAAGAACCCAATGTCTAGATGCTGGCATTAAAGAGAGGAACATTGTGAATCTTTCCAGTCTTCTTCCCATCTAATACAAAGTCTTCCTTGTAAACAGAATCATGGAAAGAGTCAATATCATTTGGCAAAAAAATTTGTCTTAAATGCATTAGACCAGGAAGGTGCTAAGCCAGATTCTCTGTACATATAAATGGGCCACACACTATCAGAACTGATGAAAGAGTGGAAGTTAGCTGTTCATAAAATTAAATCAGTTATAAAGAAGTAGTACCCAGCATAAGCTTATGTAAACCTAATCAAGGACACAATGTGGGAAGGTCTTTTAGAGAGTCTCAGTCATCAATCTGTGTTTGTAAATTCCGGTAAAACCAAAAACAAAGTTGAAGAGGATTCTCAAAAATGGGTTTGAAATTTCTCTGAAGTAATTTCTGTTTACCAGAGGACGCAGCAGCTTTCAGAAAGAGGATAATTCCTCTCCTATCAACTTAGCGGTGAAGCTTAGCTTTCCAGTGCACTATTGTCATCCAGTCTTTGGTAGATGTGTTGATGAGTTTGCTGGCCGAGGATTTATGTTTGTCTTCCTAGCAGGTAATGTATGAGACAGTCACTTCTAGATGTACCTGACCGATACTTTCTATAGAAACGTTTGTGTTAGTGACTTCTGAGCTCTTTCATCATACTGCATATCCAAAAGGAGACCTGGCAGGACAGAACATTTAGATTAAATGATGTCAGTTTGAAGAGCCAGACCAAGAGGGTTTAAACCACTGCTGCCTAAACTATTACTCTTGCAGAACAAAAATATCTTATTTTTAGAACCTTGAAGTGTGTCTCACCCTGGAGCTCAAACAGCACTCTAATAGTTATTAATGGCAGCTGTCAGGTATGCATCCATCGACCAAGAATGAGTCACACTGGCCATACTAAAAGCTCAGTTAGCTGGAAAGCTAGGCCTTTTTTTTCTTATTTTCTTTTCTTCTTTCTTTTCTTTTCTTTTTTCTTGTTTTCTTTTTTGTTTTTATTAGCTCATTCTTCTGTAGGCAGCATGATAATTAAATATCAGAGTGTTTATCTGCAGTAGCCATTAGGACAAACTAATGAACTTGTTCTGGAGATGCAAGCAGGTCATCACCTGCTTTGTCAGTAAATAATACTGTTAAGGAGGCAATTTCCATCACTGTATGTACTCACAAGTTAATTTAGAAACTACCAGCTTTTAATTAGTAGTGCAGCCAGCACACTGTGTGGCAAAATCTTGCAGAAAGCCCTTCAATTTATTAGGAAGCTAAAGAAATACATTAAAAATACCCTTCTCCCCCTCTAAAGAGAGATTTGACAGACTCTAGTAACGATAAGACTGATATTAATGGTTAAAAGAAAATAATTTGAAATTTTATAGTTCTTTGTGTCTGAAAATTAAATGACTTTCAGACACATTTTTATCAGGCTACAGTACTTGCAAATTTAATTTCAAAGCATTATTTTTACATGCATAGATTTACAAATCAGCTGCTGTGGGTGTCTTACAGTAATTAGTAGAGGCTTTCCAAACCAATTCATGCTTTCCAAACCAAATAAGGCAACTACAAATAGTATAAAATCTGCAGCGATGGTGCCTATGCCACCTCCAGATCAAGCAAAGTCTGCTAAGTTTTCATGCAGGAAAGGTCTGCAAGGGCATGAAAGCTGCACAGAAAAATCCAGCATATAGTTGCCTGTCTATTAAACAAAGGGACAGATACAAGTGTAGGTCTGCATCCTTTATTTCAGAATGCAATTAAAAATCCTGGCCTTTGCCTAAAAGATTTGTCAGAGAGAAACTGCTCTGAAGAGAGAATGATACTGACAGAGGCAAGGAGACAGGTCTCAGGAGACCAAGCTGAAACCCAGAGGGAACAGCTTTCTGTGACTGAAGATCTCCCTGTTCTTGCTGGAGTCTTCTAACATTGCTCACTGCTGTCTTCAGGTCACCATTTGGTGACTATATATTTACAAATGCCTTCACAGTATTAAAATGGCACTTTAATGACTGAGGAAAGCAAGGAAAAAGGAGAAAAAATTACAGTGGAAGAAAGGAGAGAGAAATCATTAAATGAGGGAGTATTAAGTCATTTTGTTCAGTATCGTGCCACCCTTAGCATGAATTCACTACTAAGATAGTCTGATAGATTGGACATGTCTAAATATATTAGGCAAGCAAAGATTAAAGGTGTGCCTGAGCCACAAGCCAGCACATATTCACTGTTATTTAATTGTGCCAGGCAATGTCTGGTGAAGTGCAAACGAAGTGCACACTAGGACCTCTGGACATGAAGATGTGGGCTTTTCCCTCCTGGCAAACAAGCTGATGTCATGCTAAACCATGCTCTTCTGAATGACCAGATTGGCTTCTGCACCTGGTCTGTCCTCACCACTGCACTGGCAATGCTCGCTCTTGAGCCAGCTCTTTCTTTGAGCAGTGGTGCAAGGCAAAGCGTCTCTCTCTTTCAGTTTCTGTTTCTGCCCATGAAAAGCCAGCAGTCCCAAATGGCATCCACTTTTGACACCTGAAAGCTATGAAAAGCATAGGGAATTACATTTTATGCTCTCCTGCTTGCGGAATTTGCTTTTGTCTACATGTGTGTCCCAGACTGATTTCCAGATCTCAGCTGTGGTGCGGCTTTGTTTTAGCTCTCTGGAAGCTTCTTGGTATTCCACGTCCAGAGAAATGACTGGTGTATGCACTTCTGACCTCTGTCCCCTCTTTCTTTGATATTATGACAGTTAATATGAAAAGTAGTGCTGCTACCTTGGAACAGTCCTTGATGAATCACTAGTAATAACCTAACATTTAATCCTAAAAATTGGGCTACCTGTCCAGTTCGTCTGTAAAGCAATTTCTTTAATTTCCACTGATGGTCCTTTTCTAACAGGGTCATCTTCCCCAGATCAATATCAGCTGAAATGTGATTTGGCTTTGTGATCTCTAGGGGCACTAGCTTGTCCACTTGATGTGCTCAAGATATTCCATCTTTTTCTAATGCTTCAGCTGAACACCAGGCAGTAACAACCTGTCCAAGGTGGATGTTATTATTGCCTTGCTTCCTAAGCTGCATGCTGGACCGAAGCTGTTGAACATCAGCGCACAGACAATCCTACCTTGAATAACTTTTTCTTAGTCTCTGCAATGAGCCCATGGTGTGCCATTCTCACATTTTGCAGAAAAAGTTCCTTGCCCTTGGTACATTGCTAAGTCATGTATCTCTTCCTGCATTCCTGTAATTCAGTTTTCCCCGGGTGTATGTGTTTACATTTCTCCTGTAAGTAAAAATGTGTCTGAAATGCTTTGGTAAATGAGGCCACAAAACTCATTCCTACCTCTGCACTGTGTGGGATTGTCTCTGTTTTGTCACAAAGCCCTATACAGAGCAGCTGGTTAAACCCAAGAGGAAATGTTCATTTTCATTTCTGTAAATTCCACTTTTTAAATGTAGGATATTTTCTCTACGATAGCTGTCACAGTCTTTGGAGTTCTTGAATGAGACAAATAGATGTATTTTGTTCTTAGGTTAATGTCATGGACTTGAAGTTGATCTTTGTGAATCTAGTTATTCCTCTTTTATACGTGACTTATGGATGGGTAACGAAAGAAAGGTTTTTCCTCCTGCTATTCATTTATATTGTCAGTTCTGTGGGTCATTTAATTATTTATTCATATATTTTTGTCATTCTAGCTGAGGTTACTCACAAGTACAAGAAGTTCTTCTTATATTATGGTGCAGTAGCTGTCTTGCCATATGTCATGGCTATTTGCTCCTAGAGGTCCCCAGATTGCTTTGAGATACCTTGCCTGCCCTGAGGAACCCCAATGGTATTCTTGGCTGTGAGTCAAGGGCTTTTTTTTTCCTCCTATTTTCTAATATGAACAGTCCAGCCATGCACATATGGAGTTGCTGCTCTTCTTTGTAGAAATTAAGAGACCATAAATGAGCACTGATCATATATGTAAACCTAACCCTAACTCATCTAGCTCTAGTCCAGAAGGCAAAATAGCTGCATTACTACAGCACTTAGCCCACTCTCTGCAGAGACCTGGTAAGCCATAGGCACCGTTGTCACATAACCAGGGCTGTGTGGTGCCTGGGATGCCAGGTAGCGCCTCTGTATGATTGACCTACTGGGTCAGCCTGTTGATAGGCTGACCTACTGGATGGGATGCAAGGAGGGTTAAACCTGAGTGCACAGCTCTGATTCTCTTAATAAGAGTATATCTGAGGTACCTAGTGACAGTTACAAAGAGCAGAGTTGCAATGTTTCCTAGACAAGGCTGATTAAACACCTCGGAAGCACAGGGCATATTCCTCGTATGAATCAGGAATTCTTGATTTGTTCCTTCCGTGTAATAAATCAGGAAGAAGTCTAAAAATCATGACATCGAATTTCAGGGAAAGTCAGCAAGTTCTGTTAAAACTTGAGTATGAAGATAAAGATGTCATCATAATATTTATTTATACATAAATATATGGAGAGAGGGAAAGAATACCCTTTATTACAAGAAAGTTAGAGTTTCAGATTATCTTGAAAATTTAAGAGATGAGAATGGCCTTAGTTTAGCTCCAAAGCTGAAAGAAAGCAGCAGTTCGATTTCATGGCAACATTTGATTTTCCAAATCCTTTTTTCTTTCCAGTGTTGAACTTCTGTAGCATTTTTATGGAGGCATGATCGTGTTGGACTACCCTGGGATCCAAAGCTGTACTTTAAAAATATTTGCTTATGAAACTTGAGACCCTTTTGTCTTGGTAGTTTTCAAAGTGATTAGGGTGTCAATGGAATTATGATGACCTTGGCTGGAAGTCCTTGACTCCTTCCTTCAGGGCTAAGAATCTCCTGGTAGTTCTACCTGAAATTGATAGAGTGAAGCTGAAGTCTCAACTTGCAACGATTGTAGCGCTAAAAATGTGAGCTAGTCTCTCTCTCTGGTCATTTCTGTGTTGAGAATGTGGACTAAAAATATTTCCTGTTAAAAATGTCCTTTTCAACTCTTATACTTCTGTGAAACGTTTTGGCCTCAGTACAATGAAATCATATGAAAAATGTTTCAATCTGTTCTTTTTGGAGGCATTATGATGTAGTCTTCAATTATACATGTTCTTTTTCTGTTCCCCAGAGACCCAGCCCATTCTGAAATTATTTGTATTTTATTCATACTTTTATTGTTAGAATGCTTTCCAGGCTGGAAAGCAGCTTTTTAAAGAAAAATAGAATAAATAAGGGGAAATGGTTGTTCTTTGTTTAATGTATTTTACATAATAACAGTAGGTATCATTTTAAATAAAAATAAAATACTGGCATTTTTCACACACACAGAATTACAGGAAAGTTGCAGTGTATCTTTGTTTACAGGCTCAAATTTGTTATATTTAATAAAATTCACCCTTTTCTTTTATACAGGAATAGGAGCACAATAAATCAAAAGTCATGTTACAGGATTACAAACTTTTTTAGCAACAATGCCATTCATCTGAAAGCCGTTGGATTTTTACTTTGTAGGCATTTCTGTTGTGATTATACATATCAAGTTAGGTGCTATCATTTGAGTAGATATGAAGCATTAGTCTAATTGGTAATGTGCACATAAGTATGCATACGTGAACATACATGTACCATCTGCAGCATTTAAAATAAAATGAATCTACATGCCCACTCACATTTATACTTAGACATTTATAATTATTTATATATTTAGAATCTGCTCTGCATATACACAGGTATGTTTATGTAGTGTTACCTCCAACCAAGCTAAAAAACAAAAAAATTAAAAATTGACTTTTAAAAATAGTGAAAAAAACATTAAGTAAGATGTAGTTTTTGTTATCATTTAAGACACACCTCTTCTTGACTCACCTTCCTCCATCTGCTTCAGTGCCTCTGGCCAGTCCATATGCAATAAAATTGTGTAGCTTTGTGTTGCTGGGCTTTTCTGTGCCAGTTAGGTACAAAAGTCTCTGATCCTCACTGTGCCAGGTCATTGATATTTAGGTCATGAAACCTATGATACAAGGAGTTTCTCTATGAACATATTATACATGGGGTCAAGATTTCCTGAGATCTTATAGAAGAAACATGGTACTATTGTTACAGTGTAGAATACAGAAAAATCTAGATGCCTAAGTCTTGAGGACTGGGGTGCTGTCGGTGGCTGGGTCTATTGGTATTGACATAAAGCGAGAGGCTGACCTTGACTACAGAGAACCTGCAAACTCAATAAACAAGACAGCTCTTAGTACCAGTGTGCAACCAAGGCATAGATGGCCTATGAGACCTTGAGAGATCATGCATGAAATGTGGTAGAAATGGGAACTAGATTCTGAATGACCACCACGGTACTGTTTAATGTAAGACCAGCACTCCTCCCTTACTCTTCGCAGACAGAATACTTGCTTATATTTCTGATTCAAAAAAAGAGAAAAGGATGAAACTGAGAAAAAAACAAGTATTCCAGAATAAATAAAACAGGAAGAAGACACTTTAAAAGGCCCTGAGGAAAGGATACTTTTTCTTTCCTTCCTTGACCTTTACCGTCAGAAAAAAACACAATTTCTTGAATACATACATGCTGATCTTCCCTTCAAACTCTCACGTTGTTTTGCATGCTCTGCGAGTAATGCACTTTCAGTCTGGGGACAGTGATCCCTTTGAACTCACTTGCAATATCAGGAAGATAAATGGAGAAACAGATTTTAATCTTGGCATCTTGGCAGTAGATGATGATGGGTATACAAAAATGAAGGATGAACTGTGAAAATGAGAATTGTGTTTTCCTTTGTCTGGAGCTCCTTGGTCCAAAAATTATTCATATTCTGAGGCTGATTCATCATCTTCCTTCTTTTGTTTAATTTTCTTCTCTCTGTCTGAATCCAATGGGAAAGCGAAAGAACACCTTTAAGAATTTCTTTCCTTGATTAATTCTAACTTTTAATGGGATAGAATGAATGAGCCAGTTTTCCCAGATGCCCTTATTTTGCATTCTTTCCTGGGAACAAAGCTACACAGATAATAGTTGGGAAAATTTTTCAGAACTAAACAGGCAGCTGTTGTGTATAAGATGTTGGTCCCTAGTGGGACTGATCATGAGTGCTATTAAGTCATTCCCTTGATAGCACTTGATCCTGTTGAGAATTTTGTTCAGATTAATACTAATACACCCTTGATCATACAAAAAAGTACTGCAAAAAGTGTTGTGTCCCAAAGGTTTCTTCAGGAAAGAAAGATAGATCTGCTTAGAACCAACCCTGCAATATGCTCTGCATGCTCTCCTTCTAGCTTGCACTTTCCTTGAACTGACCATTTCTACCACAATTTTGTCAAGACTCCCCCTTCAGGTATTCTCAAATCCAGGTAATTTGAAGTGTGTCTTACTGCCTTCTTATCCACCATAAGGAAGAATAAAAGGGTCACGCCCATCCTCAATTTTATTGGCACCTCCTTCATTCCAAAAGTTGGTTAAAAAATGCTCTAATTAAATCATGCCTTCTATGATTTACCTCTGCTTATTACAAGAACTACATCTCTGTACAGCAGATTCCCTTCATTTTTTTGAGAAAACATTAATTATCTTATTTTTATATATGCATACATATATAAATGTATTATGTGTACAAATGTGTCCTTTGCATCGTGCATTCTTAGTCTTTTTCTTGTTTACTTTATCTGTAAGTGCTCTGTATAGAGTGGTTTGGAAATATTCTGAAGAAAGGGTGTTATTCCATATAATAGACTAGCCAGAGAAAAAGTATATTGTAAGTTTTCCACAGATGTCTGAAGTGGATAATACCAATGGTAGATAATGTTATCTGTCTTTTGGGTCAAAGCAAGATAATGCAAAGAAGTAAACTGCAAGTTAAACTATTTATTTCCAAAGCTTTATAACCAGTCTAATCCATATAGTTTCCTTTTTCACACTTGCAAATTCTCTTTTGTATTTGATCATTGAAACATTACAAACCCAAATCCATATTATTCCTTGAGCTTGTTGTAAGTAAATTCCAGGACATCTAAAATAAAAGAGGAACAGCGACATGGCTAGCTAAGTGTCTCCCATTTTCCCCTAAAGGCCCCATTGTCACCAGCACTGTTAACCACCTCTGCTCTGTGGTGTAGCACCTATGTCAACAGAAGCACTTTCTTCACAAGGAGAGAAGTAAAAATGGTGCCTGTTTTCTTCAGAAATCCATGGAACATTTTTGCACTCACTTTGCCCACCAACCAAGAACCTGCTTTGTGACTGACTGTACACAGCTTTCTCTGCTGCTCTCCATAGTCATGCAATGATTTGTGTGAGAGTTTAATGTCATGCAGGCAAAAATCTGAGTGAGAATACTCTGTACATCACATTCCACAGGGGAAATAGCTCCTTACAGGGGCCAGCAATATCCAGATCCTTTTAAGCCTTTTTTAAGGACTGAGTTGCAATTTTGAGCTGCAATGGCTTTGTGCTGACCCTATACAAAGAGATGATGGTAAAAGCCCAAAACCTTTGGTGTTAAGTGGTGGGTAAGTACAACCATGGAAGAGGCAGAGGAGCTGTAACGTGCATATCTAAATGTTTTATATCTAAGAGCTAGCCGCCAATACTTCTCTCCATAACAGCAGAAAGAAAAAGACATTTCCAAAGTACTGTTTATCTCAACCTAAACTGGGTATCTGTAAGACAGGTCACCCCCCTGGAGTTCCCTCTGTCTTCTTATTGACCATAAGCTGAGCTCAGGATGATTGACTTGGGCTTAGATGGCAAATCTGTCAATGTCTAAGTGAAAGAAGATGACCCCAGCCCACATAGCCTGGAGGTAGCCATACTCATATACTCTATTTTACAACGTGAAGTTATCTGCAGTAAAAGGAGGGCTTCAAGGTTTTGCTTTGAATTCTTGGAGTATGTGTGTTTTGGGGGTTTTGTAAAAGCAAGGATAATTAACCTACTGTAGGTGACCTGTGTACAGGCTGAGCTGTAGAACTTCTACAGAATGAAATGTTTTACAGTTAGTGTTTTATATAGCCCAGCGTAACAAGATTCAGAGTTAATGTAATGAATAACACATATAGTATCAGATTTAGCATATTTAAAATCTTATAAGCTGTGCCTCATGGCATTGTGTAATGTTGAAAGTTGTGACAAATCCAAGAGAACAGTTATTCGGAAGATGCAAAAAGAAAGTACTTGGTAACAACTCAAGTTACAGTGTTGTCTCAGATTTCTTGTTTGGATATTGTTGGGTGGTTTTTTTGCTGCAATATACCTGCAGGTGACAAATAGGAGGGAAATTTACAGACAATTGCCAGAAATCCTACAAAAATTTACATATCTCTTTTGGGATATCCAAGTGCAATGTTTCACTACATCTTCTCTCATGGCAGACCTAGACAGTTCTGTTATGAGGATATCCAACATGCTAACCTTGATCCCTCCAAGTCTGCCTTTCATCATGTTCATCAAGATTGTTCTGCCTGTTGTTTCTGTCACTATGTCACAATGATGTTTCAGTGTGCAAAGTTCCTCATTAGTACAGGCATGGTAGAGAAATGCAAGAGATAAACATCTGAAGTTCATTTATGTATGTGATGTTTTAACTAAATGAAAACATTTTCACTATCATACGAAGCTGGACTGAATCTTTCTGTTTTCGGGTTTCGTATGCTCTGTTGTGGGTGAGATGCGCTTAAAGAAAAAATATCAGCCTCAGACCAGAGAAATGCTGGTTGCTGCTCTAGTCAGTGCACATCCCCAGGGCTTTACGGTGAAAAGTTTAGAAGTGAAAAACTGATCTTCTTCTCAATTACCAGCACATCAGGATGTTTGGGGAACATGAAAAATACCTGAGTAAAGTCAAGAGTTTTTCTTGAGATGTAGCATGCACAGTTAAGCAGTTTAGAGGTTAATATCTGAAAAGCTGATTTGACCAATGGCAGTGCTAACATAAGGTTATTTTTAATTCATCTGAACAAAATTTATAGAAAATTTTAAGCATAAGCTGTTCAAATCCAGTAAGTAAAGAAATTTTCTCCATGGTTTTATATTTTTAAGTATAACTCATCACTGCATGCTTTAACTATACATTTTAAAAGTCATCCATTTTCTTTACATGCAATATTTTGGGGAAATACATCAGAACTTTTAGATTTCAACAATTAGGTACCTAACACCTGCTGCAGCTCCAAAACCCATCCCAATATCTCTTGTTGCATGGCCTTCCAAACCTGTTTGGAAATTGATGCCTACTCTTCTACAAATTCTCTGTGCACTCAAAACATTTTGTGGAGATTTTTTTGGTAAGTCTAATTTTAAGTATTCTGATTTTTGATGGATATACAAATTCATTTAATCAGTCAGTTATCTTGCCATATAGGCATCTGAGTCATATGCTCTCCACCAGCCTTTGCTTGGTTAAACACCAGATGGATGAAACAGCTGTATAAATCTTTAATCTCTGTGACAGCCTTTCCTTCATTTATTCTTTGGCTTAAGTGGTTAGTTTCACTGAGGGAGTTAACCAATCTCTGTCATTCATATCTATTTAACAAACTGTGCCTGTCTTTAGCTTAGGGAATTTCACTTTTACATTGATTTTTCAACATATACATTAAATATTTAGCCTGTGTTTGAAGTAATATTGACACCTTTGATGCCTTTGTTCATTATCTGTTAATCTACCAACATTGCTGGTATAATTAAAACCACACATTATCTTGACACTTTGTGGTTACGGTCTCTTTCTTTAGAATAGTACTTTCTTGTAAGATAATTCTCTCCTCCAAAACTGTGAAATTTACAAGAAATTTTTTTTTTCCCCATCATTCTGGTTTGCAGTTGCACTATTTCTGCACTCTCAATTTTTTGATAAAATAACACAAATCTAAACGGAAAGATAATGGCAGAACTGTCTGTTGAAGTGCACATCCTTTTAAAGGGTTCAACTTATATTTTTTTCTAAATTACAGTCTTTTATTAGTAGAAATTTTGGAACTCATTTGAGCTCTGTCCAGAAGAAACCAGGCTTAAAATAGGACTCTGTTGCCATGATTAAAGGAACTGATTGTAAAAAAGTATGTGTGATACTAAACCCTGAGGAGATCCCCCTAGATCAGGTGATTTGCAAATCCAGAAGTACTGTGCCAAACTAGAAACTGCAAATGGGAAATTTTGTGCAAAGGCAGAGAACTGTTTAATGCATTTGAATATTGGGAAGTCTTACAGGAGGAGGATGTAAGATCTTTAACCATACAGCTTAGAGGGAAGGCAGAAAAAAATCCCATGTGAAGAATGATTTTTTTTTTTTTAAGAAAAAGAAAGCATATTCAGTTGGTTGGTTTGGTTAGAGTCAAGACTAGTTTGTTTATTTCTCCCCTCTCCCCAGAAGTATATTTTGTTTTGGCCAGGATCACGGTAACACTGTAATCACTTTGCTACTTAAGCAAAAGAGAAATGAGAAGCATGTGGTAAATACTGATGCTAAGTTAGGAAAGGCTGTTGTGGAACCATTGTTCTGTAGGGTGCATCAGCAATGCTTTGTTGGCTGATTTTACCAGTCCATCCAGAAATGTCATTTTGGAGTTGCTATCTGATGCCCCTGAAAGGCTTTAATGTCATTAAGTCCGAAGAGACATTTGAAACTATTTCATTTTCAAGTGTGTTATTTTTTATGTTTGCTCTTCCCTCTGTGTGTGTGTGTGTGCGCACATGTGTATGTTTAGCGTCTGTGGAATAGAATAGGAGTTGACAGCAACTTTTCTTAACTAGCCCTCTTCTGCCTGTGAATAATACACTGTCTAAATGAAGAAAAGGGTGTGCAGGTGTAAGGACACATGAGGTTTCTCTCTTCTCCTTGGTATTTCAAGGATATGGCTTATAATACCCCCATCATTTCAGGGTTGGTAGTGACTGAGTTCATGCTCTCTTTCTAGTAATTTTTCAACTCTGTGTGCTGTTGTTATCACATTTCCTATCCAGGCACACTGGGATTTTTATCGAGCTAAAAGGAATCACAGTGACCACAGTGTAAAGTGGTTTTGTCCAGAGTACAGACTCTTAGCGATTTGTTCCTTGCACAGCAGCACAAAATGCAGAGTGGTTCATACCCCTGTACAGAAACACAATCTCACAGTAACCAATGCTTTGATTTGTTTGATGTGTTTCAAGCATTTCTGAAGTATTTCTAAGCATATTAGCCGTGCAATATGAATGCACTCTTAACATAGGGAAATAACCTTGAACTTCAACTACATTTTTGCAAGAAAAGATCTGTTCCTGTTTTCAAGGTATGTGTATAAGAGTTAGGTAAGGAGTTTTTCTCATTTCAGCTCTTTGGGAACGTAAATTGCCTATACCTGTATAACAATCTCCCTTTGATATCAATATCAATACCTATTTTGCTTGCAGTGTGATGCCAGTTACATGCCCCTTGTTTATTTTCCCCTCCATCTGAATGCAAAAAAGTCCTTCCTGTCGATATCAGTTCCCCACATGTAGCCAGAAGAGACTGGATCTCACCCCATTCCAGCAACATTTTTCAAACTGCTATAGCTATGAGATGAAATCTCTTTTATTTTATGGCCACAAATTCCAGCAGGGAATGGGAATAATTTCTTCTTCATGGAAAGAATTTTTAAGCCTTTGAGACCATTCTACACTGTCTTTCTCAAGGAATTTATCTTAAAAGTTTTTTAAAGAAGTTAACTTGGGAAAAGAGTTTTTAAATGACTTACGAAATTGAATATATGTTTGGTGGTAGAGCTTAACATGTCTGATCCTCTGTTGCTATGGAAGTAGGAAGAACCTGCAGTTTTTCCTTTACTTGATTTCATCGATGTAAGACAGCCAGTGGTATATGGGAACACACTTTGTGCATTAAGATTTCTAGAATTTTCGTCATGTTTTACCTGTGCAGTTTGAACTGATCACTGGTTTATTGCTGTTTCAGCACAGATAGAAGGATAAAGAAATATTCCATGAAATTTGGGAAATCCTCATTAAGCAAGGCTGTACTGCTATACTTCGACTCCACACATAAAGATATACTTGAAATTCAGTAATACCCTCCCTGCATATTTTCTGCTTTTAAATTTGATAGCTTTTGAAATATTTATGAAGGAATCAACATTAAATACATTTTTGTAAGCCAATTTTGATTATCTTTGGGCAACATAACTTATATAGCAACCATATTTCTTTTAAGATTTTCATACCCTAAAGAACTGACAGGCTTCATTCCAAGAAAACCAAATCCCAAAACTCTGATTTTATATCCAAATAGACAGGACAGTTCAATCCAATTTGTTCAGGGTTACATTTTGCAGGAGTCAGTTGTGTTTATTGTTATCTGAAAGCCAAGGACAGGTCTCCAGCAACTGCAGTCTGTACTTTTTTAATATTTATGTGTACACACACATATGTAAAGCGCATGCACCTGTAGCTTGTTATATGAAAACTTTTATGACTATGACTTGCTGATTGTTATCAAAGGCAGTCTAAAAGATTCATCCCAATATTTTGCCATATTCTGCTGAATGCATGTATTAATGCAAAATGTTGATAATTGAGGTCTCAGAGCAAGTCTCTAAGACACAGGCATTTTAGTATGCCACAGCTGGAAGAATAGATTCCATGGACATTCTGCATTAAAATAAAGCAACTTTATTCAGAACATGGAATAAAGCATTGTACTGCAAAGTAATTCCTTGGAGGGATACTTGATATTTTAGTTTCAAGGAAGTAATTTAGAAGAGAGCAGCACATCTTATTAGGGAATTTTGTGACTCTTGTCCATAAATCTGAGAACACTGCAGTTCAGTAGTGAGACAGCAACTGATTCATTTGCCATGAAATAGGAGGAGGATAATTCCATACTAGTTAAAAAAAAAAATCAAAACAAAAAGATAATTTTTCAGCGTTAGTTCTGTCCTGGAGTTCTTGCTGTAACTGAGAAGAGGTTAAAATGAAACACCTTAAGAGTCTAGGACAGCCCAGACACAGCCTGTTACTTGATTGTCTTCAGCTGCTGGTTAACAGAAAACCACATATTTATACATTGAACTAAACTTGTGCTTTAAGTGAGTAGAACTGGGTGAACATCAGTCATCTTTTACTTGCTCTGTTTCACAGGGTTTCAAGATCAACTCATCTAAGTCACTTAAGGTCACCTTGCTTCACCGAAGGACTTAAGCCTCTCAGCTTCTTGTTGCAGATGTAAAAGTATTAATGTCTGCCTATGAAAAAGTACCTGCCTTGTAAAACTATTAATTGCCCTGCTGCAGGAAGACTATGTGACAAATGCTAGTTTAGCTATGAAAAATACTGTTTACCTGTGAAATTAGTTGTCAATACAGTGAATTAGTTGATACAGGTACAAATGGAAGCAAATTACTGGATGATCACCTATCCCCATTTGTTGCTTATTTTTTGTTATGAGTTACTCAACACTTGATCCTATAACTTCCCTACAACACATAACTTACATGAACTTGAGTAGGAATTATAAGTAGAGTTGCTAAAAAGCAGATTATTTTCATGACAGCAAATGTATTTTAACATAAAGGTTAGCTGTCATCATGCAGAAATGATTCAGTTAGAACTACACATGTGATGTAAGTGCACAAAACACAGAAGAGTGTTGGCAAACACCATCTGAAATTCATCTGTGAAACAGCCAAATGGAAGGACTATAGATCATTGTGAGACCACCTCACAGAGACAAAAAATCAATTTTAAGGTCAGCATGACTAGACCATATATAGCAACAGGAATCCTATCCACACTCCATTTACTATAACCACCACCATCTTTCTGCAGAGTCTATGTGTGCCTTTGTGGCCAAGAAGGCCAGTGGTATCCTGAGGTGCATTGGGAAGAGTGTGACCAGCAGGTCAAGGGAGGTTCTCTTCCACCTCTACTCTGTCCTGGTGAGGCCACATCTGGAGTATTGTGTCCAGTTATGGGCTCCCCAGTTTAAGAAGGACAACGAATTACTGGAGGGAGACCAGTGGAGAGCTAGAAAGATGATTAGGGGTCAGGAGCATCTTTCACAGAATCAGAGTCACAGAATGTTAGGGATTGGAAGGGACCTCAAAAAATCATCTAGTCCAATCCCCCTGCCGGAGCAGGAACACCCAGGTGAGGTTACACAGGAAAGCGTCCAGGCAGGTTTTGAATGTCTCCAGAGAATGAGACTCCACAACCTCCCTGAGCAGCCTGTTCCAGTGTTCTGTTAACCTCACTGAGAAGAAGTTTCTTCTCAAATTTAAGTGGAACCTCTTGTGTTCCAGTTTGAACCCATTACCCCTTGTTCTATCATTGATTGTCATGGAGAAGAGCCTGGCTCCATCCTCGTGACACTCACCCTTTACATATTTATAAACATTAGTGAGGTCACCCCTCAGTCTCCTCTTCTCCAAACTA
Source organism: Caloenas nicobarica (assembly GCF_036013445.1). Lineage (NCBI taxonomy): Eukaryota > Metazoa > Chordata > Aves > Columbiformes > Columbidae > Caloenas > Caloenas nicobarica. The sequence goes on along the minus strand of NC_088246.1, from coordinate 114,304,127 downwards.
AAGAGACCCAGCTCCCTCAGCCTTTCCTCATAAGGGAGATGCTCCACTCCCTTAATCATCTTCGTTGCCCTGCGCTGGACTCTCTCCAGCAGTTCCCTGTCCTTCTGGAACTGAGGGGCCCAGAACTGGACACAATATTCCAGATGAGGTCTCACCAGGGCAGAGTAGAAGGGAAGGAGAACCTCTCTTGACCTGCTAACCACTCCACTTCTAATACACCCCAGGATGCCATTGGCCTTCTTGGCCACAAGGGCACAGTGCTGGCTCATGGTCATCCTGCTGTCCACCAGGACCCCCAGGTCCCTTTCTCCTACACTGCTCTCTAATAGGTCATTCCCCAACTTATACTGGAACCTGGGGTTGTTCTTACCCAGATGCAAGACTCTGCATTTTCCCTTGTTATATTTCATTAAATTTTTCCCCGCCCAACTCTCCAGCCTGTCCAGGTCTCGTTGGATGGCAGCACAGCCTTCTGGCGTGTCAGCCACTCCTCCCAGCTTGGTGTCATCAGCAAACTTGCTGATAGTACACTCAATTCCCTCATCCAAGTCATCGATGAATATATTGAATAGTATTGGTCCCAGAACTGACCCTTGAGGCACTCCACTAGATACAGGCCTCCAACCAGACTCTGCCCTATTGACCACGACTCTCTGGCTTCTTTCCTTCCACCAGTTCGTGGTCCACCTCACTACCCGATCGTCCAGACCACAGTTCCTCAGTTTAGCCATGAGGATGCTGTGGGAGACAGTGTCAAATGCTTTGCTGAAGTCAAAGTAGACCACATCCACTGCTCTGCCATCATCTATCTACCTCGTTATGTTCTCATAAAAGGCTTTGAGGTTGGTCAAGCACGACTTCCCCTTGGTGAAGCCATGTTGACTGCCCCTAATGACCCTCTTATCCTTTATATGCTTTGAGACATCTTTCTTGTGAGGAAAGTCTGAGAGCTGGGTCTGTTCAGCCTGGAGGAGAGAAGGCTGACAGGGGATGCTCATAAATATCTGAAGGTGGATGTCAAGAGGATGAGACCAGACTCTTTTCAGTGGTGCCCAACGATAGGATGAGGGGCAACAGGCACCAACTGAAGCATAGGAGGTTCCACCTGAATATGAGGAGAAACTTCTTTACTTTAAGGGTGCCAGAGCACTGGAACAGGCTGCCCAGAGAGGCTGTGGAGTCTCCTTCTCTGGAGACATTCAAAAGCCACCTGGACACATTCCTGTGTGATCTGCTCTGAGTGAACCTGCTTTAGCAGGTGGGTTGGACTAGATGATCTCCAGAGGTCCCTTCCAACCACAAACATTCTGCGATTCTGTGATTTGCTCTACTCCATAGTGGGCTTGTCCATGTTACAATGAGCTTACCTTGCCTTTCACTCTGACTGTGAAGATCTTTCAGTGGTGATAAGGAAACTGGTAAAACTGAGAACAACTTTCCAGAAAGAAAAACATCTAAAACTTCTTTTAAATAATTAATATTCTTAGCTACGGTGGCCAGACTCCTCTTTCAAAAATATCCCATTCTGAGCAACAGTTCCTCAGACCTGCTGAGACACTGCAGATAAATCCCTCCAATAATAATAGGTAATGATGTTGATTTGGTTTGAAAGGTATTTTGTGATATTCTGATGGCATATATTCTGTAATAAGCAGAAAGTTGATTACTCAGAAAGAATAATATTCTTTCAATATAGTAATATTCTTGAAAATGAAAAAAAAACTTTCAAGACATGCCTTTCTGCAAGTCAGGAACAGAGTGTTTTTCCTTTCACTTGTTTTAACTTGCTTTTTTGAGCCTGTAAGAAGCAAAATAGAAAACAGGGTAGACCACGGTATCCACAGATGCTGAAAGACCATCCACACAGGAAGAAGCACGATGAAGAGGGGAGGCAAAAGGACTCCTGAGGAAGCAAAGTGAAAAGTCAAAGAGATCAAATAACAGAAACAGAGTGCAAACGCTGCTCACTCCAGCTAAATAAATAGTAACAATACATATGACAGATGATAAGAGCCTGGATGAAACAAAGAGCAACATTTTTTCACACTTCGTTTTTTTCAAAACTCACTTCTCAGCCAAAGCAGATAACACTACAACTGAGAAAAACTTATTTGCTGAGAGTCTTGCCACTGTGGAGAGGGGATTTTACATAGAGAAATTCTTGGCAGAACCTCTTGTTTCTCCTTAAGGCACATTACTGTGTTCTAGCCTGAGATGATATGGTTGAGGGAAAGACGATGAAACAGTAAAGAGGAAAAAGGAGAAGAAAAAATAAAAAAATCCAAAGGGATTTCAGTGTTATACGTTTGCAATTATGCAGATTGCCTGCCTAGTAAATAGCATGTATCCACTAATTTAACTTTTTATACAAGTGTAAAACCAGTACTGATCTGCACTTTACCATGAAAGGTCTTCTCCGTGTTTTTCAATTTTTAAAAGTAGAGTAAGTGTTAGTCTGTAGGGTCTTTAGGCCACAGAATGGTCTCTCTGCCTTAGCTGCTTAGGAAGAGCCACACACATCCTATGGACAATTTACTGTGAATGATACTGAAGAAACTGTTCACTCAAAAGAAGTAAGCAATTCATACACAGGATTATTGTATTACCACTTTTTAGGTTTCAATTCAGCAAAGCACTTGAGTATGTGTTTTAAATCCAGTAATTGTTGTTAATTAGTTGAGACTCTCCTTGTAACATTGACAGCTTACCTTTGAAGGCCTACAATTCAAATCCACCACAATGTACATTGAGTAAGATTTTTATGGGCTTCATTTTCCTATCTTCTCTGGCTTTTGTTCTTTCATCCATGGCGTGAGGACTGCCGCAGCATGCATTCGAAAGCTTAGAGGTAGAAGGAGTCCCTAACCCTCACCCTTTAGCAATTGCCTTCGGTTTTATTGTTGAATTTCTGGTTTTAAGTTCTGTGAAGTGCCTGGGTTAGGCTGAAATTAATTGTGACTGAAAGAATGGCATTTTCAAAGTTGTTATGACAATCTGCTTCCTTCATTGAGATGCATAAGACCTAGATATTCCATTTTTTTCCAAGTCCGCTTGCGTAATTCTTAGAAAATATATTGGCTATGTGGTGAATGACTCAGTTGTCCTGGAATAAAATACTGCTTTGACAAATCTACTTGTACTTCTGAGTGTCACTGAGTAAGTGATATTCATTCTTAAAGCAGGCATTTTCTGCCAAATCCCCAATTGAAATTATTAGTTATAGTTAACAAAAACAGTTCTATGGGGACTTAATTACTATTCTCAATTTTCAAGTCCCTTTTTTAGAAAGACTTTGAGTTAAAACGTCAATTCTCCCTATTCCAGAACACCTATCACTGAGGAGTCAGATTAAAAAAGAAAAAGAAAAAAAATCGAAATTTTCTAGTTCTTCTGAAAGAAATAAGACTCTTTCAAAGACCAAATTTTCATTTTGTTCCTTTATTCCTCTATTCTTTGAGGGAAAGGAGCCCAAAGAAACTGCTAGTGATCTCTCTTACCCCAGTTTGAGCACATGTGAACTGCAACTTTAAACCTGAATCATTCACAGTGAACAAAAGGAACTTGTGCCATTCCTCAGTGATATCTATTAAAAAAAAGCCTTGACTTGTGCTAGCCACAGCTTTTGTGTGGGCATAGGCTTGTTTATCGTCCTCTTTTCCTCCGAAGCAGTCACACTGAAATAATTTCGTAAGCACTTTATTTCTTCTAAAGCCAGAAGACAAAGTGATGCTTCCATAGCTTCTGTGAAAATATAGGGCTACTGTGTATCTTTTTTGCCTTGCTTTTCCTTTTTTTGTTTTTTCCTTTTTTTCTTCTTTGTGAGCAAAGTCATGTTTTCCAGTCAATAGAGTAGTGAATTAAGTGTTGCCTATATATAGTGCCTTAAATAGCAGTTAAATCTGCATCCATTGTTAGTGCCTATGGAAAGAGTCAGAAGGATGGAGAGTTTCAGTAAGCTGCAGCAGCTGAGAGAAAGAGTTGCAGTCAGCCTGGGAGAACAGAGGAGACTGGCAGCAGGGATTTTTGGGTCGGCTGAACAAAAATAGCCAGATAGGAACCACGTCAAAGCAGGGATGCAGAGGAATGACAGTGGGGACTGAAAGACTGTGGAAATGTAAAGAATTTCAAGCTGTTGGGTGGCTGAGCAGATCAAATGAATAAGAAGAGATTTGAGCATGGCTTGGAAAGAGTCATTGAGTGAGCTTTGGAGCTGGAGAGTTTGAGCTCTCAAGGATAACTGAAGGCTTAGAAGGGAAGAGATTTGGTACTGATTGAAGTATCTCTTGTATGGGCCAGTCCAAAAAAAGAAGGAAACATAGGACAAGAAAGCGCTAGCAGGCAGCAGTTAGAATAGCCTGTGCTTTGCCTGCTAGTCAGTTTTATTAGCTCTCTTAATATCCGATGACAACTGCTACCAAATCAATAATATTTATAGAACATAGTCTCCTTCAAAGAGATAAAAACCATAACACTGATAGATCTGAGGTAAGAAGTTGAATTTTGGATGGCTTAGTAAACAGGTGCAACCATGGACTGGTAATTGTGGGGACCCATTGTTGTGGCTTAAAACAAAATTATAATGCAGAGACTAAGTGGAATTGGATACCAAAACGCTTTAATCACAGATAAATGCAATTTTACAAATTACGTTATTTGTCTGCTCTGCAGGAGGGACAACATTGCCCAGGGGAGAAGCTGATTAACGTATTCTAGATTCTAGCCATGCCATGCATACTACTTATTCAGGGCTTGGAGGTCTTTGAGTCCTCTTCCTAAATAAACATGGGGATCATCAGTTATGGGATTTGGTAGAGAAAATCAGATTCTTGGTAATTCCACTTAAATTCATGTGGCACCCAATGACTGTTGCCATCACTTAGTGCTCAGAATCTGGTTGTCTCAAAGATTGTGCAACAAGCATTAGATTGCTTAGACTGGTGTTACTCTATTCTTACAACTAAGCTACTCCCTTATCCTATGTAGTTAACTAAAGTCCATATGTTAATAGTATTGTCAATTAGATCTAACTTACACTAACCACTAACACAGCCCACTCCTTTTTCATATAGACATTCTTATAAATGTCCATACAGATTAGTTCTGTGCATTGTCATTTGTGAGATTACACTTACACAATGAGAAATTCTCCAGATCTTAAATATGAACTAATTGTTAATACCACTAATAAGGAAATTAATCCAAGTAAAATTATTTATTACAAATGTGCCATTATTCACATATCCATTTGTCCATTTACCTGTAACATACTTATCATTTTCAACACTGTTGTGTACTAGAGTCAAGATTTGGTCTTTTGTGGAAGACATTGCTTGCCATCTAGTGCCTTGTCCACAGGTTGTTAAACGTGTATTGTTGTACTTCTGCCCTACTGCAAATCTCCCACCACTCATTTTCCAGCAGTCTGTTGTGAGAGTCATGGAAGCAGAAGTGTTTGTGGGCGGATGGCATATGCTGGCACTACATGTAGCACATAGCAGTCCTCTAAGCACAGCTAAACAGATTTGGTATGTCGTGATGTCTTTTTTGACCTTGGTGTCCTGGATTGGTTACCCAAATATTTCCATCTGCATTTTTTCATTGTTTCATCTATCTCCACACAACACTGGCTGCCATCCAGGAGTCAATATGGGCATCCAGTGCAGTACTGGCAATGGGGGCACTAACTTAAGTGGTTATCCTGTTCCATGTGTTTCAGATGCTTCTTGGACTCCAGCACTTGTGTTGTGGATTTCTTTTTCTCAGGCTGTGTGGTCAGCTTCTCATTCCCAATATCCATGGCTTCAAAATCCCAGGGGCTGGCCTCAGATTTCATCAGAGCCCTTTCACCACATGCTCCAGGAGACTCCACCTAAGAAGGTATGCAGCAGACCAATATTTCAGCCTTTTTGACCAGCAATGCAGCTGTCTTGCCTTTTGACAAGCCAACTCCACCCCTGCTTTCCTCTTCCTTTTGCTGTGCTATATCCCTCTCCTCCTGGACTGTTCTCAGAGCTTCTCTCACCTGCCCATTACTGTGCTCTAATGGACTTGCTTTGTTTTCCAGATCATACTTGAGCCATCTGTAAGGCAGAGAGAGGGTTTTGAGTCCAGATAGGATGGTTAGACCAGGTGTAGCGCCTCTAAACTTGGGCATTTACTGTCAAGAATCAGGTTTCAGCAAAATGATACAGGGAGGAGTTCTCCCCTTCTCTTTCTTCCACAGTGCACAGGAGAACTGAAACCTCCCAGTTCCTTTGTCCTTTTTAAAGCAAAAATATAACCCTGAGAACAAAATAACCCAATGGCAATTATAAATTGCTTGTAATACATTGCACATTCTTTCCAGAGAAGATACTCTTGCAGTTGACACTGATTAGAGACATGGCATTATATCTGAATACCAGAAACCTCAAACAAAAAACCAGAGCTACTTTGAAATGCTCACAGGGTGTGTTAGAACAAAGCTAAAGTCCTCTCAGTAAGTAAACAAATTAAAGTTTTGGAAGAGGAAAAGCTGAGAAAATACTGGTTTAATTAGTTTAAATGCAAAAGACATTTGGCCTGGTGAATTGCAAACATGTACTTAAAGAAAAGTTTAGATCAGGTCTGGCTCCAGTACTTCCACATCTCCTAATTCTTCTCTGCAGCCTATACTTTATTGTAAATACAGAGTCATGCAAGCCATTATTAGCAGAAAACCAGAAAGTTTTGCTCTTCAATAAAATGAGTGACAATTTCAATTAGATTTCTCAGGTGTTTTTTCCAAGACTCATGGTATTGTAGTAAAAAAGAGATTGAATACTTTATTGGATTCAGCTATGATATCACTTTCAGTGTGTCAGTCTAGATTTTTAAAAGGCACAAAATAGATAAAACCTATTGAGAAAATGGTGAAACTTTCTGTATTATTCCTTGGCATTGTGGTGAACTTGTAGGTTTACCACATGTTCACTAAAATTTAGTTTAAATTGTGAAATTCTCCCCCTGTGTATAAGACTGATCAATTTACCATTGACCAAAAGCAAGACTTTTCAATCTATTGTAGTAAACAAAATGTTGTTACTCTGTATTTAAACTATCACATCCCATTTCAGTGTGAGAATATCTTCCACAGAGTCCTTGTGAATTATTCAGTTTCTTCATATATTGAACCACTGAAGGGAATATTCTTGAAAGCAGGCTGATGATCTGTTGTATTTTGGTCTGTGATTAGTGTCACTTCCTGGTGACCTTCAATGAGGGTGCCAATGGTAACAGATGACAATTCTTAGAGTTGTTGTGGAAAAAAATACAGCTTTTTAAAGTTCATTATCAAATAAACAAATACTTTGGAACTGTAAAGGTCTACTTGTTCCCATCAGAGACTTTTGTCCTCTGAGAACTGATGATAATTCTGCACTCGGAGGAATTGCTTGTGCTATGAAGAAGGTCATTATCAGATCTCCACTGGTACCCACACTATTTTACTGAAAGTCCAGGTTGATCTCACAGGTGTGAGACACCCAGGCATTTTGCTTATTCATCTGTCTTCTCCAACACTATTCTGGTGAGAAAACAACTTTCTGGCAGGCACTGTAACAAGGTCAATGGAGATAAATTGAATTCCTTAGCAGCCAACTTCTTCCTCACTACACACAACATGCTACAGAACTGCCCATGTGCAAACTGGAAGGAATCTCAGGCACCAGTGCATGCTGAGTATGTGCCATAACCAAGGGTCCAGAAACAGTCCTCTGCAAAATGTATCTGCACCTTTCTGCAAAACTCCATCTGAGTGCACTGAACAACCACTAAAAATGTGGTTGGTTTATGTTGTTTTTTCTAGAACACGCTCAAATACTTCCCCAGGTTTTGAGCCATTAAATAGCAGAAATATTTGAGATGGATATGTGAGTTTTTATTACTATTTTGCACGTATACACCTCTGTTTTTATCATCCCATATTGTCCTTGGTATAGAGAATATTTTCCCCACTTTTTACAGTTTCTGTGGTCAAAAAATACACTGCCTTCAGTGCAGTGTGTGAGCCAATGTGTTGGTATGACACTGACAGAGAAGGTTCATGCCTATAGTGCATAAAAGCTTGCCAAAATGGCTTTTAGTGATCAACTGATTTTATTTGTGACAGGTCTTTAAAAAGGGAAAATCAGTCACAGTTGAATATAACTTAGATAAAAAGCTATTAAATATCCCTTAAGAATAGAGTTGGAAATTAAGGACATTTCTCCTCCACAAGAACAAACATTCTTCAAAACTATTTGCCCTGACTAATCCATCCAAGCTGAGTGTACTTTTTTCACAAAGCATTTTACAGGGGCATTGTGATAGACTGTGAGACTGATGAAGGCTATGGAAATTTATATACACTATTCAAGGCCAAAACTAATAGAGGAAGCAAACAACAGAGATGTAATTGAGTTTTCCCATGATACTACCACAAATTTGTCATGTTGCAGTCATTATGAAATATTTTATTCCATCAACTTCCCAAAGACCAGTTTCAGTCCTCCTGTTCTTTGCCCACACAGTAACTTAAAAAGCATCTCTGTGGGATTAAATTAATCATGTTTACCTACAGCCCCCTTATTATTCACTTCGTAAGCTTTCTAAAAGGTAAAACAAGTTCACTAGACTGGACAAACCACTTCTTCAATCATGATAAGAAATACTAATTAAATCCCTTGCTGCAAATTAACAGTATTTCATCGTCTTTGCAAATGTTACTGTTAGGAGTCTACATTCGCAGTAGTCAAGATAGATGCTTCTAATTCTTACCTGCTATTTACACCCAGGCAGCCTGGGATCTTACATTCCTTACAGCCTCGAAGATGAAATTATTTTTTGGTCATTATGAGTCCAGGTGGCATTGCTCACATGGAATTTAAAGTATTTTTTTAAATAATTTGGAATAATTTTGGGTTTGTTCTGTACTTTTCTTGGGATAAGGCTTAGAGCCCTGATTAAGATAGATTCTCTATGTTCTAAAAATTGACCAACCACGTACAAATATCAAAGAGAGTAACTCAGCCACTGAATACAGCTGAAAGAGCAGAAAAATTTGCATAAGTTTCCATTCTCTTTTCCTGAACTCATACATCAAGTTAGGACATCAACCAGACAGACAGACAAATAAGAACCTGTGACCCATACAACACCAGTAACATCACTCAACAGGACCTTTTGCTAAAGGCTCAACATTTAGGAATGGTGTTTTAAAAATTTAGATAAACAGAACTTGCTTAATTGAATGCTCATTCATTCCACCGGCATCTTCATTACAGAAATGCATTCTGTTTCAGCTTTATGGTTTTCCTTTACATTTGAACAGGAGATAAGAGGCATGCAAAATTATTCCTTTTAATTGACCCTTTTTTCCCAGTTAGACAACATCTTTTATTCATGACCTCTGAAACAGTTTGCATGGAAAAAAAGCCTAGACAGTGTTTAGAATTTGGCAGATGTGTTAGACTCTTCATGTTTTTAGTTTCAGTTTTACAAAGCTGTATTTACTTGTAAGCAAGTAAATGAATGGAAAGGGAAAGAGTATTTTATTATTATTATTATTATTTGCTTCAAGCTAATATTCTGTAGTTCTCTGAAGTATTAATAAGGCTCTAATTTTACTTGAAAATTCAAAGACTCTTCCCATGGATTACTTTTGGAGCCAATAGTAATACTGTATCCACATTCCTAGTAGACCCAAAGGGAATGGTGCAAAAACTTTGGACACCAAATAATGCCTTATTAATTTTGGTAGGTCTTGAAGCAATTTTTAATGTAGTAAATGCCATCATTATGTCTTGTGTGATAATATTAGGCATTTTAACATTAATATTTTTCAAGTTATTGCAATTGGAATGAATAGTTATTTCAGATTTTTGGACATTAAATACAGCAGCGATAAATTTGTTATTTAAAGTTCTACATTGTATATTTTTCATGAAATACATAGATGATGTTTCCAGACTATTAGATTTTTTTTTTTAAACTTCAGAAGAGATAAACATGTTTGATTGATTATGCTGGTTATGCTGAATGTCATGTGAAGGTTATTGCAAAAGTGAAAGATTGTCTTCATCTTAGCAACTCTATTTATGTTCAGCAGTACTCTGAATACCTTCTTTATATTCATGAATTAATTGTCTCAAAAGATAAAGTAGATAGAATGGGCAAGATCGATATCTGATCGTAGGTTAGACTTCAAGAGTACTGGCAATCTGGATTCATATTTCTTTGGAGGAGGAGTGCACAATGGCTTGACTTTTCTGCAACTGTAAATTGACAGTCTTAATCCAGCCCTATTTATTTGAAACCTTTAGATATATAACAAAAATAACTTTATAGAAGCCATGTAATAAAAAAAGCTTATCTTGATGGTGAGCCCTGAGTATGTAACTCTTAAATTAAACATCTAGCTTTGATATGCAGCCAAAAAGTGAATTTTCATCTGTAAAAAAATACGGCGTTCTATCCTTCTCAAGCATATAAATCAAAACTCCAGAGAAGCTGAGAGTTAAAAGAGAGTAAAATTGATGTGAGAAAAGACTTGAAATTACAGATGTAATACTGCCATACACGTAAGTATGTTATTTTAATTTAATTAGATCCTACAATAATGATCTCTTCTCTGTATGGATGTTGAAAGTTTATCTAAAGAGACTGCAAATATAATGCAATGGAGTACAAAAATAGTCTCTATGAATTTGTGGAGATTAATGATAAAGCTCATAAGTGAGGAAGCTGGAACACATGGAGTGAAACATGTCCTCCCACTAGACAGTTAGCATTCAGATGCCCATTAAAATCTCAGCAACAGAGGAAACAACGAGGAGTGTTTTTCTTCCACTATTTTATCCTGACAGTTTGCAACATCATGGAATATTCTGAAGTATACATTATAGAATGAGTCATTCCCATTGAAAATATTGGTCTGGTCTCCCTTTTCATGGCTTCACCACTCAGTATTTCCTTTAAGATCTAGCCATAAAGAATTTGATTCATTCATTCCAAGCTACTTGACCTTGGCTTCAAGCTGCTAGGTATGCTTCTTTACCAGTAAAATTGAACTACAAATAAAAGTATTCTAGAAAAGTCAACATTAAATGAAGCTGAGGAAACAGTGATGAGATTAATTAAATGGAAAACTCTTTACAACAAAATATGATGAGAGAGGTAAATGAAACGCTGCTCATTACCAAGAGATTTATTAGAAAATTGGGCATTTTTAGAAAAATCTATAAAGGATTAATGTATCTTTTCATTATCAGAATAAAAAGGAAAGCAATAAAACTATGACTTACTGTGCTGTGGAATTAATTACCCACTTCTACCACCTTGTGGAGGCACAATAGTAATTAATATGCCAAGTCTATGTAGGAGAGAAGTGCCGACAAGTGACTATAAAATAGGCTGGCACCTGGCAAAGGTGTTTTATGAGCTGATATAACCTTCGTGTGAGGAAGGGACTCTTCAGGAGTATAATTCTGAAGCATAAAATATGGATGGATGTCGGATTCTTACACTCATCAAGTGCAGTGCATCATTCAGCATGCATTTTATTCCCAATGATAACACCTTTGCTATCAGATACAAAGTTCTTTTAAGAATTCTGTGAACAGAATAAATGGGAGGAGGAGAGAAAGCTGATGCCCTCTTCTCATTTTTACTGTCCTGAGTTACGTGTAGGCCACTACCCACCATTTCAGTACCTGAAAAGGCTTCATGGGTTTAATTCAAAGTTGCGTTTAGTGTATGAAGCACTTCCACTAATATTTGCTGAGGTCAGTGCTGGTTATCCCATCACACAGAGAAGTTAGACTATATTACAATAGAAAGTGGTGTTGATTTTAGGGTAGGAAGGTGTGGTTTTTTGTTTGGTTAGTTTTTAACATTGGGCAAGCCCTAGTCTTGTCTCAGAGGAAGAATGTCCATTTCTAGCTGGAGTGCTCCTGGAAAGCATCTTTCATTTTAGTTTCATCTGAAATGAAGCTGGTTCATGATCTCTCAGACAACACCATGCTGCAAATCATAGCACGGTGAGTGGAGACAGCCAGAAAATGCTCTGCAGAATGGCACTTCTGAGCAGAAGAAATGCTGTAGACACACCTCCATAGCAGTCTTCTGGATCTCAGGGGGCTTTCAACATCAGAAGAAGAAAGCCACCACTACAGGATATCAAAAAGGATAGTTTGCACATAAAATTCAAGCTACCCCAAATGCAACATACTCTAAGGAATTTAAAGGACACCTGAACATATTATGTGATTAAAGCTTAATCGCAGCTTCTAATTATCTCCAGAGCACTGATGCTCCAACCTGCAGTGTAAGTTCTCATATCAGTCCCATTTCATCAATTTTTAGCTCAGTTAGCATATTTTTAAAAACTAAAGGTACTGCTCAATACTGGTTTTTATGCTTATTATAAGATTCCATTACTGATATTTTGCCAAGAAATCTTTCATAAAGCAATTGCACAATATGTTCATATTCAGTATCTCTCACAAGAGTTATCCCCACCTGTGGCAGCTTTAATGAGATTGCATCTTTTCTTAGATTAAGTAATCTGTCATCTAAGTCCAGCATCATTTGTATGATGAAAGTCCTTCATGTCATCTGATTTTCATTCTTCAGACGTACTGTATTCTAGTCTTGTAAGAGGTTGTGAAAAATCCATCAAGGGATTAACCAGCAGGCAGTTAACTCTCCTCTCCAAGATACAAAAAAGACAAAAGCTCAGGGTAAGGACTAGAACGAAATCTATTAGTGAAGAAATTGTGTCTAGGTTCAGGTGTGCTGAATTAGTTAGTTCCCTGGTCCTTTACAAGAATGTGCTTGAAGAAGGTGGGGGAAGCATCAGGTTCAGTTTGTCAACAGAGATGTGTGAAGGTGAGATGTGCTCTCTGAAGAGACTCAAGCTACTGTGGCCAGGAGAAGGGGTAGTTTTTTTCTTGTAGCTTAGCTGAGAAAAAAATTTGTTGAGGAGAAGGTTTTGGAAGCAAGGTTGACAGTTTGTATTTGATACAGTTGTAATAAGATTTAATACAGTCAGGGAGACAAGGTTCCCTATATAGTTTTGCTGACCTCACAGGTTCCCTAAAAGGGAACTCTTGCCTGGAAACCTCATTTTGTTGCTTTTTGAAGTGTTGCTAGATCTTTAGAGTCTTGTTGCAAAGTGCTATGGAAGTACCAATTCTTAGACAGGTTGGTGTCCAGTAGAGGACTGAAAAGCTTAAGAAATTAATTTGGTTTTTCAGTCCTTCACCTTTCAGTTTTGGTCTTGCAAATACTCAATGGAAAAATAGAGCCAGTATGCTCAAAAATCTGACAGTATTTTATACATTAAATAAATAAATTAATCAAAACAATGTTATACTTTAGAAAAAGACTATAAACTCAGCTACATCTCAGTGGAACTAAGGTAGTGACAGTAAGTGTAAATAGGGAAGTCCTACCACTATATTGCAGGATTTCCAGTGGTACTCTAACTTTTTCTAATGCAATTTGTCATCTGAATCTCCTAGCTACTGATTTACACAATTTCACAGTTTCTTAAATTGTGCTAAGTGCTTGGTGCTAGGAATAAATGAAACTCCGTTCATGTTCACCATGTTGCTCAATCTCTTATGTGGTCATGTGTTCTGGACTTTTCCCACAATGTCTCTCTTGCCTTAGGGTCTCTTGGCCATGGTGGAAGGGCCTGATATGCTGGAACTGCACACCATACCTTCCTTCTAACATATAAAAAAGTTTGCTTTACTTTGTTTGGTTGTTTGTTGTCTTTTTGTTTTTGTTTTCTCTTCCATGAAGTTTGCTACAATGCCATGAAGCAAGAATTATTGAAAATAATAGTTTTTTCTGTCATGCTTACTTTCAATCTCTCTATTCCAGAATCCATACGAATAAAGGTCTATATCTGATGTAATTCTGATAGAAAGTACAGAATTATTACTGCAGTGCTAAAGATCTGTACTCAGGGACACTGCAAGGCTAATCACACTGAGATCCTTTAAGCTCCTTGGTGATTCGGGGTGAGAAAACTGTGTGAAAATCTCTGCACCTCTGTGCCAGAGGAGGCAGTGGAAAACTAAAGATGTTAAAAAAGAAAACAAAAGGGAAGCTTCAATCCCTTAACATGAAGCATTTATTAGATATAAATGTTTTGAATAATGTGAGCTATTTATTATGTTTTGATGAAAGTCTGTATTGACATAAATTGAGATATATGTGTATCTTTTTATGTCAGAAGCCAATTTGTTTCCCTAAAACTAATATTCTACTTTACTTAATGAGAATGCTCTTCTTGTGGATAACAGCTGACAAACTGGGCTAATTTTCAGATGTTCTAATGTGTATCTCAGTGAAAGCTTACGAGGAGTTTTTCATCATGGAAATTATTGTAGAGGCAGCTGATAAGATTTTAAATAATGTACAACAAGATCACTTAGATCTATCTCTTCAGGAATTTTTTTCATGATAACTTTATGTAGAAATTAAATAAAAATTAAAACAAATATTTTTCTCAACATACTAATTTTACTGTAATCACATAGATTTCAATTTAGCATTTTTCTTATCGATAAAAGATTTTAGTTTCCAAGGTTTTCAGCCCCAAGCTGTAAAATCCATCTGAAAAAAGGACTCCATTCACAGCTTATTATTTAAGCCTGGTGCTCATGCAAACAGAGATTTTTAACATTGTTTTATCTTTTAACACTAATAGATGCAAAGTGGAGATAAATTAAATGTTACCTGCTAAAACCAGAAATGTCAACCACATGACAAGAGCATTAAAAAGAATGTAACCATTCTGAAGTGCATGGTTCAAACCTTGCTGAAGTTTTAGTCATCTGTTCCCACCACTTTCAGCCCAGTGAGAGCTGTGAGTGGCAGCAAGTAACTCGTTCATCCCACAGTTCTTCCATTCATCATAAATATCTCTGCCATTCTCTAATGGTTGAAGAGACCGCACAAGGCCACACATATCATAAATGTCACACTAAAAAGCAAATAGCCATCATAAACTTCCTGAAGCTTTTGTTTATTTTTGATGTGTTAGACTCTACGGCAGACTGAGTAGACATTGGGGGAATGTTTTAATGCAACTTTGGACCATCTTGCATATGAAAAAAACCAAGGAAAGCAGTAGAGATGTTGACTAGGTGCTTTGCTGCTTGAAAAGCTGCATTGCTGTAGTGCCTTTTATCTGAGACTCCTAAGGTATGCAAGGTACATCACCTGTCATCTGCCCTTACTAAAAAGTACAAGAGAGCTATCTCTTCCTCATAGTGAATAAGCAGCTTTCCTTGATAGATGTTACACTACTATTTTAGAATTACCCTCTCTTTCCCTGTGCCTCACAGTGAAACTTCCTCCAACTTTCCCATTGCAAGGAAGCCTGATTTCCTATTTGAAGCACTGAGACAATTTACATTACTTACAGCTTTCCTATGTGATAGGTAATTAAGGAAAACAGGGATGATTCCTCTTTCTGTTAAGAGTGGCCTGCTTCTAGGTTGGATTGAAAAACTGTTCAAAAACATTTGATTAACTGTTTGAAGTCTTGTACTGAGCTGGTATAGAAAATGTGAGCTTTGATAAACTTAATCTTCATACAAATTTATCATTTTCTTTTGTTTAATAGTTTTAGAAGGGATGTGTTAGCATATGGCTATTTAAAATATATGTAAAATGGCCTTTTTTTAATTTTAGATGATACGTTACCCTATTCTATCTGTCTCTAATCAAATTACAGACTTTGTCTCATTCATTTTCTAAGGATTATTACAGCATATTATGAAACGGTAACATTTTGTGAATCATGGTCTCCAAAAATAATCTTAAGGAAGAAAATTTAAATCCTTGGGTGCCAGCAGAAATCAGGAAAGCAAGTGCATTTAAAGTTAGTCTTAATCAGTGACTTCACTAAACTTAATGAAATATCCAATGGTTTACAATTCACATTGTGCACTGTACCCTGTAGACCAGGGGCGTCAAACTCATTTTCTATGGGGGCCACATCAGACTCACAGTTGCCTTCAAAGGTCCGAATATAATTTTAGGACTGTATAAATGTAGGAGTAGTTACATTTATACAGTCGTAAAATTAGATTCAGCCCTTTGAAGGCAACCACGAGGCTGACGTGGCCCCCATAGAAAATGAGTTTGACACCCCTGCTGTAGACCCTCTAGTGAAGTTAAACTATTACACAGCTCAGCTGATTTTTTCATTAAAATTGGGGAGAGTTTTTTGACGACCCAATGTACCATGACTATCTATTGGAGGGCTGAAGCCTGAAAAGAATCAAACAATTCTCACGTAAAGATGTGCAGAGTTCAAGGCTGTTAATGACTGGCAAAAAAATCCTGTAGAGTATGGATGAGAGTTTGGACATGGGGATTTAAATGAAGGCGACAAAGGGTGAGGAAGCTGGTCAGGGGCCTGGAGCACAAGTCTTATGAGGACCGTTTGAGGGATCTGGGGCTGTTTAGCCTGGAGAAAAGGAGGCTGAGGGGAGACCTTATTGCTCTCTACAACTACCTGAAAGGAAGTTGGAGCATGGAGGGTGTTGGTCTCTTCTCCCAAGTAAGAAGTGATAGTACAAGAGGAAATGGCCTCAAGTTGCACCAGGGAAGGTTTAGATTGGGTATGAGGAAGAAGTTCTTTGAGGAAGGGGTTGTCCAGCATTGGAACAGGCCGCCCAGGGAAGTGGTGGAGTCACCATCCCTGGAGGTGTTTAAAAGGCATTTAGACGAGGTTCTTAGGGACATGGTTTAGTGCCAGAGTTAGGTTCTCGTTGGACTCAATGATCCTGAGGGTCTCTTCCAACCGAAATGATTCTATGATTCTATGAATTTAGGCTTTGAACATTGGGTTATTTTCCTTGCTCTACGGATAGTCACAGAGATGCTTGACAGCTTTCTTGTATTTCTCCAACATGGTCAGTTTCTTGGTGAAGTCAGTATCCACAAGCCATTATAGTCTATTTGCGCAGTGACACATACACAGCCTGTGTCACAGGAGGAAGGTGAGATGAGTTCCTGCCCAAAGAATTGGCAATATAACTAAGATAGAGCATACGATGTATTCTTAACATCGAAGTATTCTTACTTATTGGCTTCATCCCCAACTGTGTAAATTTGATTCATGCTCCCAACTCATAAAAATACAATTCTGTATGTCAATACTAGCAGGATGGTAAACTGGATAAAAGACACAGGAATATGAGTCTTAATGCTACCAGATCTTGCATTCCAGATTTTACAGCTTAACCCTCGGCAGGGCTAATACAGTAAACAGCTGGTCTCTCTCATCTTTCCTTCCCCAGAAGGAAGAGAAGAGAAGACTTGTGGGTTGAAATAGAAACAGATTTAATAGAATTATAATAAGAGTGCATAATAATGTGAATATCATAAAATATACAAAGCTGTACAGATATACAAAGCAATACTTACCACTGGAATGCACACTCCCAGCAATAAAAGCCAGTGAGTCCAGTAAAAGGTGGAGCAGGAGCAGGAGTGGCAGTGGGAGTGGGAGTGGGATCCCTCACGAATGGCAGCCATTGAGGAAATAGGGCAGTCCCTGGCAACTTCCCACTTATATACAGAGCATGAACTTCATGATATGGAATACTTCTGTCAGTCAGCTTGGTTCAGCTGTCCTGGATCTGCTACTCCCTGAATTATACACCTACTTACTTGCAAAACATGGGAAACTGAGGAACATCCTTAGTTTCACTAACAATAAGTATCAACATCAGTTTTCCCAGCATCTTCCTCATACCAGAAGCTAAGAAAATTGCAGTTTCGAGGAAGAGAATCAGTTCTATCCCAGCTAAACATAAACATTACGTAGGCAACAACTGTAAATAACAGGCTTTATCAGCACTACTGAATCAAAAAATGCTGCAATTACTTAGAAGAAAATTTACTACCTTGGTTGAAACCAGGACACCAAAGAAACCAACACAGAAAAAAGAGGTGAGAGTAGTACCAGACGGATTGCTACAGAGCAATGCAGATTTTCGTCATGCCAAAGAGATACAGTTTAACTTGAAGAAGACTAGCATTTACAGCTGCAGCTGCAAGTAACTATTTGCAGCATGAACAAAGTAAGTTTTATTGTGAAACTATTCTTACTAAGTGAATTTTCCCCAACCTCTCATAACATTGACTTTTTCAGCAGCAAAACCGCTCTTAAGGGTCATTACACTAGCTTCTGGGTGTATGACAGAATTCACTGTCACGATGAAAAGAAATAAACTCAGATCACGAAGTGTCAGGCATTGACATACAACATGTTCTTGAGTAAATCAATGTTTGAAGTAAATATTAACTACTCTAACCCATCTTTTGTTGAGCTACTCTATAGTTCTAACACCACTGTAGCTTTTTTTTGTGTTAATCAACACAGCTATCTAAAGGGCTAAGCCACAGTTTCTGTGAGAGGGTTTTTGACGCTGTTGAATTTGGTTTAGTAATGTACAGGAGACAAAAATGATGTATTGCAATACATTTTCTATGGTTTTGTGTCTTTTTTTGAATAGAATAACTCATCGAGTGAAACTGTCCTTTGAACCTCTGCAAGCTTTTTTGTTTGAGTAAAGTGGGAGTAAGTTCTTCAGCTCTTACATGACACAGCTCTACACAAATCATCATATACAAAATTATGAGTCTTGTTTGTGTTATCACAAGCACATACAGGGATGTTTACCACTTCTTAAAAACAAAACAAAACAAAACCAAAACCCAAACCAAAACAACACAACAACAACAAAACCCCCACTATTATACATATTATCAGCTGTGCTACCAACAAATGACTCACCAAAAACTGTAGTTAAGAAAACTAACTGACAATATATAAACTCTGTGTTTTTACATATTTCCATTTTCTAGTAAGAGGTTTTGGAAACATTTTGTACAAATAAGATGGAAATGAGCAATAAAAGTCAATTTGTTCTTGTGCAGAAGTATCTCCTATGACACATGCATCTTCTCAACTGTGAAAACATTAAAACGTTTGCTTACTCAGAACAGTTCACGTTTGCCAGCTTCTCTAAGATTATAGATTACCCACAGGAAACCAAACTCCAACTTCTCATTCATGGGGCTATACTTTTCACTTACAACAGAAAATCTAGAGAAATTCCTTTAAAGATATTTACTCTGGTGACAGCTTTATGGTACTTTACTGTGAAAAAGATTTTTAAACCTTTCAAGCATCTCTTCTAATACCATTTCCAAAGAGTTGCCAAGATTCTGTTGCCCTCAGAAAGAAAAGAGTATGAAGTTATAATAAATTGTAGGTATTCCACATAAAGATATTAAGCATGTTTATCCCAAAAGATTGTGTGAAACAGAATTAGAATAACTTGTCTCCAAGATCCCATTATTGACTAATTTACTTTCCCATTATCATGGATAAAATGAAATGCCATAATTTATTGATTTGTCTGTCTCTTTTTTAAAGGAAGGCAAGCTGGTAATTTTGACCAGCAACATAAGTGCAACCTGAAATTATTTTCCTACCTTGAGACAGTAAAATATTTAGATTTTACAGGGAAGAATTAGAAAGGAAAAAGATCTTGAGCTGCTGGCGTGTGATATTTCTCCTCTACCCTCACAGTTACATAATGTGGACAACGGACTAATGAATTGTACTGTACAGTATAATACGCATTATTGGAGAGAGAATTGTTAGAACTCTAATTCTAGGGTTAGAGATCTCTTCTCATGCTCCTACCAGGCTTGAAAGAGTAAAGTAGAACATAAATTGTAGGACATACCAATATATTGCTGTGCATATAATACTACTGGTCGAGGATCATGGGATTGTTCTATCTTGCTTATATGTAGTTCAGCTTTTGGAGCAACGACTAGGAGCATACATTAGGTGGAAAGAACTGTTCCAAAATACAACAGTTTATATTCGTTCCCACATTGTCTCTCCTGGATGAGGTACACAATTTGCAGATGTAAGGTTTTGAAAAATTAAAGAAATTTAGATAATTTAGTTTCTTTCTCAAGTTAAATTTGAGAATTTCAATAAACTAATAAAACTTCAACATGACCTTAGAAAATGTCATGCCTCCATTGTAGAAGAAAATAAAGGCAAGATTATAATCTTGCAAGATCTAAAGCTAATATTTTTTAATAAACTAGCTAACAGACCTGGAAAAAATGCAGACCCAGAAAGTATTGGTCAGGTCTGAATCAGAAGCTGCAGTCATCAAAGCTCTTTGAAAACAGCAGATCATAATTGCATCTATATCAGGGGTGTCAAACTCATTTTCACATCAGCCTCGTGGTTGCCTTCAAAGGGCCAAATGTAATTTTAGGACTGTATAAATGTAGGAGTAGTTACATTTAAAATTACAATAATGAGGCTGATGTGGCCCCCGGTGAAAATGAGTTGGACACCCGTGATCTATATCATTAAGAGCATCTCAAAAGGGACTTTTGAAACATGTGGAGTTGTCACTACCAACCAAGGGATTAAAAGACCAGTGCAATGTTAATCAGGAAACAGCAGAAATGGGCTTCCTACACCCTTATATGAGTTTTGCTTTAATAAGAGATGGAGTCTTGGAAGAGAACCAAAAAGTACTGCATTCTTTTTCACAAAGGTGCTCTAATCTGTGATTGTGTCTGCATATCACTTTCATTATGTGGGAGGTTATCCTAGATAGTGAGAGGACATTCTGAATGCTGTCTTGGAAGTAATTAACTAACAGGTCTAAATCAAATAGTTAATTTGAAGCAGATGCTGGGACCCAGTGTCCACCTCAAATGTATTAGCAAGTAAAATTACTATTAAAAATTTGTTGTCCTTGTTTCCAGTCTTCTGTAGTTATTCATCTATTTTGACAGTGGCATAAGTATTAGTACCAAATGGAAAGCAGAATTGTGATCTGAAGGGAAGTCAGTGGTTCAGATTAGTTGTAATGGGCCAGATCTCTCCAACCTGATTGTAAGGGTCATCTTAGTCCCTCCCTAGGTTCACTGTGATCCTGAAGCTGCTCTGCATTTGTGACTGCCAAAGGACAAACCGGGGCAGTACCATGACTACAATATGGTCCATTCATTACACAGGGGACCATAGCATGAAAGAGACTGTCACGGTCAAATTCTCTGTTTTGGGGTAGAACTGTCTCCATCAGGTTCTAAATCCAATTTGAATATTTCCTTGCCTATCTCTTAGGTTCTGACTGTAGTTTTAAGGCACTGGACTGGGCTGGTGACTGCTTTAACAGGGCTTTACTGAAGACAGCAAGGTTAGATCTAGACTGCAGGGGGTTCCCACAGGTGCCAAAGGCGTTCCCCAGTTGCTAAAGAAGTGAAGGGAAAGATCAATGTGCTGGAGAACTGCTGGTGTTTATCATTACTGTGAGTTTCCAGGAAAGCTCAGAGGAGTTGAAATGTCAGCACACATCCTTACTCCATATTCTCCTTTTCTCTGTTGAATAAGTTCTTAGATTTCTAAAACAACAAGTTTTTTGTAGCAGGAGGGAAGGTCAGTGATGCAATTTGAGCACTGCAGGCATTTACTGTCTAAGGGGAAAGAATGCAAATCAAAACATGACAGAAACAGAGACAAAGACTATCACAAGGACAGGGCAGACGCGCTGAAAGGACAATAATGGCTGTAGATGGCAACCGTCATGCTTGCAAATATGAGCAAAGAAAAAGCAGAAAAGATTGGCAGGGTACTGAGGAATTAGGAGAACTTTGAGGTAGAAACAGAAAATGATAAATAAGAAAGCTGTCAGATTCTTGTTGCTATCCTTTAGTTCAGGCAAAAAGAGGATGGTATAACATTTCTGTGTGTGTGTTTGTTTATATTTAAACAAACTAGCATAGAGGAGACCCTGCACAATCAGGTCTTGGTCTGGACTGCCACAAATAACCACAATTTTATCGTATCTTTGGGATTTTTCCACACACAGCTCCTAATAGAAAGCAAAGTTGCTCCTGTGAGTGTTTGTGCCTTGTGACTAGTTTAATTGTAGACATTATTACTTCAGATCCATTGGTATTGCACTAAATTTTTTCTTTAGCGCCAATAGCTTTCCTTCCTTTCTAATTTCTTGCTCCTCCCTCAACTCTCAGCTCTGTGTATACCTGTGTATATGTACACAGGTAAAGATCCCACACTGTCTTTGCTTTAGCCAGCTAAACAAGCCAATCTCTTTTTAGTCTTTTCTCACAAGACTGACCTTTATTCACCCTGAGGGTCTCCTTTTATTCCCATGTGAACTCATCTTTTCTGAACACAAATGGCCTTCAGATTAAGGGCTTTGTTACATCCCTGTTACAAAACTGAGTGTTTCCCTGACATTACTCCTACGTGATCAGTTCAAGGTGAGAGGGAAAACTTTTGATTAAACTGGAGCTGTAACGACCATCTCTTGGGTGTCAATTTCGTGCTTTAGTCAGGTACTCTTACCCAAAATGCACTGTTATGATCTCACCATGGCCAAGAAGTACCCACAGGTACTTATGGTAAGCCATGGGCACAAAAAAATGAGTGAGAAGGTGATCAGACAAGGAGCAAGTGCTTTAACTGTGAAGAACAGCCTCATACTGTCTAGAATCTATACTTTTTGAGTGACATCAGCACTTATTTGTAAGCAGTTTAGTGGAAGCTTAGCTTGTAGCACAGGACACACCATTCCTCTTCTGGTTTACATTTTGAGATATTTTATCGTGAGTCATCAGCTGAGAAGTAATATAAGACTGAACAACTACAGTTCATTATCATTTCCACATGATTCCTGTCTCCTGAAGGTTTAAATTATGTCCCTTTCCCAAAGGAAAAAAAAAAAAAAAAGAGACATCACTTGCCAATGAATGGGGTGTGTGAATCAGGGGTCAGATTCAAACTAGTAGCTGTCTAATGGTGTGTGAATGATGCTCATTGGAAGAAGTGACTCAGAGCAGTCTTCTGGTTTACTTGACACTAAAACTAGCAAAACTTCTTAACAAATTTTCCTTTGTTCCTCATAGCTAGAAAAGAGTCAGAAAATCATCAGTGCAGAAGTAACTTCAGAAGTAACTTAGTGAAGTAACTCCTGAAAATAATTCCTAGGATTGATTCTAACTTCACAGCAGTGTAAACGCATTAAAGTCAATTGAGTTATGTGAGTAAAGAACTGTCTCACAAAGATTCCAGACAAGTGGAAATATGAGCAGTTCCAAGAAATTTTAGAAGTTGAAGCCTGTGTTCCTGGCTATTGTAGAGTGAAAAATATACAGATTTTGTTTTTTCTTTCTTTTCATTTAGGTTGTCTCATTGTTTTTGCTAAGTGTTTCCTTTGCATTAATTTGGTCCTGATTTGCAGCTATATAAGAAGAAATCAGGCCCAAAAATCTTCCCACCTTTTTGAAGTTACTTTTGTAATAGTGTTCAAGCAAGTATTTGGGAAAGCTGGGCTGAAAGGATAATAGAGGAGTAAGGGAGATGTAGCAAGACTTTGGTTGTTCTCCATTTCTGTCATTTTAAGACTGGAAATTTATGTAAGATAATTCATAAAATGATAAATTATTCTTCTTATTTGATTAAAAATAGTTCAATTTCTAATTATAATCAAGAAACAAGTCAAAAAATAATTTTTTGCCCTTGCTTGGCTGAATTTTGGTGACTTCAAGCTCAGAGAGAGACAGGTAGAAAATTCTTTGTATTTTCAAATGAACAATGTCCAGTTTCAATACACAGATTTCCCTGAGACTTTAATAGTTTTAAATTTTAATGAGGGAAGAATTTTTGTGACTTTGAGGACCACTCCCATGGCACTTCTAATGTAACATCAATTAAAGACTGTCTTCACAGGCAAATTGGCCAGCAGAACTCTAGTGGGAGGAGTATATCATGTAGCTATGGTGATGCAAATCCCTATGCAGACACTTTCTGCGTGAATACAAGTACCTTTTCCAGTATAGTTTGTCACTTTACCAAATTATACCGAAATTCTGCTGGCCTTGTTGTTGCAATACAGTAATACCTTTGGAGCACTGCTGCCAATTTCTCCTTAAAAATAGGACTGGAATACTTATACTTGTTTAGCGGTGCAGTTAAATTGGGGAACCTTGATTCTAGCTTCACTTATCCTAATCTAAACCACAAAAGTCAGTGTGATTATACTAATGTTGTTACTCCAATTACACGATCCCAATAACTCTCCTGTTACTACTTCTTTTTTTGTACAAGTCATTTTTGCTATGTATATTCTAAGTATAGATGCTTAGAAAACCAAACTGTGCTGGAAGGAATTAGCATCTTCATGGACAAAAATAACTCAGCAACAGAATAATCCATAATTCAATCAGATGTCTTGCTTAAAAACCTGTCATGAAGCACTGAAGCAAGACAAGAGATACAAAACTATACATTCACCCAGGCATGCATTTTAAAAAGATTTTTAAAAATATTTTGTGAAGCTACAATGGATGCTGGTGAAAGCAAATAACGGATGCCTGAATTAAGTCAAAAGAAAAGAGTTGAGATCAGAGTTTAATAATTTCTGAAGGAGGAAATAAAGGTGCATAAGTTGAATGGCATGAGAAGAGCAATTGATCTAGTTAGTGAAACAAGAGTAGAAGTGAGAATCTTGCACTAAAGGAGAATGAGAGCTGCTTTCTGCTGGGAGACTCTGAAAGAGAGCATGAGTGAAAGATTTACTACAAATAGAAATGGAATATGTGAAAAGTCTTTATGCAACAAACAAAAGAATTTAATTTGTGCTTTGAAAACAGAAAACTGGAGAATTTTGAAAAATAAACTAACTGCAAGGAAGAAAATAAAAAGGCAAGTTCTGAGAGCTATTGGGAAAGTGAGGTGGAAATCAAAGGATTAAAAGTGTGACAGAAGAAGCAATTGAAGAAAGGAATAATGTGAGTAATACTCATTCTTGGAAAAGAATAACTGACTAACCCCAGAAAACCAATGAAGCTACACTTGCTTCTTCATTAAAATTGATGGAACTGTGATATTGCTTCCTAGCACTGAAGAGACAAAAGGAAAAACAAGTTGTCCCTCACTGACAGATTCTGATTGTCCTGTAGAGCTTAGATGCTGTGTAAATTAGCTAAAGCTCAGGCAGTCACAGTAAAATCCTTTGAGTCTGCTAATTATTTGTACTGTTTATGGCAAGTGTGCTCCATTGGGTGCAATTATGATTGTTTATTGAATAATTGCTCTCCTTGTCAAATGTTTGCTTGACTATTTGCCTGCACTATATAATATTTTTACTGACTAATTGTCTGCTGTGGATAATATCTTCACCCAGTAATTGCCTACTCTGAATAATGTTTTCACTGAATCATTTCCCATTCAATGTAATGTTTTACCACATGATTTTTCTCTTCTGAGTCATGTTATTGTAAGTTAGTTGCTGAATTACATATAAAGTTACTGTTAGATCAAATCTGAATTTGTCTAAGCGCAACGCATTTCGATAATTTCTCTTCAAAACCTGTGGTGATGGCAGTGTTATTTCCCTTTTAGATAAGGTAGAAATGAGTAGCAGCTGGAATTCAGTATTAGAGAGGCTGAAGAGTGAGTTAATGTACTAATAGAATTATGATACTTTCAAAGCAGGGGGTGCTAAAGAGTGAAAAAAAAAGAGCTAAAGTTAGCAAAAAGGGAAAGAACTATAGGGGAGATAACAGAAATCTGAGAAATGTATGCTAGGAGAGGGGAGAAACAGACAAAAGGAAGAAGAAAAGAAGACAGACTGTAAATGAGTATGCAAAGAATCCACCCCAGGGAACAGTAAAAAGCTGAATGAAATGAAAGTAATACATACCAATGATGCAGACATAATGGTCAGCCTGGCGTCCTCTCACATTTCCTCTGCATTAGAGTAACCTTATAAAATTAACAGCTAATACTTTGCAGTGGAGATAAGAATAAAGGTGTTAAACACATACTAAGGTACAAATGTTGGGGTCCCCATTGCAGGCTTTATTTCTTTCCCTTTTTCCTTATTCATCCTTGGGCTCCACTTTTGCAACATAAACGGACTGGACTGGAAAGCAGCTGGGCTGTTGTGGAAGCAGCTAACCTGCCAAGGAAATGTCCTGTTGGCTTGGGATCACCACGAACTCTTGCCTCTGACTGTGTTGGTGGCTGAAGACAGACAAGAACAGAAATTAGCATCTGAAGATCCCCCTATCTAGGCTGATGTGTGCATGTGAGAAGTTTCTATAAATTCTACTCGTCTGTTATATTTCACAAATTTGAGATGGCTTCTATTCTTCCCCTGTAATTTTTTAGTAGAACACAATAAGCTGATTCAGCTTCCATAAAATACGTTATTCTTCCCTGTTCTTTTAACAGTGGAAGAACATTCCATTCTAATATGTAAATATGTATTATTACAGTCCTTATTAGTTGGGATCTATTCCTCCTATAGGTTGACTGATCTTACATGACTTTCAAGATCAAAGATGCATTTGTTCACTTTTTATTGTGAACTTCTCTTTCATATGTGCTTCTGTAATGAAGTCTGCTTGTTTCCTTGTTTTCTGTCAGGGATGATATTGCTCAATTTAGTTTTCTGGTGTCTCAGAGCTATACTGCAAAATCACCAGAAGAAATAACTAATATCTGGATGTCATTTTGAGAAACAGTCTAATAATTTTTTTTTGGTTTCCATGTCCACACACCTTCATTATGGATGTTTTGTAAATGCTTTTTCACAAGAGAGTACTTGCATTGTACTGTGGAATTTAGAGGTGATGGCTACATAAAACAATGAGGATTGGAGCTACCTAAGATGTGCAGATCTTCTTCCATGGTCATTGTATTGCTTTATAAGTCACTTCTGTATCCAATATGAAAAAAGAACATGGGCAATGTATCTGATGACAGAGGAGTTGCACTTGTATTAAAACTCCTGCCTATTTCTATAATACTTTATTCACATTTTATAACATAAATTCAAATGCTCATTATTTTTGAATGACATTAATAAGTTGTGAAAGCAAGTCTAATAAGACTAGCTCAGAGAGCTTTGAAACAGTGAGATTTAAGACAGAATATGCTGGAAGTGTTACAGTATTTCTCATTTAATTATATGAGAACATCTGCTGCTGGATTCAATAAAAAAAATTACATCAGGTTTCTTTACATTGGGCTTCTGTGCCAAGGTGAACAGGAAACCTTCTGAAATATGCATCATGATGTTGATTATCATTTCAGTCTTACTATATAGCTTTTGGATAGACATCAGTAAATATAAGAAAAAATGGTGTGTATTTCTTTGTTTTTTCTTTGCTTCCATCTCTTTAGGATAACTGACTGGAAACCAAACCAGGTTTGTATTCAGAACTTTTGACTGAATATTTTTTATGTTATGTGACTTTTTGATGAAATAGTGATAGCTGTTGAACATTACCTTTATAAAACAACACTTAATAAAAAACCTGAACTTTAAAAAACATCATAGAATCATAAAATAAGGGGTGAGAAGGGACCTCAAGGATCATCTGTTCCAGTCTTCCTTGGCAAAAGCACGGTCTAGACAAGATGGCCTAGCACCCTGTCCAGATGAATGTTAAAATTGTCCAATGCTGAGGAATCCACTGCTTCCCTGGGGAGATAATTCCAATGGATGATTGCTCTTATTGTTAAAAAGTTTTCTTGTGTCCCTAAGCAGGATGTTCCCAGGAGTAACTTGTACCCATTGTCCCTTGTCTTTTCCACATGACTCTTTGTAAAAAGGGAATTTTAACTTGTCAATTAAAATCATGACAAAGATTTCCTTTTCTCATGGACTTGACCAGAGACTCTATGAAAAGTCTGATGTGGCAGAGGCTCTACATACATCGAAACCCAGTTTAACTGTATTTCAAGCTCTATTGCAAAGTCTGCTACATGATTTAAACTACTGGTTTAAATCAGTGTTCAGTGATTAGCTAGCCCATAGGGGCAGCTCATTGTATGAACAGAATTAGGGAAAACAGAGAAATAGCAAAACGAAACGAGAAGGAACAAGTTACTGACAAAAATAGTTGTGGTCACTAGCCATGTCAAGTAATGTATCCATGTTTTAGGCAAACAAGACAATTACACTTGGAAAGTTCATCAACAGTAAAACTAAAGAGCCCATGTTCTTGTAGAAGAACAAGGAAAGCAGCACAAAGTTTCTTGTACCACAGTGGGCTCAACAGAATAGTGAAAACTGATGAATAATGTAAGGTTTGATTGTCCTCCACAGACGAATAACATGAAAAGAACATTTTGCAGTGTTGAAAGGCAAGAAGAGAAATAAAAAATGCCAGAATGCTCCTTCGGGTCTGCTACCAGTCCCCACCCCTCATCCCAACCTCAGGTGAATACAGTCTACTGGAGTCTTTCAGTGTATGATATTTTTTTGTCCCATAAACAGACTGTTTCATTCAGCTCACAAAGTAGACCCTTTGGGGGATAGCCATCACTTTGGCCTTCAATTACGCAAAGCAAGTAACATTTCTAAATTTAGCCTAATCATGTACTTTTTTCAGAACACCAGACAACCTCAAAGCTTTTGTTTAGGACATGGAGGGAGTGTGTATGTAATACTACTCTTACCAAGAGTACAGGACAGAAGAGGCATTACCTCTAGCTTGGACACAGAGACTTTACCTCTAGCTCAGGAAGTCTTTGAGACACAAGTTGCTGAAGACTAGGGAAGTAAGCTCAGGCAAAGAACCATCAGATGGTTGCCCCAGCTCCTGCATGCCCCTTTAGGCATTCACATCAACCAACGGTGGACAGAGGAAAGTGGCCTATATAGAATTTGGCTTGGTACAACTATTCTGGTTTAAACAGCTTTCTTACTTTCTTGTAGGACCAGAAAAGGGCCACAGTACTTGGCCAGTTCCTACCAGAGGAATTGATTTCATGCATATTCTCACTATGATTAATTTGGGCTTGTACAAGAAGCCTGGGTGTCCAGGATAACTCTGCGTGTATACAAAACAGTTATTCATAGGCCTCTTTCTCTGCTTGTTTTCTATTTAGATTAATACCTGTTGGCTACTTAGGTTGCCTCTTGGAAAACAGACAGTCATTTAAGATAACCCACAGAGTACTGCTAAGTATTTTCCTTTCTTCTTTGGTATTCAAGCTTTCAACACCTGGCTAGTGATTAATACTTTTCCGAAAGTGTTGGTACTGAAGACTCTTGAATAATTCCAGTCTTTGGAGTCTATAAACTTCAGCTGGAGTGACAACACTGCTCATAGACTTTCCTTCCCTTCCTCCCTGTAGAGTCTTCTCTGTTTCCCTGGAGATGCAGCTATGGTGCAATCAGCTTTTCTCCCATATGCTTTCAGCCTACTTTTAGTTCTAGTTAGAATCCGTATATGAGTGAAAAAAATAACAAACCTTGGGAATGATAGGATAGCCACATATTCCAGACTTCAGAACTTTAGTTATAATTTTGAACCTCCTGATCCCATAAGCTACTTATTGAAAGAGGTTCTGGTTGAGACTTCACTGTGACACAAGGGGTCGTATGGATCATTAATGCGTAATGTGACGATTCTACTTTTGGGAAATTGCTTGTAAAAAACCAGCTTGCTGACAGACAGTGTGTTTGGTGTGCTCATTTAAAGCCATTCTACAGTGGATCCTTAAGAACAGGTAAAGAATTAGCACGAGTGCCAGGAGATCCCACAGCTAAAGCATTGGCAGGTGTGGTAGCACATCCAGTCATACAGCCACTCACCCTGACCACAGCTGTATTCAACTTTGTGTAGTCCTATGCTAAGAGAAGAGCTTGGTATCCTTGACTACCATTTCTTTTCTGATACCATGACACCAGGACTTACTTTCACAGTTGTTTTGAAATATGTCTTTTTTCTAAAATTACCTGGTCTTCAAAAGTTCCTTTCCAATAAAAATAAATGGTAATGATTGTCAATGGGCAAGTGCTGACTCATGTCATCATCTGCTAAAAAAATTAATTCTGCAGAGGAGTTCCTACTCTTTTGCTTGCAGATTTAAGGCCAGTTTCTCACCAGTCTTAGAGGCCTGATGTGCCACTCTAATAGTAGGAGGTCATGGACCTGGTGAATCCGGCTGGCACAGGATTTTTCAATCTAAGGAAATCTCTTTTTGGGTGACAGCCAGGGTACATAGAGCAGAAAGAAGCATTGGACAGCAAATGGTAGACTCACAAAGGATTTAAATATCTTGTGGCATTTCTGATTTGTAATGCAAGACAGTTTGAAATTCTCTGCCAAAGGAGAGAGTGCCCGGGATCTCAGGCATCCTGTCAGGATTGTTGCAGAAGGACTGGGCCAGGTGCTTGCCAATGTTTGATTGGAACAGGATCAAGTTTGCACTATCTCATTTCAAGTTTGATAGATCAACTGAGAGCAAGTTACCTCTGACTCCTACCAACCACAGCAAACTTAGAGCTTCCCCTTCCTTCAGCAGAGGTGGAGTGGAGAAGGAGACTGCAACTGTGGTCTTTCAAGCAGCCTTTACACAGAGTTATTAGAAATTTTCCTGTAAAACCTTATCTGAAATGGTCAATGTTCATTGATGGTTTCTTGCTACCAGGTCTGTTTAAACTTAAGCCTTTTCATGAGCTAATACCTTTGTCTCAGTCAAGACCTTCTCTTTTTTATCCATCAACTTGGACTTATATATAGCATCTATTAGTTTCACAGCCTCATCTGCTATCTGTCCTCAAGGGATATGTCTCCACTTCAGAAAGGCCAGATTCAGCAACTGATGTTTAAGTGTTATCACCATGCAGCAAAATCACAGCCATGCAGCCACCCCTGATAACTGATTGCCGAACTCAAGGTTTTGCCTAGGATAGAGCTGACCTTGGTATTGACATGTCTTTGTGGCAGTGATCAACTTTTCTGTGTGTTCATATAATCCCTAGTATGATCAGTTTTCAGTCTTGCCTGGAATATCCATGCAATATCATTAGTAATACATAATGGGAATAATCTGAAAAGATACAGATTAAATGAAGGGGGAGAGGGGAAAGGTATATATGTCTAATTCCACATATTTCCCCACATTTTCTTATTAGAAATGCAATGGGTATTAGTCGCTTCCACAAAACTTCAGCCTCAATCAAATTAAAACTTCCTGTACAGCTCTTTGTTGCTCATCAGTAAGAAAATTGTGCTGTTATTACTCTGATACTTGAAGATAAAACATACTGAAAATGGCCATCAATGCTTTATTATAAGTGACAATAATGAAGTTTCCTTGGCAAAGAAGACCTACATCTAAATGTGCAAGATCTTGTGGCTCCTAAGAATATATTTAAATCTGAGCAGCAACTGGAATAGTTATCAAACTGACAAGAAGACCATTTTTGCTAGAGATTAAAATGGCATATTGATGATGATTATTTTAATCTCATTTTAAGTACCTCATAAAATGCTTGAGAGGTTTGAAGCAATCTTGAGTTCAGAGGTTTTCTTCTAATTACAAGCCCTGTATACAATTTGCCAAAGATGATCTACTGTAATTTCACTCTGGAGAACGACAATATAGAGTAGAAAGGGTAAAGGAGGAGCATTCACAAGCTGACCTGGATTCAGAAACAGAGCATCCACATTCGTCTTTCACAGAGTCTGAATCTGAATAAGGATAAAATCCTCTGCTTTTCTAAGGTTTGGACAACTCTTCCAGGATCTGTGTTCTCTGTTTCACTTTTAAAGCAGTCTAGAGCTCCCTGAACTTATTTACTCATTTTGGTGAAAAGATTATTGGCCAGCACGAACCTCGTCAGACATAGTGATTGCCATCATTCTTCCTTAAACTGAGTTAGCAACTGCAAACTGGTGCTCCATGACATTTGCCATTGGTTTTCCCATATCCTTTAATTTCTGCAAGTCTCCCATGATGAGATGGGATTTGTGTAAGTGGGTCAGCTTTCCTTGATGGGTACAAACTCTGAGAATGGGCATGACCTGAAGAATGTAACCTAGCAGGTGCTAAGCAGCACAGCTGAAAGTTCACCCTGGTCTCTGCATAATTTTGTTGCATCACTAAACAGCTTTGCATCAGAGAATTGTTCTTAAGTGGCTAAATTCAGAGAAGCAGTCCTCATTGTGAATTCTTTTATCTCTTCTTCATCCCCTGTCTACCCCAAGACTGTCATGTGGTGATTTGAAAGTTCGCTTTTGGATTCACTAAAGTGGAGTATGTGATAAAACATCTCATGTCACTCCCTAGATAAGGTAATAACACTGAATTAGGATGGTATGGCTGTTAAATTCCTTTAAATCAATAAGTTTGAGTTCCTTTTGCCAGATCACATCTCCAAGGCTTTTTACAAAAACACTTTGGTTTGTGCTGTCAGTCTCCAAATCACTTTGGTTGCATCTATTCTTCCTCCCAATCTATCAGATTTTTCATGTTTTTGTTGTTCTGTTTTGTTTTGTGGGAGAGGTCCTATCTCATAAATACATTTAATCTTCTAATTCTGAGATTATTATTTCTTTCTGGTTTGGAAATATTTGGAAAACTGAATGTACTACAAACATAAATAAACAATAACAGGACTACTGCTCAGATAAAATTACTCATTCTGGACATGTTAGACCTTAGCTTTTATTACTCTCAACCTAATCACTTTCCAGTTCAGCTATTAAATTTTATCCTTTTAAAATTAAAGCTGATCTTCAAATTCATTGATAGGGTTTTTTGCTTATTTTCAGTGGTCACAGTTTGTATGATTTACTTGTGGTTTTTCTGAAACAGTCGTTTTGAGTCAGACAGCAGATTTACAAACAGCAGGTCAGATGAACAGAATCCATATCTGGATAGTGTAGTTTCCAAATCCACTTGATTTATGATGGACCTCCAGCCCTCCCCCTTTTTTTTTTTCTCAGATTTTTGGACTGCCTAGTGTTAGGATGAGCTAGAGTCCTATCACAGCACAGAGACATAGATTCAGCTAACTGCAATGTTGCGGGTGTGATGATCTTGACTTCATTAATATTGATGACAACTGATCATCATAAAAGGCTTGTCCAAATTTAATTAAGAAAAAAGAGAACTGATCAGAATTATTGTAGTCATTGAAATTATGTATCTCCCCCCAGACAATAGCAGCAGAAGATGCTTAGTCTTTAAACTAGCATAATTCCTCCAGAGATACTGACTCTGAAAATTTTGGGACTTCACTTTCTAAAACAGAATAGGAACACTTCTTAATGAAGGTGAAATCCATAGCGTTTGATGAAGACAAAGAAGTCAAAGTTTTCTTTTGTATTCCTCCTAATGGAAGAGTTAGTGAACAACTGAAAGGAAAACTATATCAGTCTACAATGGTTTATTAAGCTATCTGATAGCCTGACTGCTATTAACTTTTTGTTTGTTTGTTTATTTTTCCAATTAGTTGTTGAATCCATACAAACCTCTGCATATGCAACATGTTTTAGTAAGTAATACCACAACTTAGCTATCTGCAATGATAGACAGGCACCCTTCCTTTGGTTATTTTGAATGTCCCTTCTCACCTTGCCCGTTAAAAACTCAGAGAAATGTGTAAACCTGCAATATCTTCCCTCAGACATCTGTCATCTAGGTTGAAGAGTGATATTCCATTTAAATGTTTCCTGTAAAGGTACCATTTCATAGCTGTAATAATCTTTGTAATCATTATCCCAGGCAATGCAAAGTTGCTTTGGAGTGGGGAAAAGTCAGAGATAAAAGGAGTCCTGAAGAAGGCTTGGAAGAACAAATATCCAGAAAGATGTGAGAAATTTCGGGCACGAAAGAAAAAAGCAGAAAGGAATGAGGAAAGGTTGGGCTGCTTCCTTATTTGATTACAACACCATTACTACTGTGGAGTTATTGCTGCAACTGGCTCCTATTACAATTACAGTCAATTACTACATCTGTCTTAGAATACTAGTTTGATCAAGAAACTACCACATTAGGATCAAAGAAAAAGTAGAAAGCTTAAAAGGCATTAAAAAAATCTCAAAATATTGCTCTGGAGTTAACAAAAGCTTCAGAAGTGTTATGATTGGAAATTTTGACCTTTCTTGTCTCTACCTTGCTTCAGATTTTTCCCAGATGACCTTCTAGAGGTCATCTCTGAAATAGACAGTAATCTTTGCAGATAGCTGGGTTGTTTTGATTTCTCTCTAGAGCATCACATACTATCCAGTCTTCAGACTTTTTGCGTGGTTACTTTAATGAAAACAACAATTATTTCATTTATTAGTTGGAACTCTAATTCATGCAATATGTTTAAATTTTGAATAAACTGACTTCTGTTTTGACATTGCTGCATTGTAACAAATTGAGTTTGCTGTGCATTTTCTTTGACTGATGGCTTGAGAAAACTTTTCTGGCATTTTGAGCTCTTTGCTCTTTTATACATATAGCTTTATCACTCAGAAAAAAAATAAAAAACACAAGGTCGTAAATCTTTCTCTAAAATCAATAAAAGCAAAAGTAATGAATTATTCTGGACCTTCATTCATACTAATATGATTCACTCTTCTAAAGAAAAAAAGTTTAAACTTTCATTAGAATCCTGGCATGAAAGCTGCAACATCATAGGCAGTTTCAGAGTAGCATAGAAAAGCTGAGACGTAAGCTGTAGGATATTTATTCAGCATTTGGAATTATCATGCATTCAGGGACTATGAATAGAGTATTAACTCCTGCTGGGGAACATTCCTTACTGCAAGCAGTTTGCATGGCTTCAGTAAGATCCTGCTTGCGTACCTAACTTTTTAGCTCCCTGCTTAACTCTTCAAAAATAGATTTTTTTTTAAGTAGAAAAATGTCATGACCACAATATCATGAAAGACAAAAGTCATATCTCATAGAAACAGCCAGCCAAGTTGCTGTGGTGTAAGCCATGTCATGAATCAATGACATATTTCACATGGATTTCCCTCCAAGCTGGACTCTGGGGCAGTCTGTAGTCTGACAGCCACTCCTGCCATTCAGTATTAAACCCTGTTTCTTTGATGCTTGTAGATTACATGGTGATACCCATCTTCCAGACCTTCTCCAACTATCCCAACAAATAACAGGTTTTTCCAACAGATACTGGAATGAGATCTCTGCCTGCAAGAGCTATGCATATGCGGTTGAACTGTGTCCTCTACTTGAAGACAAATTACATAAAAGTACAGAAACTGAGGCATGAGCATTGAACATATATAACATACTGCCATATCTGTCATGATGTGAAGTCATCCTGCAAGTAGTTATAGAAAAAAGCCAGGAAGTTTAAAATCCCTGTACGAGTGCTAAGGAAAGCTAAAATTATTCATCTTACATAAATGTTATCAAAAGCCTAATCAGGGATGATTCATTCCTATATAGCCTGATGTATATCTCTTAAAAGGCTTGATAGCATGGAGCGTAAATACCCCAAAGTGCAAATCCTTTTACCTCTCGTGGTTGTGAGAACAGAGCTGAGAACAACAGAGAATGTAAAGTCACTTGCAGAATTAATATTCTAAACCCACTTCTCTGAAAAGACATCAAGCCACACTTCACCATTTTCATATTTATCTCTATCCCTAACATCATCCAGGGGGATTTACTGCTTCTCAGAGTTAGAAGAGGCTTTAGTAAACTAAACCTTATGCCGGTAACTGCTAAAAATATCCACAAGAAGGAAAACATCTGCCTTATCCTCGAATCATTTTTTGCTGTTCAGCTCTGTGCAGCTTTCTGAATTGTGCATAGGTATGAAAGGCAATAGAGATGATTCTTTATAAATATGAACATTTTCGAATGGAGAAGCAAAAACATTTGATGACAAGGTCCTTGACCTGAAGATCTTACATTCTGCAGAAGGTACACATAAAAGATAAGAACACTCAAGGGCAGACTGGGGTGGACAAGAAAACTGAATGCAAAGTTAAGCTGACTTAGAATTGATCAGTGGAAAGCAAGGTGGATTTAACAATAATAACTTTTTTGTTTTAATTAAAAAAAAATGGACTGAACACTGTAACAATGGCAAACCCAAACTTGTACAAGCATACAATTTCAGAAAGCATCTCTGTGATCAAATTCATCTTCAGTTCATCAGTCTAATGTACTAGATTGCTTCCTTATAAGATCCATCTCAATGAACTAATCCAATTGCACTTTAAATATTAGTTGGATTTTTAATTCCTCCTAGTCAGACTAGAGAGGCGGTGGAGAGTGCAGTTGTGAAGGTGACAAGAGAGAGAAGACAGCTCAAATTACCTTCCTGTTCTCAAAAATCAGAGAGAAGTTAATGTCCCAGATACCTGGGGCCATTGAAATGTTCAGTGTTGCATCAGTAAAGCGAAAGGAAAACTGAAGTAGGTGTAGGCGAACTACGGTTTCCTCCCAGCAAATATGGACCTGAAGACTTGTTCTGGAAACCTAGTCATAATTAACTGCTTGCTTGCCTGGGTGGGGCAATTTGCATGATAGAGAGTATACTAGTCAGTAAGACCTAAGGGTAAAAAAAAAAAAAAAGATTTTCTAAGGTGCTGCCTGTGAGGGTGAGAGCACATAGTCCTTCATTAATAACAGAGGGTGATACAATGAAGTGTCCTAAGAAGACCAGGAGGGCACCAGTGCTCTGAAAGAGTGTTTTCCCCTTTCATTTTGCCTTTCAGGTGGGGCACACTTTTGGACATGTGAGATTATATCCATATCCTCTGAATCATTCAATATGGTCCAAGGACAGGCTAGCGAAATTGTAACCAAAAATATAATTTTCTATATTGTTTGCCTGATGTTGATACTTGCTGCTGCAATTGTATCTATTTGCTAAAAGATATAGATCAGTTCTCGTAAGAAGTGCCAATAGATTGATCAATTATATGATGAATGACAGACTGATTTATGTCTGTACTGTCTCCAGTCATGAGTTAGGAAGGTACTGTTGCTAGGAATCCAAGAGCAGTGAGGATTTCAGCTGCAGCAGGAAAACCTGGATTCATCATGCTGCACTCTCTAAATCTCTTTTAACTCCTCAGAGAAAGCACGTGTGTTTTTCCAGTCTGTGTACTTGACTTCTTCCTCTGACAGATATACCGAAAACTGCCTAGGTGAATGCATGAGCTTACAATACAATCACTCACAATGAATCTTTAAAAATTATTTAAATTCCCTCTGAAAATAGCACTTTCCGAGTTCCAGAGGTGTGATATGCTTTTCAGCCCTAGACCTGGCAATTAATATAATCACAGAGTTAATCTGATACCAGAAAGAAGAGAATAATCTGAGGTCTTAAATCTTGCCTTAGAATCTAAATAAAAAGCTTCATTTTCCAAAAGAGCTGAGAAATGAGCAGGTGCAGTGTAGGTCAAATAAAGAGGTCTGAAAATCAGACCATTAATTTCTGTACCTAAATATGAATTTGAAAGTCAATGCAACGTTTGAAAATCAATAAGAACATTGTAAGTATTTTTAGTTTTAAAAATCTAACCTTTAACATTAAGGTCCTGTTTTCCTACAGATGGTATCTGGAAAAGCTTGGCTTTTCAGAGCTTCTGAGCATCCATGGTCCAGCTGCACTTGCTGTAATTCATGGGCACTCAGCTTTCCTTAGCAGAAGGCCAAAGGTGTCTCAGATAAGTGTTACAAAAGGACACTCTGATCCTAAGTTTTAAGAGTTATTTATATTTACTAGGACATTATGGTTTTTCTTTTGGTCGTGGCACGTTTGGCATGGCACTGCCCTGGCAATAATTGGAACCTGGTAATACCTAAGAGGATATAAAGTTAGGCACAGGAGTCTAGACGAGACTGAAAATCCACAGTGTAAGTCCCACGAGGCAAAGATGTCATTTCCTGCAGTAAGCACCAATTCAGGTCATTTCCACATATATTTTTTCAAACAGTGCTTCTCAAACTTCTTAACCATAACCACCATCATTCCTGAAGATCATAATCCACCTCTACCATCAAACTCTTAGCTGGAAACCCTCTGTAACCAGTGGGATTCTGCAGATCATCTTGTGAAGCCATAGTCTACATCTTCATAAGGGCTTCTTAATTTTCTCACAGGTTTTAAACAACACCATTGAGAGAAACAGAGCGAGGTAGAGCAAATTAGTTTTCACTTTTATTATTGTTTATATCGTGAGACACTGGGAGGTGTAACGGAAAAAGAAGGAAAGGAAGGAGGGTTTGGATGAAAGCATATGTTCAAGTATATAGTAATACAGATACATTCTGTAAAATATGCAAATATATAAAAATTCATTTTGGAACAAAGGGTACAATTTTTTTACATAAAACATTCCCAAACATTCAAGTAATCCTCCAAAACTAACAGAGAATGTCTAGATGTCTCTTTTAAAAATTTCTCTGTGAAAGTTTGAATGTTATTGTTACATTATTTTTAGAGTGAAATTATGAGAAACTAAAGCTAAGTCAAAACAAATCATGTGTGACCTCCCTAAAAGCTAAATTGAAGTCTGTACATTTATTTTTAAATTATTTTTGTTGGGTCCTCTGATCTAAATGGGCAATAGGCCAAGCTAAATCCCTCAACCTTAACTGAAGCCCAATTAACTAAGATAAATTGTCAAATCACTCCAGAGAGGCGATCAACATTATTTAATCTTCAAAGTTCAGGCTGTTGGTCCAAATAGGTATTCCAATGAGTATCACAGAGCTTTTGCTATCAAAGCCACCACTTCTCTAGCCAAATAATCTTGTATCATAGACAGATGCCTTAAAGTTGGGAAACTTTGAAAATCCAGTCCCAATGTTCCAACTGTTTCAGACCATGATAAAACAGACCACGACTGCTCTATATACAACGTGATCCATTTTTTTCTCTGAGAAGGAGTTATTCATTCCAGACACCTTTTTAGTCTTTCTTGGATATACTTAAAAACCTCAGTCCTTCAGCCTTCCTGTTCTACCCACTTGCTTTAGTTGCATCAGGGGAGCCACATAGAATTGGGTAAAATGGTGTTTATTTACATTTTCATGCAGAGTTGTTGATATTGCCAGGCTGAGGTGATAAACATCAGCTTCCAACTGCACCTTTTCCCCCTGAGTCTGGCCCTTCAAAACCAGCTTTGAACCCAGCTTTCTTGGACAACCTGGGAGCTCAAGTCAGTGGTGAGCCACAAGGAGCTGTGGGGTTCCCTTAAGCTTTACCACTCAAACCTAGGTGCAGGTGTAAGCTTGATGGAAGTCTGGGAACAGGTATTGCCCTACTCCCATTTTATACTAGAATATGCACAATCTTAGTCATTGTCAATGAAGGAGACTGCAGGTTTTCAGTCCTTACAGTATCCATGACTCCCAACTTTTAAATATGAAACCCTCTTAGCCAAGGTGAATAGAAGCATAACTTTCTCTGTGTTGTTTCTAGCAGTCATAGAGTTAAATGCCACTATGTTTCCTTAAAATATTGAGAATCCTTAAGATCATGTATCTATTGCATTGTATCTGTGAGTATATTACTACTCTTAATTTTAGTTCTAGTCTCATGTTTCTATAATAAACTCATGATGTTATGAGCAACATATATTGCCTTTTTTTTTTTAGATAAAAAGAATGTACTATGATCCAGAACTATCATGTTAGCTTCTTATCCTGTTTATCTATTTATCTATGAAGATGAGAAGTCTGCTTCTCAGGATTATCTATATATGGCAGGTATTACAGCTGTCTCTCATGCATTTCAAATACAATCTTCTCAGCAGCAGTCACAATTCTACAAGGGGAACATGTGGAAAACAATATAGAGCACCCTTGAATTTAACGTTTGAAAATCAGGTTTCATTAACAATTCCTTGTCTTCAAACTACCAGCAGTATACTCACTCTCACTATACAGATACTCACAAAAATTTTGTGTTTAAGATACTCTTCAGTAATGTATAACAGAAAAACCTATGGATGTTTTGCTCTTTGCAAAAATTGACCAAACCATGTATGCTGAACAGGATTTCAATAACTCTGCTAACTATGTGAAATAAACTGGTTCCACTTTCACGTACATATGCTGCTTTGCAAGGTCTGTCATGGATTTGTTTATGACTATTCAAGAACGCTCAGGCTGTAGAAAAGGATACTATTGAACTCTCGCATACGGTGGAGGGGATGCCAAGGATATTTTTTCTATGAAGATTTGGTCTTAAGTTTTGATTACCGACTGTGTATATGATTCATGGAGCATTAAAAAAACCAGCAACAACAAAAAACCAAACAAACAAAACAACCAACAAACTTCAAGATATATATTGTGAAATAGTTCAGTTCATTTAGCAAGAATATTTGCTTTGCATGAAGAAGGTGATAGATGCTAGCTGAAGTATTGATGTTAATATTGATTTGGGTATTCCCTGGTAGACTTGAGGAAATTCTCAAAAAGACAAAACAAAGTGTGCTAATCAGGTTAGGTTAATAATTATAATTAAATGAAATGTTTTCTTTTTTCTCTACCAGAAATGGGATTCCATTCACATAGTTTTGCTAACTAACATGTAAACATCTCATTTCAACTAAACACCCATGTGTTCTGATCATTCTCACTAAAGGAAAGAATACACAACCCGTCTCAGTCACCATCTATTTTAGGATGAAGTAATCATCTTCTCTCTTTAATGACCACAGATGAACTGTCTTAATCTGAACACATGACTTTTAGCTGAATGTTAGTGAGATGAATCTTGTCTTTGGTATACAAACACCAAAGCCCAACACCTGAAGCCTAGTACGGTCACTAAGAGCAGAGTAAGTTGTATATGACTTAGCATTCTGAACATGAGGCTGTGCTATTTAGGTTCATGGTTTTCTGAGGACTAAGCATTTAGGAACCTGTTCTGAGAGTCTAGTTCATCATATGATGTAAATAAGATGGCCAAGCACAATGAAGATGTGCAAAATAAAAAGTTACTTTAACAAGAATTTCACCAATATAAACTGAACATTGAGTTTCCAGAACAAACCTAAAACTTAAACTACAAAATGGAAAAAAAAAAAAAAGTTTTATTTAAAAAGAAGTATTTGAAAGACCGTAAGTTCAGAAAGTCAAGATGAAAAAGGA
Source organism: Caloenas nicobarica (assembly GCF_036013445.1). Lineage (NCBI taxonomy): Eukaryota > Metazoa > Chordata > Aves > Columbiformes > Columbidae > Caloenas > Caloenas nicobarica. The sequence goes on along the minus strand of NC_088246.1, from coordinate 114,263,131 downwards.
AGATGCTCAAAGCCCACAAGGGTAGCAAAAAAGCAAGGCTAAGGTTTGAAAGAACAATACAAAGTGCTTCAAGTCAACAGAATATATCTACTTACACGGGCAGATTTAGGATTAGGCTTGTAGGGAGAACAGAGAGGTTAACAGAACACAACCAATTAAGTATGTTATTTGAGAGATCTGGGGAGGGGCAAGTAATAAAAAAGTCCAGATGAGAATGAGAACAGCATATGTGATGTAGAGCAAATGTAGTATAATGCAGTACAGCATTATAGAGGTCATTATCCTTTCTTGGATAATTCTGAAACTCACCTTAATTACTATTCTATTAATAAGGAGAGACACCTCTTAATCTGGTATATGATGTGGTAAGTGAAGGGGCAGCTTCTTTTAGCACGGCTTGTTCTCTGCAGAGAACAAAAGCCTCTTGCCTTTATGATTAAATATTCTTCTTTTGACAAAAGCAGCCAATTAATTGAACATACGTTTTATTCTACCCACAAAACCCAAATGGCAAATGATGTAAGAGGAAGGAAGGGACACCTATATTTGTAAAGAAAAATGACTTCAGTGTCAACTTTAATTCAAAACAATTCTTCCAGAGACTGAAGGCAGTCATGACTCAGGGAATGGAAAGATGTAAACCATGACAAAGAATCTTACTTCTCAAATGAGAGATGTGATACAAGTCTCTTGAACCGAAACAAAAGAAATATCACTGAAACTTGCCTTTTTAAAATTCAATAGCATAAAAAGAATGGAAATAACACGTATTATCTTTTTATTTTGTCCAGACTTTAGGTTAACACAGTATGCTGTCCCTGTCAGAAATATGAATGCCCACCCTTACTTTCTTCTGGACCTCACATGGGTGAGTACTGACTTGATTACTGAGAACAGAAAAAGGATTGTTTAAATTATTTATTATTTGTACCTGTTTGAGACACAATTCTTATTAAATGTGTGCACATTTTTTCTTATTTCTGAAGAATAAAAATATTCTAAAAATTAACTGAAATGAAAAGGAAGAGAATGACATTTTTCTACACCAGGCTTGAATTATATGGAAGGCAATGTTATTCAAAGTGCCAGCAGCATATGTAGCTTCAATTAGAACATAAAAGGAAAATCTGTTGCTAAAATATAACAGCACACTTTGAGGATGTTCTGTGTGCTTATTCTGAATTTAAAGGGTTGGATATCCTTAAGAAATTCTAAGTTTTGACATTTAGTTGAAGCCGTTGTTGAGTATTGGTCTTATTGTAGGATTCTCTGAATGAAATACTGTGTCCTGTACTTTACAGAAGTTCAGAATATATTATCATAATGATCATTTCTGGCCTGAGAACCTTTCTTTCTGAGAAAGTATTCATTAAAGTTATTGCACCTTGTCCTTCCATGTCACCTTTCCCAGCTAATTACCTACAGTAGGAATGAGATAGCTGCATTTCAAGTGAATATATCTGTGGGCTACAGTGCTCTTTGCCATGCTAGAAGGACAGTGAAGTGCAAAGAGCTTTGCTCTGGAAAGTTTGAGGTCAAACCATATGATACGGCCCATACTGCATCAGGAAAAAAAGGTTTCCACTGTACTTTCCAGTGCTGGTAGGCAGTCCCCTTACTGTTGCTGAAACAGTCACACAGCAGTGCATAACCCGCAGGGTAAACTGATGTATGACGATCTCATGTGAAACCCTTGAGCTGCCTTTCCAGCCAAGGGCAGCTCAGAAGTCCTTATTTCAGGAGTCCAGCACTTCCTTTGGTGGTTTATTCCCTTTACTGGAATTGGTTAGGAACCACAACCCGTGTCTTTGAAGATGTAATGTGTCATAGACCCAATGTACTGACCAGAGTGGGTTTAGAATAGGCTCAGACTTCACATCTAGGATCATGACCTGCTATCCAGGGTACTTTCTAGGAAAAAGTTTGGCTGATCTCCATAGCATCCACAAAGTCTGTTTAAAGGGACTGAGAGCTGTCATGGACTGCAGCTTAATTTGAGCAGCCCAGTCCATAATAGACTTTGGAATACAAGCCCATCTTAATCACAGATCTTTATCTATTATTTTCACATAACACACACACTGGCCAGCTACTGTTTTCTCTGCAGTGCTGTTGTGTGCTGATAAAAAGCCATTTGGTTTAAAAAGGCCTCAGAGTAATCAAAGATGTCTTAGTTGTCCCCTTCCTGTGCATTATAAGGAAAGTTTCAGAAAGTTACCACCACTTACTTATTAAAAGTATTAAGTCTAAAAATCTACAGCATGGAATTTACATTTTAAGTAATTTGTTAGAATTTTTCTCATGAGAACTTTTTAAATGAGTGAAGTGGCAGGACTATTATTTCTAAGGCATCAGTTTAACATGACATTGCAGCTACCGTTCTGGGCCCAATCAGCAGAGCCTTATACTTACCTGCTAACTTCTCAAGCACTCCTTCAAGATCTACTGGACACTAAATATAAAGAATAAACCAGAATAAAACCAGAGTCTAGATATTCCTGCTTGAATATATACCTGAATAAATTTAGCCAGCATTCAGTTAAAAATAGCATAGAGTTAAAAATGAGATATGAAGCAATCCCACTTCCAGATCTATAGCAGACATGGCAGACAAGACTTTTAAGATTATTTGCCCTTCTGCATAGGCACATAACATCTCTTGAGCAGAAGCTGCATGACCTGGTCTGCTATGAAAATTGTACGTGGTCACTGTCAGTTTATCCTCTTTCTCTATGTGACATTAGCAGTAGTACCTTTCCCCCTTTCACTGGCACATTCCTTTTGTCCGATTCTGTTTTATTTTCTGATTTGCAAGATGTCTGTGTCATGCTAAGGTTTCAAAAGTCTGTTTTTGCTTTAGTGACATCAAATGCAAAAATCGTAAATGAGGCTAATAAAAAATCATTCACGAGTCTTTGCATTCCCCAAAGAAAAAGGAGGTTTGAATATAATAGTCTGTAGAATCTGACTAATGTTGTCATTTTTCTACTTTCCAATAGGAATGAAAAAAACATATATTTTGTGGGAGCAAATTACCACAAAAATCTTATTTATAATATAGCTCCTGTGCCATATTGAGCTATCCACATTGTTCAGGGTCAGAATGTTGCACTCAGTCCCTGATTTAGGATGCTGGGCTTACAGTGGGCTTCTCATTACTGTATTTTGAGCATGTCTGCTAGGACAGTCTCAAGATTCTGGTCCTCAGACTTTTAGAAAAACAAAACAGAAAAGAAACAACTTGAAACTTCAGCCAGAGGACCAAAGAGTCCCAAAGTCAAACTATCTGTGATTTCCAACCATCATATTCAAATTCAAATTAAAACCAGTCAGGGAAACAAATGCCCTGCTTCAGCGAATGTACTGTCTAATATCAGCAGATTCAATGCAAATCACCAGGAAGCATATGTAAATCTAAGAGCAGATGGTATAACGAAAGAGATCAGCTTTGTAATTTTAAGTAAAATAAGTTATTCTGTGGTCAGTTTGGAAATAAATGCTTTCTTGTTTCACACATGGTGAGGTTAAAGAACGTGAATAAAGGAACGAAAAAAGGTCAGAGAAGGAAAGGGAAAAGAGCTTAAATATAGTCAAGCCTAATTAACATCCAGAATAAAAACACTCATCCAGGCTCCATACCGCAGAAGAAGGGAGGGGATCACAACATGGCAGTGGGAGAAGGACAGCTGCTCGAAAGCACAGCAGCTCCATCATCAAGAAGGATGCCTCTCTGGCTGCAGGGCTGCTGCAAGGAGCTTGCAAACAGATGGAGAAGTTGCCCAAATGTCACTGTATCAAACTGTGTAGTAAAATACTGCACCATTCTTCTGGAGGATGCAAAGTTTTGAATACTTAAGAAAACCTAACCAAAAGTAGACCATTGGGGATTTTTAAGGGAACTTTATACTCAGCATTATGCTCAGCAAGAGCCCTTTTGAGACATAAATTGGGACAGCAAAGCAGAATATATTGCAAAAGTTTGGGGGTTTTGCGTAGGAGTCAACAACACCTTACTTATATTTGAAGGTATTTTTCAGTAGTAATATTCTAAACGTCCTAAAATTCATCAGACTATAAGGGTCTGAAAAGATATTGTAAGGAAAAGCACATGTCAATTCCTTCTCCCCTTTCCCTACTCCCATTTTTCTATTTGTCTACCTCCAGATCCTTTAAATAATTATTTTTTTTTTCTAAAACCATTTGTGGGAATACATACAGCTTTATGAATTCAGAATTCATTGCGTGCTTTATACCCCACAAAAATGGAAAAAGAAGAGTAGAAGCTGTGCAGGAAGATATTAAGATGACCTGAGTCAACATGGAATGTTTTCCTCCTTATTTTTTTTATCCTTCATCATTCATTCAGTCCATTTCATATGCCAAGGTGTTGGACTTCTATAATATTGCTCAGGTAATCTACAAAAATCAAAGAAATATCATTGGAAATCATGCTGCTGCACCAATGCCCCTTAGGCTTTGGGATGATTATTTTTATTCAGAATCTGAGAGACTGTTCTGCAGCCAAGAGACATTGTGTTAGGAAATGTTGACGATAGACATAAATAAACCAACAGAGCATGCATCTGTGTCATGCTATGTCCTAATACCACAAAATATTATGTCAGAATTAGATGCAATTAGAACAGAAATCCTGTAAGGACAGAAGACAGCACAGTGAAGCAGAGTTGTGAAAGTTTGCAGATATCCTTGTATTTATTTTGTGTGAATTAAGCTATCAGTCCTTCTCTTTCAGGAACATCTTGTTTCCTGGGGGAAAAAAAAAAAAAAGGCCATGAACAAGAAACACAGTTGGTTGTCCAAGTCCTTTAACAAGGGATACTGAGTGGCATTGTTAAATGGCTGCAATGACATACTCTCTTCCAGGAGAAAAATATGTGGGATGAATTAAGACACTCCCTTGCTTTAGTGGCTTCCAGGATAGAACACTTTCATTTATTTCATGCTGAATACCAAGCTGATGAGTTAGCCTACTGCTTTGTTGTCTTCCTTTAAATATGTAAGAAAAATTGCATCATGTTCTTAGTTGCTAGAAATGAAAGAAGCAATTTGGGAATACCAAATGAAGTGAAGGTTGCCCCAAAAAATCAGAATTCTCTCTACATTTACTCTACATTACTAGGGGAGGGGAGTGAATTTGACGGTTCATAAGCAGGCTCATTACTGTGAGGAGGAAGGCAAACAAACCCATAGGCAGACATAGCTGTTGGGTAGACTAAAAATGCTGGTAGATCTTTAGAGGAAAAAAAACTTTTGTTTCTATGAAAAGAAAGAGGAAATAATGGGAAAAAAATATTGTAATTACATTTTTATTTTTGAATTTAAAAAAAAAAAGCATTATGAAATACCAGAAAATAAATAAGAATAACAGCAGATAAACAGCATAAGTTTGATGCTGGAACTGGCATGAAAATAGTTTTCAGCCTAATGAGAGGTTTTAAAATTTCAAAGAGAATTCATGCTGAGTATGAAAAAAAATCTACGGTTTGAAAATTTTAGGGAAAAAATTCTAGAAAAAATTCTGCAATACTAAGTTATTTTATTAAACAATATGAAATATTTTTTTCATCTCTTATTATCTTTGTATTTCTAAACAATAATAATTTAGAAAAAAATACAAAAAAAAATTTAAAAGCCACGAGAAGACATCGAAATATCGCTATTTAAATATGGATCTCATCTGCCAACTAACAGTTTGGTTTCACACACAAATGAAATTATATGAATCAGCCATGGCCTGGTTTTTAGAGATAAGATTGCATCCTATACCGTGAAGTAGAGGTCCAGAATCGTGCTAGTGGAACAAGTTTGCATACCCAAAATTACTTCCACAGATGGCACATTGAAATTGAAAGAGAGAAAGATGCTTTGTGAGGCCCAGAGAGCACAGTGTTAACTCTTCACTGAAGATTACTTCTTTCAGTAGAAAATGGAAATCATGTCATAGGGAACAGGAAAGATCCTGCTATGTGACATAATTGTGCTATAGTCCATTTCCATTGAGAACACTCTACATGTAAAACTCATCTCTAAGCCCACCAAAAATACAAGCTGAATCTCAGAAATACTCAAACATCACATAAAAGAACCATCTGTATTAATGAAATGGGTAAAATTAGATGTGGCCAGAATAGTATATAGAAAACATGGAGCAGTGGTGACATTGATTTTTAGTGATCAAAGGAGAAATCAATGGATAAAAGCATTTCAGTCTTAGAAAAAAACATTTTGTGAGTCTTTCATTTAATATATAGTGCTCTAAAATCCAATGGCCACCTTTCTAAATGGGCTTTTCTTTCATAGGAATAATCAAAAATGGGTTGTAAGGAGCATCTGTCTGAACTTTTACAACTCACTTGCTAGCACGCTGCCATATGTTATGCAGCAAGTATGGTTAAAAAAAAAACCCAAACATATGAGATGATCCATCTAGTTCTGCCTGTGTTCAGCCTTGCATGTGCAGGAGCTAGGATGACATATTCATGAGGATTGTGAACTATTTTATATCATCTAAGTGAAGAAGTCTTCTAGATATAGTCCAGCATTTTCATCATCCTACGTTGTCTGAATCAGGAAAGCAATTCTTTCACCCATATATCCTGTTTTTCTCTCCCTGTTTCCTTTTATAATTCTGCAAATGCGAAGGAAACAGTTATTTTTAAGTAATGCTAAATACATTCAATGACGACTCTCATTGGTGTCTCTTTTTCTGTACATCCTTGGCAGATCACAAATAGCACACAGAGCAAGTGATGTGGAATATGTAGGAAAAGACATCCAAGCATAAATATTAGGAGATCCAAAAGGATTCTGGATTTTGGAGGTAAATATTTTCTTTCCTGCTCCTTTCAAACAATGCATCCTTCAAACTAACATTCTGTGAGGTTAATTACATTCCTGCTTGATTTCACGTGTAAGTATTACAAGTGTAAGTATTACAAGTAAATTAATAAAATAACCAGAAGACTACAGGATTCTTAATTGTGTTCTTCCTGGAGTACTATATGGAACAGTTTGTCCATTTTACATTGTCTTCTTGACTAAGAATCAGAAAAAACAACCAACCAAACAAAAAAAATCCCAAAGCTGTACATCACTAGAATCTCAAGTCAATACTTTATAAAGGTTAATGGTCAGAGAAGAAAGAGAAGAAGTAAGAGTGTAGAAGAGCTGAACTAATTGTACAAAAAGAGTAAAACAGGTGATTTTCTTAGAGCAGAAGCTCTTAATTGTAAAGAAAGCCAACCCAGACCTGTTGGAATTTAAGAAAAAAAAGGTTGAATTGCTTTTGATGTAACTTTTCAGTGGTAAGCAGATCTTTAGAAAACACTACGATTGAAGAAAAGGGCTTGTGGACAGCAATGGATGGATGAACGTTTGAAGGAACATGCAATGATGACCAATGTAATTCTGGGCTGCCTGGAGAAATCCTGCTGCCACGATCCCTGCTTGAAGTGCTATGGGAGCTCATAGTGACTGAAGACCACCCAAAAAAGCACTGGCAAACAAAACCAGGAAGGACAGAAGGAACAATGGCACTGTTAGTAACAATAAAAGAAAATTTTAAGTCCATCCATCATGCTGAATCAAATAGTGCAATGGAGGCTGGGAAGAGCGGATATAACAGAAAGCAGAAGAAAGTAGTCCCTGTCCTCCAGCTTTTTTCTAACATCCCTGGGTAGGGTCCTCCTTTCTGTGTGGATCTTTTGTAATTATATTATCTCCTGATCTTGACTCTTAAGTTCATTTTCTCTAATAGTGCGGTGGTTCACTCTGTGAAGAAAGAAATCCCCCTGTTCCACTGTCATTTTCACATCTGTCACCATTTCTCCCCTTTTCTCACTGCTGTCTTCAAAACAGAAGCAAAAACGAATGATTCTACCATGTTCTAACTTGGAACAAGCTTCCATTTTAACTTCCCTTTACACATAATATTCCTTCAAAAGCGGCTCAAAAGAATGTGTGCTGGGTGTGTACTTTCACTCCTACAAGGGATGAAAGTGAGAACTTTGTTGATTTTAGTCATTAAGCTGTATAAAGATCTGAAATAACCATCTGACTGAATGATCCATAGCTTCAAACTCTGAAAACAAGAGTGAAAAAATCAATGGAAGGTGGAGTTCTCAAAACCATGTTGCCTTCACAGCAGGAGATTTTTATAATAATTTATTTCTACCCTTGATTTTACTGTTTTTCCTTCCAAACTGACACGGTGGAGGAGATTACCTATTTGCTGTATAACTTCATCAGCTATCACATTTAAATTCAGAAAGCACATCTTTTGTGTTGATGAGAAAATAATCCCTTTTTTGCCAGCTGTCATCTAATTACTTAACAAATTTTATCACAGGAGGAGCTGTGTGAATGATAGAGGACTTCAGTTTGCCAATAATTTATAGATTTTGAAATATGGCTTAGTTCCTGTTGGAAAGGAAACAGAAATTTTCACATTTACATCTAAAAAAAAAACCAAAAAACAAAAAACAACAAAACCCCACCAAAAACAAACAAAAAAAACCACACAAAAAACCCCAAAACAAACAAACGAACAAAAAACCCCACACCAAACAAAAACCCAAACAAACCCCACAAAGTCCAGCAGAGGCAGGACAGAAAAAGATATTTTTCTAGCAATGGAAATAATTTTATTTCAGTGTTCAACTTCAAAACGTAAACTTGCTATCAAACTAAACAGGATTTTAAACCAAAGACTTTTGCCAAGCAAAAACTGAAAAGCCTTCATCAAAATGTCAGAATGAGTTATTTTCATATTGTTGAAACTTTGTCCCTGATCTTTTAAAATTAAAGCCCAGCCAAAAATACCTTATTTCATTAAATAATTGTATTTCAACAGAATTACATAATATGATGGAATATGGTTCTGTCTAAATCTCTCTCAGCTTGTCTCATAAATCCAGACTAATAGGATTCTCAAAGCAAATACTGACAAACCCCTAACAACAGCCCTATATAATTATCTGATGACCACTTTGAAATTTACCTTCCCTACACATTAAAATCCTTCTTTTAATTTGGGGGATTACAAGGTAGAGGGTTGGAAATTTGATATCTATATTGCTCAGTGATTTGAAATGAATATATTAAAGAATATCTGATTGCATTGTAGCAAGCTCTAGTGGTAACAATGTGAAAAATCAATAAAGCAAAAACATAAATGCAAGATCTAAACAGTGATCTGCATTGTAGCATAATCCAGGAATAATTTAACCCTTCCTGTCACTACAATAAGGAAATGTTGTCTTTTCCAGAAGTAGCTTCTAAAACTTAAAATTTCTGGCAGCTCATTTTAAACCAGTATATGATAGTGCACTTAAGTCTGTGTTAAGATCTGCATTTAAAACACTTGTGGTACGTTTTAGAAGCTAAACATGATCCTAAATTTTGCCCAGTAGATCGAGCAAAAGTCTGTGTACAAACATGCATAAAATCTATAAAATACCAGTTTACAATTACTTGTGCAGTGGAGTCCTTTTAAATGTTTGCTTTTAATGTTTTTTGCTTTATGAGCTTGTTACCTGGTTCCAGCTAAATGAGCTGTCATACTCCTATAAAAAGCCTGCTGGCTTTTCCTCCCTGTCCTCCTTGTATATGTGCACATATTACAGCAAAGATCTCCCCATAACTGTGGCAATTTTTAGAAACTACGTTGCACTTCAACCCTGAAACCCAAAGGGTGCCTTTTTCCCCCCCTTACATTTTTTATTCCCCTTTTCCACACAGAACATATTCCATAGGCAGTTACCAACAGAGATGTTCTCTTCACAGTGTGATTCCTCCTAGCGTGCTGTATCCACTGCTGCAGTGAAACGAGTTTTTCCTATGCACTGATGGTTTTAGGGAAAGCATCTCCAGAGTGCAGATGCATTGCAGATGGCTTTGTGACCATACGTAGTTGAACCTGTCAAGAAATGCCAGGGAGCTGCAGCCCCTCTCTGGCCTGCTTACACAGGTGTCCTTGCTGCTTTAGCCATGGAAGGAGCTAAAGGAGTGAAAGAGGTGTGGTAATAACTTGGGCTTCACTCGTGGTGTGAACATAGCCCCTTGTGGTACCTTACTCCTCAGTGCAGTGTGATAAAGGGGGTGGTCCATCATTGTATTGCAGTGCTCCCAGGGAGGGGACTCGCAGGCCTGGGTATTAGCACAGACCTCTATGAGGCATTCAACAGGAAATCCTAAAAAGAAGAATGTAATTTAGCCCTTGTGTCAGGTGGCAGAGGTGAGGATAGTGCTTGACCCTGACTTGGTTGGGATTCAGAAGAAAGTTCAAGGACTGACATTTTGGACCTAGGTACCACTCTTTAAAGCCTAGTCATGCGTAGGTCTGTCTATACAGGTTTGCATTTTTATATAAAGTGTATGTTTGCTTCAATACATTTGCTGCCATCATTTAGAGCACAACACAAGGATGACAAGTCTTAATACATATGTGTATCACTAAGACGTACCTTCTGAAAGAAAGTCAGTCTGAGATAGCTGAAATAGGGATGAACAGGGACAAGAGTGGACACAGAGAGTGTAGCAGAAAGAAGATATAAAGCAAAAAGTTTCAGCAGCATGATCAGGGAACCATAGGTGAAGAGTGAATCTGAATCCTTTGTTTCCAGGGCCGATATATAACTGAGTTCCTCGGAGCAATGGAGGACCCAGCTACTTTGTTCCACCTCCCTGTGTTCTTTCATTAGAGTCTTTTGTTTGTTTTGTCAGCAATAAATCTTTCTGTATGCCCTGCTCAAAGCCAACTTTTTCCTCTTGTAGCTGTTCAGCAAAAGGTTTCGCTGGCACAACAGTCCTGAGCAGACCTCATATCTGGTGCATTTGGCCAGGAAAATTCACCTGAGAGATAAGAGAGAGAAATGCATCGGTAGGCACATGCATGGCAGGAATGGTCTGGAACCCTTTATCTATAATTTGGATCTATTTCACACTAATTGATATTTATTTATGGTGTGTATCTGTCTGTAATATAAAGTCATCTGGCTTTTGATATAATTAGACTTTGGAATTTCCTCAGCTGAAAAGTTCTTCAAGAGAAAACAATAGGATTTAGAGAATATGATTTATGATCCTTCCTCCTTCTTCAGGTCTATAAAATGTTTTGAAACTGTTTTGTCGTTGTCTCAGAACAAAAACTATAGAGGACTGCTCATAAGAGCTCTGTCAGTACCTCCTGGAAATTATGGTTCAAAGGCTTTTTTGCTCATTAGTGCTCACTTGCACTCACCAGTCTTCTGCTGCATTACAGTTCCCAAGACAGCTTAAACTGATTCACATAATAATTTTTGAAGATGAAGGTGCTGTAGAAAAGATGCTCTCTATCTTGCAAAACTGACCTACACACACATACATATAAAAAAAACCCACCAACCAACCAACCAAAGGAACATGACGCTATGCTAGAAAGCTCAAACAGTAAATCTTTGGGAACATTTTAACGTCTTTTTCTCTTTCTTTCTTTTTCCCCACTCCCCCACTTTCTCTCTTTTAAAATGGAACCTTCAAAATTTCTCATGCAGAAAAAACAAACAAACAAACAAACAAACAAGCAAACAAGCAAACAAAACATTTCTAACCAACTATGGCATTTCAATATAATTCTAAGAATCTGGGCAGATATACTGCAGCCAAAAATATTGGCATCAGATGAGAATATACCATGCAACATTATTTAGAAAAAAATATTTTTGTATATTTGATCTCTTCAAATTTAAAGTTTAAAAGACTGTTGTATGTTTTAATGTAAAAAAAAAAAAGTATGAACAATAACAAACTTTTTCATTTTTAATGGGTAATGAAAAGTTAGCAAAGAATACGTTAAACTGAAGAATAGCCATTAAGGAATTGGGAACTGACATTTACTGAGCTTTAGTGCAGTAAAAGTTGTTCAACACTTCATGATCTCACTGATTGCCTCTGTGAAATTCTTCTGCGGAATCAATTAGTATAATTTCACCTTCTGTATGTCTGTGCTGGTTTAACTGAAACAGAGTTAATTTCCTTCACACAGTTAGAAGCTCTTCTTCTTCATAGCTAACATGGTCGTGTTTGGGTTTAGTTTGAGAATAATAAGATAGCACCCCAGGACAGAATTACTGTTTTTCTTGAAGTAACTTTCCAGTGTTTCTGAGTTGGATTGAAGAGAATGTAAGAAGTTACTGTTACCTTAGTTGTTCTCTGGGAGCCAAGGTCTTTCCGGACTTTCTGTCTGGAGGTGCAAGGCAGCTGGGAGCGGGGGCATAGATGGGACAGACTTTGACTGACATCCAGGCTGATTGATGAGAATATTGCATGCCATTAGTGTCACGTTTCGTATTTAATGGGAGCTGGGTTTTTCCAGCTGGGGAGACCTGTTCCAGTTCTACTCTGTTTCAGTTGAGTTCCATTCAGGAGTTCCTTTCATTTGGCCTTTTGCCATTCTGCTGTTTTGAAGTGGACCTTTAGAATTTTCAACTTTTTTGGTCTTTTTCCTCTCTCCTGGGATTGGCCATTCAGGACCAGGGTGTTTTCCTCCTGGAACTGACTGCTCAGTGTGGATGGAGTTTGTGAGAAATTACATTTAATATCACTTATTTTTAATTTTTTTTTTAAATTTTACAATATTAATAGTAGTGTATTAGTACTATTTTGTTATTTTATTAAACTGTTTTATCTCAGTCCATGAGTTTCTCCCTTCCCTTTTGATTCTCTCCCCTACTTGGGAGTGGGAAAGAGTGGGGCGTGAGTCAGTAGCTGTCATGGTTTAGATTGATAGCTGGGGTTAAACCACGACAATGTCTTATCACATAATACCTTAATTGTATTGAAAGCAATTCAGGGAGGTAAATACGTTTCTGTGTCAGGAAGCAGTCAACATCTTCCTCTTACTTGCAAGAAAAATCTTGTTTCACTGGCATGAAGATAACTCTGTTCTGTACTGAACACTTTGCAAACTATTTTCTGAATCTGAACTATAATACTAACTTTCAAATAAGTAAAAATGAAATAACAACTTCGGTAGGTCTAATGAAATATGAAATCAGGGCTAGCTCCTTGAAGTAACATCTGACTGTGAAATTCATAATTCACTTGGCTCCCAGCACCTTCTTTAAGAGAAAAACAGTGAGTGTGGAGAGGAGAACATTTATTCTATAAATGCTTAAGATATCTTTTTGCTCCATAGTCAACCTGGGCCAAGTTTAAGAGTCAGTTTTTCCTTTTTTCCAAATGGCCACTCTTAGTAATCCAATTAAGTAAAGAGCAGAGCTAAGATATGGAAATAATTACTGTTTCTCTCTACCAGATTTTAAGACTATTTTTTAAATTAAAAAACATGAATATTTAAATCAAATGTAGTGTCCAGAAGTTTCTGTTCATCAAAAACTGTGGTTTTGTGAATAACATTATTTTGGAGAACCTTTTTTTAGTATAGAAAATTTTTTTTGAAAAACAAATTTCTACCAAGGATTTCTATCAAGCACTTTTTTTCTTTCAATAAAACGTCAACTGTAAGTGACCCTCAACAAAATACAACAAACCAAAGCATCTCAGATACTGGAGTCTTACCATGATGGATGATGTCTTCTCATGATGGATGATTTACCTCCATGTATTCATTAACCTATTTTAAGCCAATTCATTTTGCACTGCCTGTCACTATAAAATGCTGATTATTATTGTTATCATGCATAGAAGAAAACATGTACTATTTGTTTTAAAAAGCTAATTTCCTCCCATACAAAAGCCAGTTCTTTGGTGGCAATATCTTTACCAGTCTCAAAATCAGGTACAAATTATCTCGAATTCACAAGTTTTATTATGCATATAGAGAATGGAGCTCCACCAGCTCCATCAAAGAAACAATCTCTGCAGTCCAATTTCCAGAGAGAGCATCCTGGGGAACAGGGGCCATGAGGTGTGACGTTTCTTTCAGAGTGCTGTCCAGAGAAGGATGGTCCCGTTAGTGAGGGACAGACTCCACCCTTTTGTTGTCCTCGGTCACCACAAAGAAAATGATAACTGGAATAATGAGAGTGAGGTATATAAAGACAAATTAAGCTCAATGTGTTTGCATCAACTTTCATACTTAAGGAAACCAAGCAACGAGTTATGTGAGGGATACAAGGAAAAGGACACATCAGCTTTAACATCCCAAAATCCTTCAGAGTGTTTGCTTACGACAACGTGTACTGGTTTTGGCTGGGATAGAGTCAATTTTCCTTCTAGTAGCTGGTATAGTGCTGTGTTTTGGATTTAGTATGAGAAGAATGTTGATAATGCACTGACATTTTGGTTGCTGTCGGGTAGTCAAGGACTTTTCAGCTTCTCAAGCTCTGGCAAGTGCACAAGAATCTGGAAGGGTGCAAGGCCAGGACAGCTGAGCCAAGCTGGCCAAATGGGTCCTTGCCATATGATGCAATGCTCAGTATATAAACCGAAGTTGGCCAAGGGGCAAATACCACTGCTTGGGAATGAACAAGCTACTGGATCATGGGTTGTGAGCAATTACATTGTGCATCACGTGTTTTGTATTAGTAGTAGTAGTAGTAATATTACTACTACTATTTTATCTTCCTTTGCTGTCCTTTTAAACTGCTCTTATCTCAACCCATGAGGTTTTGGTTTTGTTTTTTTCCCTTTCCAGGTCTCTCGCCCATTCCACCGGGTGGGGAATGTCAGTGGCTGCATGGTCCTAGTTGCAGGTTGAGGTTAAAACATGACACCATTCAAGACACTAACCTAAATGTGAGGTCATGGATGAGCACTGCTCCTCACAAAGCTGAGGCACACTGGTACAATGACACTTAATTCCCAGTTTTAGCTCTGTCATTATTACCTGGAAAATCTCAAAGTCAAAGTCTTTTAACAAACGAAGAAGAAAAGAAAAACTATATTGTTCCATAAACTGTATCTTCATCTGCTACTGCCTGCTGGGAATACCTTTGTGTATTGCTAGATTATGTTGCCAGCAAAGAAAATCTTTCAATCTTTTCAATTTATCTAGCTTAATTTTCTCCTCAGTTATTGTCTTATAAATCAGGATTTACTATTAAGCATCTCATCCACAGAAACGCTAAAAATACGAGCCAGGCTTTAAAAAGCATTTCTGACAGACCCTTAGAAAGGCAGACAGGAACAGTCATTTGAGTGAGAGGCTTTTTAATTCATCCCTTCCCGTCCTTTGCTGCTGCAGAGGTCTGTGTTACAACCAACTCACTGCACAGACCTGCAGCCACCACAGTCCCCAACCTGTTTCATTCTGTCTATTTCTTTTTATGTTCACTACCTTTATTCTTTTGCACCTGTATTAACTGTAAGTTTTTTTCCTCTATGCTTTAACCACCAGTAGACATATATACATAGCTGGATACTCATTATGTGCATGTATATAGCTATATACACAAGTGTGTATAAACAGGTATGGCTAACAGACAGAAATGCAATGGTGGGGAGAGCAAAGGTGCTGGACTTTGCACCTGTAAATGCAAGTATCCCTGCCTAAGATATACAATCAATATATAATAATTCAGATGAGCACATTTAATTTATAGGTTAAATCCCGATTTTGCTAAAGGAATCTGAAATAATCATAAACCTGGCAGGAAAAATAGCTTAAAAAAAAGGGAAGAAGATCCCAGTGCTATGATTTGTTTGCTATAATTTATTTTCTATTAATATCATAATCTCATAGCAGCCTACTGAAATTAGTAAATCTACTGTTGTGTAAGTAACATGTGCTCAGATTAGGTGAAGAGGGCACAGTTCAGATCTCATTTAATCTTCCGCATAATTAATGTGTTACTTTTACAAAACCTTTATGTACTATGTTCACATCCTATCCACCTGAACATTAACAGTACAAGTCAGACTTTAAAAATTAAAGCATGTGACAAAATACAATCATAATACTTCCAAAATTCAGCTGTTTTCTGTTGGGTCTAATTAAAAAAAAAATAAATAAATAAATAAAACAAAAAAACAACCTGTTTTTATTCTGCTCACAGAGACAACAAAAATAATATTCTTCAGTCATCTGATGTGGTGGAGTGACATTCTAGCAGATGCCAGGAGTAGGACATAGATACTCGTGACCCATAACTTTTTCAGATTTCTAACCATGCAAAGTCCAATCTAACTTTAGGTACCTTTCTCAAAGTTAAAACACAATTGAATAAAAATAAATAAAAATAATTGAATAAAAAGAAACCCAGCAGCTGCTCCCTACTGAACAGTAATGAGTACATCAAAAATTAAACTAAGCAATACTCCATTCCTGATATAAATATCAGTCATCTTCATCTCACATCCTCCCTCAAAACCAACTAAACAAGCACATCTCACTGTGAACAGTGACATGAAATCCCATCAGATTAAGATGCAGAGAAAAATTCATACTTTCTAAGCCTAATTAACAAAAAGGCAACATGGAAACGTGCTCCTTTTCAAAAGACAGCAACACAAGAAAGCCACGTGGTACAATGGCACTTAACACTGACTTATTTCTTTAATAATTCTAGCTAAAAGATGAGCTGGTTTTGTCTTCCCCGAGGCACTGGGGGGCTGAACTGTCCCTGCTGGATCCAAGCACCAGTGACTGAGGGACCCTGACTGTGCCACCAGTGACCCGTTGTGCCATCCAGTTTGCCTTGCATCACCCAGGGATGCTGAAACTGGCAGAGCCAGGAGCAATGCCTGGGTGGTACCCACCTTCATGGCTGCAGCCTTTGCATCCCCAACTCATGTACATCTCCTCCTCCCACCAGCCTCCTTCCCTTGCAGTCACCACGCCCTCGCTCCACCCTTACTGTCCTCTCTGAGCTGATCTCTGGCACCACGTCACAACACTGTCACGTTTTCCATCTGCCGGTGCCACAACCAATGTGCAAAGTCACATCTTGTGCTGCTGCGTATTATTTCCATCAAGGGATTCTAATTATTTTTTTGGAAACATTGTGAAACGTTTCCCTCCATTTAGCTATTTCATTATCGTGTCTGTAACCCCTTGGCCTTTATGCTCAGAGCCTGTCATCCTTCAAAATAAGGAAAAGACCTTATATTCTTCATATGACGTTTGGTTTCCTTGATGGTGCATGTGTTCATCGGTTTTCACAGCTGTCTCCAGTGTTCTAGGCTGTGCACTGTCGTCTGTTATACACCATTTCTCTCAATTAATCACTGCTTATAAACCAAACTTGTTCTAATGTTGCCTTTAAAGGAGAGTCTGATGGTGCTAATTTTATGCTAATTACACTCAAGTATCTGCTAGGAGATTATTACCGTTTCGGAACTTGCTTATTTTTCCTGCGGGGATAAGGGTTTTATGTTAACTACCAAGGTAGTTTTATTGATATCCTAAAAACCAATCTGTCAAAGAGAGTATATTACACTCACATCAAGTAACAGCAATATAAAAAAAAAAAGAAATAAAGTTTTCTTTTGTCAATTTCCTTAAGAGCCATTTCTCCCAGTTTTATGCTTTCTAAAATTAAAAGTGTTGTTACTAATAATATTGGGGTTGGGGGGTGCAGAAGAAGTGTGCAGAAGTGTGCAGAAGAGGTTTTGCCACAATCAAAGTGAATTGTACAAGCTTTCTTTCAAATTACTTCTAAAATCTTCATGGATCATACCTTAAAGGCTATATATAACAAACCTTGTTCTGTAAAGATTCTTGTGGAGTATTTGTGAGACTAGGAACTTTCTGAAATATCCTCATTTCTGATGGTGTTGTCAAAGAGTTAGCTGGCAGAACAAGACATACATAGTTTTTTGTCAATATGGATCTTAACAAGATTCCCAAATGGAGCTGAAGGCTGGTCTTTATTATACAAGTATAATTTTGCCTTGTGAAATTTTCATACTGTAGTGCGGGCAAGGTAACAGCTTTTTCAAGCATTTCTACCATTACAATTGCGTACTAGCCGATTCTTGCCTGGACCTTGTGGCTGTAATATGCAGATGCAATTCTGACCAGTCAAAATTCAGTACATGATAGTTCCAGTAACATATTTTCTGTTAAATAATAAGCAGGTAAAGTACAGAAATAGTCTTGTCAGCAGGCTTTCCTTTTTCTGGTTGAGCACGAGGTTACAGTTGTACTCCCTCCTGTTTGGCCTCAAAAAAAGGTACATAAAATCAAGAACAATACAGAGAAAGGACACAAGAATGGTAAAAATGCAGAAAAGTTTAGGTGCAGGAAAGGATTAGACAGTGATTCTTCAGGCAGGATTTAATGTCTATGATAAAAGCATATAAAATTACCTCAGACATGGTGGAAGCAAGGATAGAATGGACACATAACACCTTAAAACCACAGATTTGGAGAGAGTTGAAGGAAACGCTCAGCAAGCACCTTCAAAATAAAAGGTGTTTATCAGTGTACCATGCAATCACACTATTTAATTTATAGCTACGAGCTATGTTGATGGTCCACATTCATCCAGAATCAAATAGCAACTAGGTGAATTCATGGAAGAAAAATCTTTGAGAGCCTATTAAACAGAAATGTATAGCTTCTGTTTCAGGAAGTCTTCCAGATTGATTTTTTGGCACTGAACAAATATCCTGGAGGATGGACAACTGGGCTACATATAGATCCTTCAGTCTTGTGAGAAATATCACTTTTGTCCCAGTGGCAATGCAGAGTTTGATAAAGTACACAAGCGTAGAACCAGCTTTCACATAAGAGCATGTGCCATCACCTCCTTGTGGCATCAAGGCACCACTGTCTCAGAGTAACCACAAGCAGATGCAAAACACCAAAGTCACAGAACAAACACCAGCCACAAAAAAGACTGAAATAAAGTCTCTGCCCATCCAGAAACAATGTCTAAACAGGAGAGATATGGGCCTAACCTGTCACAGAAGTTGGAGAGCTTCATAAACTGGACATGAGCAATGGACATTCTGTGACTGGTCATACATAGCCTGTGGGAAAAGTCTCCAATATATGAGTTTCCTTATACCAGAAAACAGAAGACGCTGGGCAACACAAGGATCTTCCAGAACCTGAAAGAGTTGCTAGAGAAAGATGGGTGAGCTCTACCTCCCCACACCCAGTGGGAGCAGAACACAATGAAATAGGGTTTTCTGTGCATTAGTGTAAGGGCTGGTTGCAGGAGAGTAATTCCATTCTCACTTTCAGGAAGGTTTCTGTAAATATGAAGGAGATAGGGAGACATTTGTTCCTCCTTCAGTGTCTTTCTGTGTTACTTCTTGCAAGAAAGTACTCTTGGGAATCTCTGGATACAAGGCAGCTACAATCACTATGCAAAACAGCCCATGCCAGAGAATGGCCTTTGTGAAATCAGCACAATTGCGTATGCAGTCTGGATATGCAGGTGCAGCCATGTCCTCCATGTGTATTCAAGCCAGCAGCGTTCCAGTGAAGATGGTAAATTAGCTGGCACTCTCAGTCTGTAAATCAAGATTGTATCTGATTGTAACCTGTAGAAGGCAGACAAATAATTCCTTCACAGGCAGTGCCAGGGAGAGCCATACAGTCTGTATTTGGCCACCATCTACATAATTCTAGCAGTTCCTGTTTATTTTTAAAACCTATGAAAATCCAGACTATTGTAACCTGAGTAGACAAGATCTACTGTTTTCCCAGCAGTTATTTTGCTTGATTAACAAAATAGAACACTCTTTAATCTTACTTGATACTCTGTAAACTAATGATGAGACTCTTTGAATCACTAGATATCGAGTGACACAGAAAAATAGTAATATTCACCATGGGACTAATATTTTTTTCATTTCATTTAGGTAAATGTTCCAGCTCTGATATGAACAATATCTGATTTTCCAGGGGAAAGTCAGTAATCTGCTCAGGAAAGATGAACTCATGGACATGGGGAAGAAAATGTGTCTTCAAGTACAGAAACTTTGCTTTTTGAGAAAAAGTGACTGCACACCACAATGTGTCAGGATGAAGAATACAAGGGATAGGAACGAAATGTTTGCATAAATAGGACAAACTATGTGGCAGTTTTATGATACTTATTTTCAACAATATGTTAGCAACATTCATGAAATACACAGGAAGTGTTGTCTGTATGCAGAGTCAGAAAAAGTGAAAGAGAGTGACATATCCACTGAAGGAGTTTAAGCTTCTTTGTAGAAACAATCATGAGAGATATACTTATTATGAGTGAATTTTGGGCAATGAGATAAATAGTTTTATGTGCTTCTGTTCTTTAAGGACCCAACAGGAGGGAAAGGATTTTGTGCACAGGCAAAAATGTATTTTGAGGGAGCAACTTTGAAAGCAGTGAGGTATTTGCATCAGCAGCACCAAGGACTACATCTGAACTTGTTTCCCAGGGAGACAGGTTGTTTTCCAAGAATATCATCACACCTTGAAATAGCAATAGACTCCCCTTGCAGAGAAAGAGAGAACAGCTAAGAATATCTTGAACTTTACGGGAGCTGTTAGGTGGTAGGGCTGTGTTTATTTACTTGCTCTTGGTTGTGTAACTGAAATTGTGGCCCCTCATTTGCAGAATTTTGCATAACCCCCAGGTCATGGATATGTAACATCTGTTCACGTTCAGACTTCAGCTATAAACCCCAGTGAAGACTCCTCTTCTGGTAACAAATGTGATTTGGCTTTTGCCACTGTTCTTTAAGGCGACCAAGCCTCCCTGGCTGACAGCAGGCAAAGAAAGCACTGAGTGCTTGTTTGTGTGACTGCTGAGAGCAACACAGACCTTGCATCTCTCTAGCGGGATGTCTGTGACGTAATGGACTCCACAAAAGCAGGTAGCACTCATGATAAGCTGAATGGAGCAGAGTGTAATGCGATACATCCTTGACAAAATTAAGCTCTGAAACTCCAGGAGTTATAACTGAATCTAGCTAAATTAATCATCTTTCTTTTATGTACTTGTATATCAAACAAAGGGACAATAATGTATTGAAATCTAAGAATAACTTCCAGTGAACTGCTTCCCCTTTAAACTGTGTATTAAATGGGGCAGGGTAGAGGCTATGGATTACATCAGTGTCTTCAGCCTCCCCCCACCTTACTGAATGTGAAGACATAGGGATGAGTAGAAAAAAATAGAGGGGGAAGGATTATCCTAAAAAAATGTGGACTTAAAAAGAAACAGGGGCTCTGGGGCAAAGCAAGTACAGTGAAATGAAGGAGGCTACTCAGTCCCTCCATTCCAGGACAAAATGAGCTCTGTTGCTTCCTGAAAGAAATTTTTCTGACCTGGTTTAAAAATTCCCAGGACAGGAGGTTTGGCTTCTTCTGCATGGAGCCTGTTTCAAGGTTTCACCTCCTTAATAGATAAAAAGCTTTTTTCTAGTCTGTAACTCACTTGATGGTTGAAACAGAGAACCAGAAACAACATGAGAGAATGGATTCAGTGACACAATCTGAGCTTTTGTATGGACAGAATTTCACATGTGAGACATCCAAAATAGGTTAATTACTCAGAGTGAGAGAAAAGTGAACTGATTTCTTCTTGTCCTGTCCCTCTCATATGTACCTCCAAAGTCCACATTTCCTTTATGAACTGGATTATTGTGTCCAGTTCTGGGCCCCTCAGTTCAAGAAGGACAGGGAACTGCTGGAGAGAGTCCAGCGCAGGGCCACAAAGATGATTAAGGGAGTGGAGCATCTCCCTTATGAGGAAAGGCTGAGGGAGCTGGGGCTCTTTAGCTTGGAGAAGAGGAGACTGAGGGGTGACCTCATTAATGTTTATAAATATGTAAAGGGTGAGTGTCACGAGGATGGAGCCAGGCTCTTCTCGGTGACAACCAGTGATAGGACAAGGGGTATGAGTTTAAACTGGAACACCAGAGATTCCACTTAAATTTGAGAAGAAACTTCTTCTCAGTGAGGTGACAGAACACTGGAACAGGCTGCCCAGGAAGGTTGCGGAGTCTCCTTCTCTGGTGACATTCAAAACCCGCCTGGACGCCTTCCTGTGTAACCTCATCTAGGTGTTCCTGCTCCGGCGGGGGGATTGGACTAGATGATCTTTTGAGGTCCCTTCCAATCCCTAACATTCTGTGATTCTGTGATTCTGTGTGACAACCCCCTTAAGAATGTGAGAGTGACTACGTGGGGTCAGATCAGAGTTCCTTCCAGCCTTTATCCTCTCCCCATCACCCGCAGCACATGCCTTATGAAGAATATATGACCAAGACAAGTGCATACTGACATTTTCTCCAAGGTATTATTTCATTTTCCACTAATCTGTGTTTTAGTGAACAAGGGTTTGAACTTGTGCATTTTTCTTCCATTAATTTGCCTAATTGCTTTTAGACTGCCAGCATAAAATCCTTGTAACAATGAATTTCATCGTTTAACTGCCCAGTGAGTGAATAAATATCTCTTTTGTTCTGATCCTGCTACCTGTTTCTGTCTTCCCTCCTCCTCTTTTCTACATAGGAGTTGCAGCTCCAGGACATTGGCAGAAGAGAAGAGCAGAGTCAGATCTGAAATGAGGTGAGTCTGTCTGTTTTCTTATGCTGAGTTATTCTAAACAGATTTTTCTTTTTATGCCACTTGCTTCTATAAAAATTTCTCTTGGCCACTTCTTTACAAATAGGGGCATTTCTAACATGGTAAGATATGATTTGGAGATGTCTGACTGGGATATTTGTATTCTTCATCTTAAAAAAAAAAAAAAATCTATGGCAAGGGTGTCAAACTCATTTTCACTGGGGGCCACATCAACCTCGTGGCTGCCTTCAAAGAGCAAAATGTGATTTTAGGACTGTATAAATGTAACTACTCCCTTTGAAGGCAACTGCGAGGCTGATGTGGCCCCCGGTGAAAATGAGTTTGACACTCCTCATCTATGGTATCTTCCTCCTCAACGTCAGTGTAAGTCATGACTTTGTAGTTTGGAAAGGCAAGAGTGTACCTGGGAGCCTCATGGCCTTGGAGTGAGCCTTTTGAGCCTGTTTAGTTATGGCATTTCTGCAATCCATGCCCATAGTTTGTGGAAACAAGCATGTGAAGCTATACTGGCAAACCAGAATGCGTAGAGCTAAGACCATACATCACATTGCTGTGATTAATGGACGGACAAAGCTGTGACTGATCCCTCACAACTTGGCCCAAAGACGTTCTCATGATATACAGGTTTTAAATGGCACCATGATTCGTTACCTAAGAGGTCAACAAGACATGTCTAAATACAGAGTAATAAGTTCTGCCTATTAGACTGCGAGGACCTGGTGGAAAACTGCCTGTGCGTCCAAGTTCACCACTGACTCCATCACAGAAGAAGTTCAGCCAGATACCCAGATATCTTGCCGTTGGCTACAGCAGCAGCTGAAGGTACAGATCATGCTTAAGAGGCTAGCTTTTTTTTTTTTTAAACATAACTTGGGTGTGCATCTAAAGCAGTGTGAATTTTTTTCTTTATGTTTTCAGAAGAAAACAAGATTTTTGTGTTCTTTTGCGGCTGCAAACTCATTGGAAATCTGAACTCATGAGTAATTTAAAATTAAAATTGTGTCTCCTTTACTGTAAGTTTTTCTCTTTATGCACTTTATGAACCCACCCAGGATTAAGCCTTCTATGTGCAAGAAATAAAGTGAAACATAATAAAATTACCTAATTATCTCAAAAGCTTTAAAAATTAGAGTTAAACAGAATTATAGATTGCTTATAGTTCCCTTGAAATTTTCTATGAACATTAAAAATTCACAGGACTAACTTTATGGTTTTGAATTCTATCTTGAAATACGAGACTATTATAGCAGCTATTGTTATCTATCATTAAACAATGCTCTCATGTTAAATAACACTTTCCTGCTGTGATATATACAGAGCTCATTCGACTAGTTCTTGAAGGCAGAAGTACATATTTAGCCTTGCCTGATGGAAACATTGCCCTACTTTCAGCCTTTTCAAAATTAAAGTTATACCATAAAATACATTTATCCGTTGTCTTCTGTGACATCAGGAAAAAAAATCAGTTTCTTGACTATAAAAGACTTTCTACAAAAGCATTGCACAAATCTCATTAATTTTGAAGGGAATTAAGCACCTCTTTTTTCTGTTTGTTTGTTTGTTTTAAAATGCAGCTATGAGTCAGTACTTTGTGAAAGTCATTGCTGAATATTTCCTGCAAGCTGAAGTTCTTCTCAAATTGTTCACTCAGCCCATTTGCTCCTCAGAGCCTCTGAGTTTTCATAAGCCACAATAAGCTAAGTGAAGAGTGCACTCCTAGTACAAATTATCAAATAAATAATTACAAGCTTTTCAAGACTTGCAAATATTTTGGAGACTAGCAAGAAAGTGGCCAATTAGTACTGCAGATAATGGGACTGTATATTTATCAGCAAAACAACTTATTTAATGAGTTGTTTGATTGTCTCTCTTTTTTAAATAAATAAGTTTGGATACGTAAGTATATATTTACCGCAGATTTATAAGTACTAATCTAAATTCATATTTACTCTAGAATTAAATTCACATTTAGATTAGCAAAGCTCTACTCTTCTGCAAGGAAAAGTCCACTGCTGTGAAAGTGATATTTAATATCTGTTTGCTCTTCGGTTACCAATAGAATACGAAGTCACTGCCTCAAAATAACAGTTGAGGAATCTTTTCTGAAAATGCCTTTTGTTTTTTTCAATGAAAAATGTCTTTCTTCCCGCTGCCGTTGATATCAGGCAATCTACAAGACAATAACTTTGATCATCGCAGACAGAAACCGTTCAGGACAGTCTTAGTTGAGTAAGAAGAGCAGAAAAGGCTGAAAATATATCTGATAGTTCAATGCTGTTTGGAGAATTTTTATTTTGATAGAATGTATATCCTTGGGGTGCACATTTTCATAACAAATGAGAGTTGTTAGTCTGCAGTGTTTACAGTATCAATGCATTACTCTTTCTCCTGATGCTCTGGTCATTTAATAGACCAAGTATTTTCGGTCATCATTAAGCCTAGCACTCCTGACAGAATGCATTCCTGACAATTCAGAGTTATTAAAAAATGCAAATGCTGGGCCTCTTAATGTCATGTTCAGAGAAACAGGAGAAAGGTAGGTTTGAGACACTACCAGATTCAGTGACATCCCTCATTTTAGCTGTAGAAGATACAACAGACTAGTGTATTCTCAAAGGGAAGATTTTATAGAGTAACCGTCATGTAATTGAGGAGGAAGTAGTACACAGTCTGTAACACTTTCTTTTTGTCTATATAGAGAATATTTCTTGTACCTAGTACACATATTCCAGGTAGGACGCAGGATAGGGTTGTTCCATAGGAGAAACGCAGAAATGAGAGCTGGCCTCATGGAAAACCATGTTAAGGTAACTGCTGCTTCTTGCTTGAGGTTGCCAAAACTGTTGTGCTAAGTGTATATTGCTGTTCCCACTACTGCCCATGGGAAGATGACGGAGAATAATGAAAACTATTTAAAACAACAGACTTTTTCCTCTAGCATACAAAAAAAAGGAGAGCAGGAGGGAATGTAAAACAAGTGAGCCTCAGCAGGTCTCATTGCCCCTTTCTCTGTTTCAAGTAAACCCTCAGATTTTGAGATTCTCACATTTCTGGAGGAACAGCTGACCTCAGAGCCGGTGAAGGAGGAAAGTGGGTTCTGTCCTCAGGAGCTCATTTTCACGCAGAGGAATTGCTTCATGCAAGATAACACCACTGTTATTTAATGCAGGTGGTAATTCTGTGTTCTCAACATGGTATTTATTGAGACTTTGAAGTAATAAGAGCAAATTTGATATAAGGAATACACTGCCACAGGCAAGGAGGACAGTTATCTGCACTGAGACACTCTGCATTCTCCTAACTACCATGGTTCCCTGCAGGCCTCTGAACACTTATAAATCAGGGGTCTTCCCCTCCCTGTCAGGTCCAGAGTAGCAAGGGGAGGATTCGCACAATACCCCAGTGTCCCCAGTGTGTGTGTGCGTGTGTCTGTGCGTGCCTGCGTGTGGAGGGGGTGGTTTCCTTTGCTGTCCCTCGAGAGAGCACAATTCCGCGAGCCGCGTGTTATGACATCTGTTTTTACAAACTCAATAATGTTCAGCATGCTGAGAAGCCGGGGCGGTTTTGATGGATGAATCCACTACAACAGCACGATAACATTCTGTGAGCATGCACAAGGGATTAAGCAAGACACCAGCCCACTTCGGCAAGGTCAGGCTGTGCTCAGAATCTGAAAGGATGTAATATTAATGTCTATCTAATTGGTGAATTTGTCAATGCAGTGTTGCCATTAAGCAGCCAGCCATCTGGACCCCAAGGTTTATGTGATCACAGCTGATTGTCAAAACAATGGC
This sequence comes from Caloenas nicobarica, assembly GCF_036013445.1. NCBI lineage: Eukaryota > Metazoa > Chordata > Aves > Columbiformes > Columbidae > Caloenas > Caloenas nicobarica. The sequence goes on along the minus strand of NC_088246.1, from coordinate 114,236,848 downwards.
ATTTCAGTGACCTTAAGAAATTTAATTAAAATGTTGTATTGCTTTCCATGCAGCAAAGGTACACAAACTGTTAGCTAAGAATGAGGTTGCTGCAAGGGCTGCTCCTTCTGTTTTCCAAGTCTACAGTGTAAAATCGTTTTTATATAGACATACATTTCTGGTATATCTAAAATAACACGTGCAACAACACTGACACTTTGAGCAAGTCACGTTTCCTTACTGTGTGTTCTAACGATTCGGCAACAACTAGAAGAGATTTTTCCAGAAAACAGCACTTTGCAATTCCATTAATCATTTTTTTACTTAATAGTTTATTCAGTACATTCATTGTTCAATTTACAGCTCAGAAGCTGTTGTAGTAGTCCTCTGTTTTGCAAGTAATCATTTCCAAGCGTAAAAGTAATTCTGAATACTAATATTAATTTGATTTGTCTTCAGTTGATTAGTGAGAACACTGACTAGTCAGAGTGGCACAGTCTCAGAAGAACATCTCCACCCACAAGATGAACTGGTAGTAGTGTGGGGGTTTATTGTTTGTTATGCCAATATTTCTTCCTAAGTTTCTGGCCTCCCATACAACTCTTATATGCCTTTCCCTAAATGCAGGGATGGGTTACAAAGAGAAAAGACTGCTAAAGACCTGCTACAATTTCAGACCCTGGGCTCAGAGCAGCCCCACTCCTCTATAACAGATCATATTCCCAGTAGTGTAGGAAGAAATAGGAGATGCAGCAATGGTGTCTCCTCTCTTGGGTACAAAGAGAGGATTCTATCAGCAGCACCCATGTGCACAACTGAAACCAATGGCATCTTCTTGCCAGCCCTGTGGATATGTGTCTTTGGCTTCTTAGTACCCTACTGTTATTTAAACCACTATTTTAGAGGCCATGGTAAAAACTGGAAGAAAAGGAGCTCTCCTTTTTTCAATGGCAGACCCCTAGGGTCACAGAAATGTGGGACATAAGGGATTTCTAGTGATGACTGATGTTCCCTCTCCATATTGCATAGCTCTTTTCAAAAATGTGTCAAACACCATCTTAAAACAAGTTCGTATTTCTCCTAGCCAGATTGGGAGGTTGTTTGAGAACTTCAGTGTTCTCGTGGCTACAAACCTTCCCCTAATTTCCATCTTAAATTTATTCATGGACAGCTCATACCCATTTGTTCTTGTGTCAACATTGCCTTTTAGTTTAAACAGCTCTTGCCTACTGTTTACCCTCCCCATGAATTTATAGAAAACGATCACATTCTCTCTCAGTTTTTATTTTGGTAGAATGAAGCCCAGGTTTTCCAATGTCTCATAAAATACACTCTCTGTTCCACTGGACATGTTTTCTCATCTGTTCCTTTTACACTGTTAGTTCTCCTTTCCTGAATGGGGTAAGCAGTGATGCAAACAGTATTCCAGACTATGTCTAGCAGATGCCCTGGAGAGTGACAACGATACTGCCTTTCTTTGCGAGAAATCTTTCACATAAGATGCTGTTTCCTTGCTCATAGCAGCTTCACACAGTCATTTCCTCATCATGCTGTGGGCAGCTGGAACACAAACAAATCCCCTGTGGTCCAGTTTGTTTCTAGGGAGGAGGCTGAAACTCTTAGCAGCTCTTAGCATATCTCCAGTGCTTCACCTTCCTGTGTAACCTCATCTAGGTGTTCCTGCTCCAGCACGGAGATGGGACTAGATGATCTTTTGAGGTCCCTTCCAATCCTTAGCATTCTGTGATTCTGTGATTTTCAAGCATGGTCCTCACAAATTATATGAACATATTCCCCTGGTTTTATGAAGGGCAGTAATGGATATAAGAGGAGATCCTGTAGCTCTGTTACATCTTATTTCCACGTTGTCTCTGCTCCTTGAGATTTCTTCTTACATAACTTTTGTCTTCAATAATAATTTTTCACACAATGTCACATCAGCTGTTTTACTAAAGTTCTGATAAATAAGATATACTACATGTTACATGTCTAGAAAGTCAGGCTTTTTCGTAAACAAAAGATTTTTTATTACTTTACAATTAAAATTTATCTTTGTTAGCCTTTCTATTAGATTCTACCTCAATTTCTTCCATAAGTATTTATTTCAAAATGTGTTTAAAAGCCTTATACGATTTTGAAGTCAGAGTAGAAGACTCACAGTGTCTCAGATCTTTTTTGGTTTGGGTGGATTTTTTTGAGATAAAAACGATACAGCGACTAATCTGTGGTCATGTGATGCTGCTACAAACTTGATAACTTTTTTTAAATTTTGCATTATCTGGAATTCTGTTCCTTCAGATTGCACTCCAACCTTTCAGACAGCTTGTAAGCTACTCCTTTAGAACTTAACTGTATGCAGTAAGTACATACCAATGGGAAATATTCATCATATACAAGAACAAATGTGTTGCACTACTTCATCATTTCCTATTGTGCCAAGATGAGATTATAAATAGCTATAAGCAAGAAGTTTCTAAAGTAACTCAGCTAGACACCACATCAAGATTTGATACAATAGCACTTCAGATCGCTGAGGTGACACAGGATTTTATAAAATGTGTCATAAACATAACCTGCACTGACGTGTTGCTTTTGCCGCAGTGTGTAAGATGGAGAGAAATGCTTTCAAACACTCCTTGGGCATAGTCTGCATGGCACGCTTATTGTTCTGTCATTTGTGAATAACCACCAACTTCACCTTCTGGTGACAATGTTTGTTTCACCAAGAGTTCACCTTTTAGAAGGAGAAGAAACCTCTGTAAAATGAAACTCCTATCCAGCAGTTGCTACCCTATCAGCACATCATCAGTACTTGAATCTACTGTGCATACATGAACATATCTTTCTTCAAACTGTGTCATAGAAAGTTGTTAAACGCGTGTACCTCATTTGATGTTATTAGATCCTCTGCTGATTGCAAAGGACTGGCGTTGTGTCAGTCCAGTAGATCAGCCCTGCACATTTGTAATGTGCCATTGCCAGAGTCTGACAAAGCGATTTGAAATCAGACACTGATTAAAATGCCTGATCACGTATTGCGAATACTGTTAGTTACTTAGAACAAAGTTTTTTCTACTGTGAATCCTTTCACAAAACTGACTGTCTTGAAGGTTAGTTGTAGTACATTTTTTTATCCCGGTCCACTAAAAATGAACTGCAAATGCATTTCTCATCTGTGAATTAATTACCCTGTGGAGATCAGCCAGTGAGTGCTAGAACATGCTATTTAACAATCTTTAGGGAATTGGATCCTTTTGCAAATTCACATCAGCTCTTTATTGACATGGAGTTTGGGGGTGGGTAGGGGGTTGGTGATAGAGGTCAGAGCTGCTCGTTAGAAACCTAAATGAAATGTGGTAACACAGTTGATTCTTCTTGGATTACATCTTATGAAAGTGAAAAAATATAAACACATATCTACATGATACTAGAAGAAGAGGGCAGTTGTGCAGTGTTGCAACTTTATGTTACTCTCAAGCGAATATTTTCAAAATACTTTGGAACAGGCCTTCCAGTAATAGCCAGTTACTTTGTACCACAGGTAGGATTTTCCCCAAAAGCTGTTTTTCTTTTTTCCCCCACCAAGAAAGAGGATTCAGATTCGGTGCTTGAATGAGCCTAAATAGATTGGAAGATGTACTTTCTGCTCTCAGTGCCAGAAGCAGGAAACCATTTACTCCAAAACTTGAGTGCAGGGCAAGAACAAGGTTGTAAAGTGTTGACAGTGGGTTCTGTCACATAAACATTGAATTTCTCAGCCTCTGGGCTGTTGTAGCCCTGGAGGAAAGGCAGATGACAGCTGTCAGTGTCTTTAGTATTCACAGAAATTAATACTCTTCTGTATTATGTCAGTAGTCCATGAGGATCCAGGCTACGCTGCTCTGCTTTCTTGCTGACTGTCGATCTATTTATGACTATCAGGTCTCTAATAAGGGTTGGATATGGATGTCTGGCACTAGGGGGGTCAGATGCTGCACAGAAAAACCTAGTGTAGCTTTTGATGCTAGATTTAGTATTCTGCTGGTAAATACTAACCTTGCTGCTTACACCAGTTTATCTGTTGTGAAGGACACTTTTTGAAGTAGGAGCCTTGATGGAGCGCCATGGAAATGCTGCTCGGGAGCAGCCACTACCATGTTATCATCCCATCCCTCCTCTACCAGAAGCACAAATACTGTCTGTAAAAATACAAATAGATGTGAAATTGCTACAGGCATGGAAGATGAGCACACAGTAAAGCAAGGGATTTTTTACTTCGTACTAAGCTAAATCCCTGGAAACCCTGATCATGTGAAAAGGTCCTACCTGGAGGACTGACAGGGGTGACTGCAGCAGAACTACACTCCGAGGAAGATAAAGTCACATGTGTGTGAGCTGCAAGAAAGAGCCCATTTTACAGGGCTGATTCTAGTGCTTTATACCAACCCTTCACTGTCTAACCTCTCTAATTTGTATCAGCATTTGACAGCTTGTTGACAGCTCATTAGGAAAAAAAACCCCACATGTGACCAAAGCACTCAGTGCAAGCAGAGAGATCTGCTCTCTAATTGTGAATTATATTGAAATCTGAACCAAATGTGGAACTGCAGGTCAGAAATCAGCCCAATTAGCATGTTTATTAAAATATTTTAAAATGTGTTTAAATTATTAGCTAGTATAAAACATCATTGCAGTAACTATTATTGTAGCAGTCTAAGTTGTCATAAGTGGCAAATCAGAGGAAATGAGACAGGCTTTTGGATTTACTTTTTCCTGAAAGAAGATATAGTGCAATATCAACGGTTTTAAATCATGTCAGCTGTGTCACTGAACAAGAGCCATTTGGGGACAGGTGTCTCCGTCTCATTCCAGAGTGCCATCAGCACTCAATGTGAATGTAAGAGACTTATTACACTTTTGCAACAGCAAAAGCAGAGCTGTGGGAAACACTGTAAAATTCATCCACATTTGGGTCTTTGGATTTTTTTTTGACACTGGTTAAATTTCAGTTAACAGTTTGGTTTGTATTTCTGGGTTAGGATTGGCAAGTCTGTTCACCAATCTCTGTTCTCAAAAAGAATTATTGAATTAAGGGTGACATCGGTCTTCCTAATATAATGCAGAGACTGCAAATCAAATGTGTAGATTTGAAACTTCTCTGAGGAATTGCTGCATCTTTAATCAGAAGGATGTTTTTTTCTGAATTTCTTTGCAATATCTGATAATTAGGAAGCCAGGCAGCTCTTTATGTGAAGAAAACTTTGCTTCTCTTTTGTTACTTTACATTATTTTTTAACTCTTGACACACTTATCAAAACATCAAAGCAAACATTCGGGCTAGGAGCGATTCAACATATACATGCAAATAAAAGCACATAGCTAAGACCCATTAGGAAATATTTGTACCTTCTGCTGCGTAAAGTCGAGCTGACTGAATTTTTTATGAACCTTTTTAGCTGACATGTTTATGTCATGCAAATTGCAGTCACAGAGCATAAGCTGCAGGTAGTCCTTTTCCACCCCATACTCAACAAAAAGAGAAATGCTTGCACAGAACTGAACTAAATTATAACCTGTGCAGACCATGGGGTAGGTACAGCTATCTATCTCCCTCACAGGCTTTCCTTGGAGTCCCAGTAATGGGTTGACAATTTATTTTTTAAAATCTGTCTTTTAATTACTGGCCCAAATACTTGGTATAAGGCATGAGGATCCAGAGTTTCCTGTTTGAATAAACTTAGAAGAAAAAGACCTCCGAGTGTGACAGCTCGTGCTCTGAGGATACAGAGTGAGGCCTTTAGGGTAATAAAAGGGAGGAAAACACATTTTACAAAGCAAGATATGTAGAACAAGATGAGAATAAAAAACAGCTTTCAGTATTAAGTTCATGAGAGTGATAACATGAATAAGGTCACTCAGAACAAGTATGTCCCTTTAACTAAGATACTATCAGGAGAATTTCCTTACAATGAAGTATAACTTTTTTAACAAAACCGCTAGCAGCTCGGTGGGTATACTATTAGTTTACTGAACCTAAAACAATAGGTTTGAAAATGACATTCATGTCCTCTGCACCTCATTCCTTTTATCTTTTTACTATCTCTTGAGCATTATTTTCTTCCTGCTTATAGAACAACTGTAAATATTCTCATTTGGAGTTCTACAGCTAAAGTGCTATAAAAACATCATTTTGTTGCTTCCTGGGTAACTGATTTGTGTGATGCATCTGCCATGGAACTTAGAAAAAAAAATCCTTCAGCAATTGCATTTATGTGACAGTTCATGCATTTGGGCAGTGTGGACAACTTTTACACTTTATTGTAGGCACTTCAGGTTCAACTTTTTATTCTGTAGATCTGTCCTTGACAGTCTGCCTGCAGTCAGATGTGGTGTGTTGTTTCCCAGCAACACGCGCTCAGGTGGTGTTTGAGTGTCTCGTGCTCCGAAGCTACTGGATCACTTGGGAAAACAAACAAACAAACAGGCCTTGGTACCCCTGCTTGCTGAAAGGGAAATAAGGGAAATGCTTATTATATTTCACTGTCACAGAAATGCTTTCTCCTTTGGAGACGTGCCAAAGCCAAAAATTTAGGGATGACTCTGAGATTCCTGGCATCAAGAGGAGTTTTTTGGAGTTTCATAGCAAGCTTTCCAGATATCACCTCACCCTTACCTTATTTGAGGACTGCCAGAGCTAGGCTTTGGTAAGCCTTTCGCTTCCCTTACTGTCCTTCAGGTACTAGCTGCCTCCATTTCTTTACATATTGAGCACTGCCACAGTGTCTGTAAGATGACATTCAAGTGCCTCTGCCATTAGCAGTGTGCAAACACAAAAGTGTAGAGGTATTGCCCCATGCCTGCACATGAGGTGTCGTCATTGTAACCACAGAGGAGGCCAATGAATTGCAAAAATTTGTCTCATTTAATAATAAATAAAAAACATGTAGTAAAAGCAGTTTGCTGTTGCTTAAAGAGGATAGCTGAGGGAGGAGCATGGTGTCCTTTCTTGCTCCCAGGGTTTCTCAGTTGCCAACTGGTTATAGTCATTACCAGCCAGCCTTTTAAGCAGGGCTCTTCATCGCTTGATTTCATCAGTTGTAATAACTGTCTCACTGTTGCTACCCAATTATTTTCTGTCACTATGACACTCTTAGTTTTATATCAAATTCTTAATTTAATGGCACCCTTCAGATGTGCTAAAATCATACTTTTATCCAGATAGGTCTTGTAGGTATTAGACATCTTCTGGGAGTTGACTTAATCTCCCAAGTTGAGCACTTTTGAAAATGTGTTAAATGCTGTTCACTCCATTTTATCAATTCCCATCTTGGCAACTGCGTTTCTGCTTTTTAACTCATTTATGTCCATTTTACTACAATAACTTAATGGTCTTTTGCCACTATTTTGAATCTCAGCTTTCTAAAGCTTGTTGTAGTATTTGTTATGCAGAGTTAGGCCCCAAGCAATACCATATATATGCCCATACACTGTCTTAATGAGGAACAGACTTAAGAAAGGCCTAACTCAGCATGCTGAAGGCCACATGTAATATCCCCAGCTGCACTAAATTAGAAGCTTGAAATCTTCCCCATAAACAAACAAACACACACCACAACCACACCAGCTTTGCTAAGCTTGGGAGAAAAGATGAATTCCCAAGGACTCTTTCTGTATTTCCCCAACACAAAGCAGACCTGCCAGGAAGGTGCTTGAATTTACATTACATGTGTTCCATAGCATCTTCAAAACACATCTCCTCCAGTCAGATTGTTGATGCCATGCTGACCGTTCTCCCTTTGAAGTCCTCTGCTCCTGCAGCTTTTGGGGATTGTTGTTTTCGCTGCATTCAATAGCTTTTACCTAAATCATTGGTTGTTGCATTTTAGGGTAGGGTTTTTGGAGGTTGGTTTTTGGTTTTTTCAGTAATGTTAAATCAAAGCACTCCATTTGGATTTTACCTAGGAGTAAAAAAAAAAATATAAATAAAGGGCTGTCTTGGGGCTTTAACAAGTGTGTTGGAGCAGAGAGCAGAGGTGGGGCCCCTTGCAACCAGCATCTTCTCTCTGAAATGTTCATGCCCAGGAACCACATTCCAGACCATTTTAGCAACATCAGGGGTGCTTTCACATTTCAGTGTGTTCAAAAGTTCAGTCAAGAGCAGTTTTGAAATTTTAATTGAAACTGAAAATAGAAAGGACCCCAATTGCCCTCTGTCGATCACAGCCACAGGGAGGATAAAAGAAAAAATGACAAACAAAACAAGTGCTACAGAGATTTATACTGAGCATGTTGCTGTTGCTGCTGCCAAGTAATTTTTTCAGTGATCTGCTGATATGGTCTAAAGGTGAGTTTTAAACCGAAATTTTCCAATGTTTCTTGGCGTTCCCCCCTATCTTCTGATTGCAAGTGCAGGCATTTTTATTCAGTAAATAATATCTGGCTGTGAGTTTGCCCATGTCACCAGGATACACAGAATACTGGTAGAACCGGAAGGGTTGAAAACTTTGAATATCAAATCTCTGAGCTCATAAAGGACATTCTCATCTCTCATTACTCATTACATGCTTTAGCTTCTCCTTTAAAGTCTTGAAAGAAGTCTTGAAACTGGTGTTAGTAATCAGCAAAATTAAAGGCCACTTGACTGGATTCCACTTCCGCAAAAGGATACTATGGCCACAAAGAGGTGACCCACCACAAGCATGCACTTTTATGTGAAATGAGCCCATTAAGAGGTATTTATTTAAAAAAAAAATCTGATTATCTACCTTGGAAGTCTTTAACACATCTCTGTGCTGGATGTGGTATTTTCAGCTCCTGTAAACATGTTACTCAGAAATGCTAACAACAAATGGTTGAAAAGGAAGAGTCTTGATTATAACAAAATTTGTTAATTGAATGTTGTGAAAAATAACAAGGTTAATAAGAAATGTGTTGAAATATCCTGTATCATAGATAGGATAAATGTATATCAAAATATCTGTTGATTGACAACAGCAGATTATATATTTGGTATTAATGTAAGTACATTGACTAACAGAAATAAGCACCTTATTTAAGACTAATGCTAATTTTAAATACAACACAGTCATCTCAATGCTCTCATCCCATCTGTTGCCAAGAGCAAAATATAAATGATGAATGGCATTTTTTCCCTTTTATTCACCGCTTTGCAAACCCAGCAGAAGTTTCATTGAAAACTTTTGTGCCTTTGTTAGGTAAGGATCTCTGTGCACAACAAATTGTTTCACTTGTTTTTCTGCCATCTTGGTGAAGCAAAGCAAACTAAGGACAAAACCCCATCCATTCTTATTTTCAAAAACCCACAGATATCACACAGCACTTTTAAATATAATACTTCACTTTGGAGTGAAGAGGAGATTGTGTATTGTACTTCCATTATGAAAGGCCACAATTCGAAGTAGTCTGAGCTCCATAGCTAGGGTGGACAGAGAAGAGTTTTGAATTTCCTTTGATTTCCTTGTGATCATAAGGAATTGTGCCTGCAGCCCCATCCCCTTCCCTACAGGGACGTGACAACAGCAGCTTAGCTAAGCCACACTCAAGTGGGAGAGGGCATTTGACTGAGGGCAGCACTATCAACCTGACTTGCTGGTTCCTCTCAGAGGAAAAAGAAAAAAAAGAAAGCTTGATAGAGTTTGACATTTATGAAATAGCAGCCAGTCAGTCAACATTTCTTTCATGACATCACGGAGAATTACGTAGTATTGTCAAAGGTATCACATAGTTCTTTTGAGACATAGACCAGTATTGTAGCTGGACAAAAACCATGGTGTGGTGATCTCCTGCAGTCCCATTAGAGCTGCTTTAGCTGCTTTAGATCTGCCTAAAGAGATCTGAGCTGAGCTGTCAGAGCTGAGCTCAGGTAGGTCTATTTCTGCCCAGCTCCCAAACACTGCGAGCTAGAACCAGCCGGGCGTCTGGCTGCCTTCTGAACATAAATACGGGGGATGTCAGGCATGGTGGAGACTTTTGGTTATTATTTTTAGTATGCTTCCAAACTGTTTAGCCGAAAAAAAATCTTTAGACTGGATCTGTTTTGAGAATACAAGTGCTTAGTGGTCACATAAGTGATCCGGTAGGTATTCGCCTTTTCTCGGTTACCAGGTTACATACATTTTCATTAGTAGGCTAACAACAAAAACAAAGGAATTTGCATGCAGCCTAACACATATCAGTAAATCAAGAGGATTTTATTATAGCAGTTAGGTTGTTCAGTGCTCTATGCTGGTTGCCACCTGGTGAAAAAAAAAACAAACTAATATTTTTTCCTTCTGACAGATCATCTTACCAGTTCAGCTGTTGCACTTACTGGAAGAGCAGCTAGAATCTTCCACATTCCATAATTGCGAACTACTGTGACTTTTCTATCTCTTTGATTGTTTTCACTGTGTGGGATCAATCTCTGTCTGTGCCTTCTGTGCTGGTGTGAGGTGTGCTGAAACTGTTTTCCGTCCCTTTCATCAGATCTGTTTGAGATGAATGACAGCTGTAAACTGGCAACCTAATTTTATGGCAATTGAAAAACATGTCATTCAGCATGTTTCTACAGTCAACTCAATACCACAAGTTGTTCTGCTGTCATTTATATTTGCTGTTTAATTAATACATGTATCGTGTAATTGAAGAGAGATGAATATTTGCCTGTCAGTGAAGCATCCAACTCTGCCTGCTGCATGCCTGCCTTATCACTCATCCCTGAAAACAAACAAAGATTTATTCCATGCAGGAGTTGTATTTGATAAAGTTTTGTGACTCCAGGCCAAAACTGGAGGTGCTGCATGACCCCAGAGGTAACAGGGAAGCTTCCAAACAACGCATTAGGAGCATAGAGCCTTGAGGACAAACAGAGGCTTTCCACCACTTTCAACTTCAAACTCTCAAACTGCAAGCTGCACTTCAGGGCAATAAATAAAAACTAAGTGTAAATTCATTGAGCTTGTTTTAATATTTGTTGAAAATGTACTATTTTAGTAACGTTTTTCACAATTTGAAGCCAAAGGAAAGTGATGAACTCTCTTTTTATTTAAAAAAGCAACAAATTCTCTTCCTGGTAATAAGATTAAGTAGTTCCGCCAAAAATATTTATGAGTGTTTCAATGTCTTTATGTTTCATGGAGATGAAAAGCCAACACAGAATATTTGGTGAAAGATTGTCTATGCTGTGGTTTTAATAGTTTTATTTATCTGGATTGTCTTAATGCCGTGAACTGCTACTGATGGTGAATTTCTGATACTAGGTAACACTAGAAATAGCAAGATGCAGGACATTTTCCAGCTCTGCAGAGTATGCATATGCAAGATATTTAATTCTCAGAGAAGTAAGAAGGGGCATCAGCAGAACTGCCACCTTCAACTTCTGGAGGGCAGACTTTGACCTGTTTAGGAGACTGGTTGAGAGCCCCTTGGGAGACATTCCTGAAGGGCAAAGGAGTCCAGGAAGGCTGGACATTCTTCAAGAAGGAAATCTTAAGCATGCGAGATCAGACTGTCCCTGTGTGCCAAAAGATGAGCCATCAGGGAAGAAGCCTGGCCTGATTGAACAGAGAGTTTCACTGGAACTGGGGGAAAAAATTTATGACCTTTGGAAGAAGGGGCAGGCAACTCAGGAGGACTACAGGGACGTTGTGAGGTTATAGAGGGAGAAAATTAGAAGGACCAAAGCCCAACTAGACCTGAGCCTGGCTACTGCTGTAAAAGAAAATGAAAAATGTTTCTATAAATACATTAACAACAAAAGGAGAGCTAAGGAAAACCTCCATCCTTTATTGGATGTAGGGGGAAACCTAGTAACAACGAATGAGGGAACAGGCTGAGGTACTTAATGGCTTCTCTGATTCAGTCTTTAATAGTAAGGCCAGTTGTTCTTTGGGTACCCAGCCCCCTGAACTTGAAGACAGGGATAGGGAGCAGAATTAAGCCCTGGTAATTCAAGGGGAAATGGTTAGTGAGCTGCTACACCACATAGACATGCACAAGTCTATGGGGCTGGATGGGATTCACCCAAGGGTTCTGAGGGAGCTTGAGAAAGGTGCTCACCAAACCACTTTCAGTTACTTGTCAGCAGTCCTGGCTAACCAGGGAGGTCCCAGTTGACTGGAATTTGGCAAATGTGATGCCCATTTACAAGAACAGCTTGTAGGAGGATCTGGGGAATTACAAGCCTATCAGTCCGACCTCAGTGTCAGGCAAGATTATGGAGCAGATCATCCTGAGTGTCATCATGCAGCACATACAGGACAACCAAGTGATCAGGCCCAACCAGCACGGGTTTATGAAAGACAGGTCCTGCTTGACCAACCTGATCTCCTTCTCTGACAAGGTAACCTGCTCAGTGGATGAGGGAAAGGCTGTGGATGTTGTCTACCTAGACTTTAGTAAAGCCTTTGACACTATTTCCCACAGCATTCTCCTGGAGAAATTAGACGCTATTGGCCTAGACAGGTGCATTCTTTGCTGGGTAAAGAACTGGCTGGAGGGCCAGGCCCAAAAGAGTTGTGGTGAACGGAGTCAAATCCAGTTGGTGGCCGGTCACGAGTGGTGTTCCCCAGGGCTCAGTATTGGGGCTAGTTCTGTTTAGTATCTTTATCAATGATCCGGATGAGGAGATTGTGTACATCCTCAGTAAATTTAGTGCTGGACTTGGCAGCGTTAGGTTAATGGTTGGACTTGATGATCTTAAAGATCCTTTCCAACCTAAATAATTCTGTGATTCTATGACACATAGCTCAGCCTAACTCAGAAAAAAGAACTTCAGAATCTGACTTTGAACATATTATTAGATGACAGTCATCATTTCAATTTCTAACTGTTATCATGTTAAATTAAATGAATTATTTTATTTCAAATAGAATGGATTAGAAACACTGCTTCCATAGGATTCATTTGCAATATTAGATATTGAATTTGTCCAAGGCAAAATTTAAATACTGTTTCGACAATCACAGGGATGTCTTCTCATGTTTAAATCTTTATTTCTTTTTGACAAATGCGGATGGTAAAGCTTAGGAATAAAAGGCCAAGTTACTGTTTTAATTCACACTGAAGATAGCAAAGGAATCTCATTTTAGCTGTGGCAGCTTCTGATACAATGATTCATGAGAGACACCAGATCAGAGCAATTTAATTTGGGAGAGTATTACGCAGAAGCATTATTATTAGCTTTTTCCATTTCTTTTTTTTTTCTTTTTCCTTATTCTCTGTGCATATAATCTATGCACCACATTTATCTGCAGAATGTATGTTTTCTCTTCTGCATTACCTCCTCATCCCAAATGATTATTACATTGCTTTGTGCTCCTGAAAGTGTTAGTCATGTGAAATGGCACTAAAATAATTTTACTTTTCCCATCAAAGGAAATGAAAGCAAAAAGACAATTACTTGTCCAAGTTGTAAAATTGTAATGTTATTGACATGAAGCAAGCTAAAGCAATAACTCCTTATTATGTGCTAATAAATAATATATAAGTTTATATATATATTACCTCTCCTCCTCTTGCACCACTTTAAACCTGGAGAAACTTCACTATAGTCAACATATTTATAAATAAGACAAGAATCTGAGCCACTATGTGCCTATGAATTATGTATTACTGACAAGCAATTTTTTTTTTTATTTTAACATACATGTCTGCGCTGATAGGTGTGACGGAATAATGGTGAAATGTGAGAAAGTGAGTAAAATTTTCATTTAAATAATGATAGGACATTTTCTCTGCTGGTCTGAACTCTGATACAGTCAGACCCTCAGCTGTCCTGGACAGTGTTGAAGCCAGTGAATTTTCAGCAGGTTTGCCAGTCAAGGTTTCTCGCTCATTTAAGAGATTTGTACAGCTTGGAAAAGCATCTGAATATTCCCTTTGCTCCAATCTTTTCTCAAGCTAGGAAGTTCATGACAAAAACATTGTTAAGGCAAGTTATGACCAGCATTAGATTCAGGTTCTTTTGATTCCCTAGCCTGATGAAAGTTATCCATAGATGTGTTGCCTAGAGTGCTGCTGGGTCCACATTCAGAGTCAGGCTCAGACTTCTACTTCTGGATTTATAGTAAAACATCTAAACTGTTTCACTATGACCTTCATGAGGAACAAGTGGTTGACTCCTCTAATCATACTGGTTTTGAACATTCTTCCCCAGCCCACCAAGAGGAATGGACCTACTCCAAACCTCCTAGCAGGTAGTCCTATCTAAGTCCTGCCAACTGTTCTTGCTATCTAGGGAGAAGCGATGGAAATCTGTTACTCCAGCCTGAGTCAAGGATGGTGGCTGCTGGAGGAAACATGAAGAATGCCAGGACTGAGGGCTGGCAATCTTGAGAACAGGAAAAGCCAAATTTGGAATAAGCCTTGGCATGGGTACAAAAGTACCATCAGATATTGTACCTCTCCCAGAGGGGCACTGAATCTGTGCTGACCTGATAAAATGATCAACAACAAATTCAGCTGCTCTTTTCTGGAGACAATCTATGTCTTCAGGTGGATCTTTGAGGTTTTGTGTTTAAATTCAGATAATTAAAAACAGTAAGTTTTTAGAGTAGAGTGGAGTAGCGTAGCGTAGCGTAGCGTAGAGTAGAGTAGAGTAGAGTAGAGTAGCGTAGAGTGAGAAACTCTATATGAATCATAGTGGAAAAGAGCTATCTTTCCTTCAGACCAAATGGATTTGTAAGCTGAGGGGACAGGCAATAAATACAGTAATATTACCTAGTTCTACTTCTGTAGTTCTTAAGATTTGTTTACATGCAAAAGGTAGTTTCTATCAAGGTAAGTTATGAACTGAAAATACAGCTGCTGATGCTGAATCTCCCCTAAGAATATCTATACATGGATTTATAGATACATGGATAACTCCAGAGATACAAGTCAGAGTAGAGGGAAATCAAATGGAAAGAAGATTACCTTTTGTTTACTTGCTTTTTCAATTTTGATCTTAAATAAATTCAATGTTACATAATTACTTGGAAGTCAGACTTCTGATTAACTTTCTTGCTAGAAGAGCATGGCAAAGAAGTACCTAAGAGCCATTATAAAACATGTAGACTTTCTGATATTTTAAACTCTTAAATTTGCTGGTTGTTCTAAGAGACCTAAGAAGTATCCTGATATCATTTGAACTTTACTTATCATCACCAGTGCATGCTTTTTCATTGAACTAACATATTTTTGCAAGGAGACAGTTGTACTAGGTTCCAATTTAAGTTATATGAAGAGGAACTTGGGCTTCCTCTACCATTTCAGAGGTCCTCCAGATTTACATACATTTACATACATTTGGTCATCTGCTGCCCTGATTACAGACAATACAGGTAACACTGGAATGAGTGCAGACCACCGATGAGTCTGCAGCAGTAAATGGTGTTCTCTGTTGCCTAGATCAACTAGTTCTGTGTTCATCTTATGTCTGCCACAGGCTATTTTTAAGACCTGGATTTTAGGGCTTGTTTTCTTCAGCACTTTCTTCCTGTTTACATACACACATTCTCCCTCCATGCCACCTTAACAACACTGAACAATTTTTGTCATGACCGCTATAAGAGAAAATGTGCCCTGGTAGCCAGGATGTTCAAATGCTCATTGCTTTAATTCTATGTAATAAGGAATTTTCTGTAACTTCCAGGATAATAAATCTCTTCTGCATATTACAATTTGGTCTTTTCAGAGCTGGTTTTATTACTATGAACTAGCATATGATAAAGCTTTCCAAAGTACACAGTGATCATTTAATCAGATCGGCACTTCCAATTCCTCACAACTTCTGTGAGACTCCACTTCTTGAATCCAATTAGGTGAATAAATATCGGGGTGGGGGAGAGAGAAAAAAAAAAAAAAAAGAGAGGATTGTTTTTAACATGAAGCAGAAAACAGAGAGCAGTTTCTGAGGGATGCAGCATTTCTTCTTTTCAGATCTTGCTGAATCTGAACTTACAAAAATCAGTGTGGAACAATACATTTGTTGTGCATATAATTCCACATTATCGATGTAAAAAGAGTTAGAAAAAAAAAGTGTAAATTTTGGGGGCTTCCTAAGGTCAAGGTTGGAGAATTACTATCTAGGTGTTAATTCGGCATAAGTCTTTACACAGCAGAGACAGGGTTTTATGTGCCTGCTTAGGATTCAGCAATGTGATACCACTTAGTAAATAATAAGGATCAAATTTTGAATTATGCCATAAGCTATTTTTCAAGCAGCATGAAGTAGCTCAGACAGATTGGTTTTTACATATAAATCTCATATACCATGGACCCTTTGGCATACCTACCTGTGGAGAAATAGGAGGTTTTGCAGAGCTACAGGTAGGGCTGTAATAAAACTTCAGAGTCAATAGTAGTGCCCAAAGAAGGATGTAAAACAGGTGGAATCCTGTGGTATGTGGATAAAATCTGTCAGGTATGTGTTTCCCCAGCACGTACTTTGAGCAGTTAAAAAAAACTCTTATAACTGCCAGCTCTTGTGATATTATTGCAGCTCACACTATTTTGTGTTTTTTCTTGCAGCTCAGACTCCTCGAATTATTTGATTGTGTGAGAACTTCATCTTATATCTCAGAAAAGAAAATCCTCGGTTGCAATAATAAATCTGCAAACATACTGGAATCAAATGTGTTTTACAGTCTTGAAAGACAGAAGACAAAGGAATGGATAGTGGCAGTAGGGAAGGTGAAAATTTAAAATACGAAACAAGAGACAAGTCCAAAACAATTTCTGACTCTTTCTGACCTTTATGCAAATCTCATCACTTACTTTCTCTGACTTGAATCACGACTTCTGAAAACTAGGAGCTGACGAGTCTGAGAGTTTGCATTTTTCTTTCATTTTTAAATGTGATCCTTAGCTCCTTGGGTCTGAAAGCAATGTGACGTCTACGTGTGCTGTCACTGAGGAGGTGGAAAAGCTTCGTGAATTTCCCAGAGTTGTGGCCAGGGCTGCTGCACTCCTTCCCTCCCCAGGACGTGCCCTGCAGGGTGCCTGGGGACACATGGGATTCTGCAGGGGACACAAACCGGCACCAAGGAGGTATTGCAGGGTCTGCTGGGGTAAAAGGAGAGAATGGAAGGATTCAGTGATAATCCCTCCTCCCTAGGTGTTAGAGCTGCTGCTGCTTCATGTACAGAACAGTCTTTCGTGTGTGTGTTTTGGTTTTGCTTCCATTTGATTTCTTAAAGGCTGAGGAGAGAAAACATACTTGCCATTCAGAATAAGGGAAGAAAACCCCTCTTGTGGATTTTGCCTGCCCCCTGCCCTTTAGGACTTCCCACACAGGCCCAGGGTTACCCCAGGTGAGCAGCTTGAGGGACAAGTGAACTCCTTGGCAACACCCAGACAGAAATTTTCTCCCAACTTATTTAGCCCGTAGGTCCCTGCTCGCACCCTAACCTGCACACCAGCCCTGCGCTCCGAGCCCACGGGTGGCAGTGCCTGATAATCCCGGGTAAAGCCAGACAACCCCATTAACTCTTCTTCAGCATTTTCCTCAGGTAGAGTTCACTGTCCCGATTTTCATCACTTAAAGGAACAGGCTGCTGCAAGGGAGCTTGCAGGACAGGCAATGAAAAGCGATAGGTAAGGTGAAACTGTGAATTTGCTGCCAAAGGAGAGGATTTTCTTTCTCGTCTCTTCCTAGTTTAGCATGTGAGAATCGCTCCCATCACATTAGTGACTGGTGGATTTGTTAGTAGCCTTTTCCCGGTGGCTAAACAGGGATCCTTCCCAATCTATGGTTCTCTCTCCGTAATTCAGAATATTCCTCTCTTGCGTCCTGTCAGCCACAGTCACACACTGCCACCACCAGATCAAACAGACCCTTAGAACAAACTGAAAGGTTTTAAGGTAGGGCAAAACTGTCGGGTTCAACTGATTTTTAATAAAATTACAGTTTCTACGTTGCTGCAGTGTCATGCTTACAAACCCTTAACTAGAGCTGATTGGGATTTCTCTGTCAAATAATTTTTTGAGCAAAAGTACAGATATTCATAAAAAATTCTCATTTTACTGCTCCCTGACTTTCTGCTGGGAAACAGTTTAGAAAGATTTCTGTTTAGCTGTTTTTGTTGATGTTTTGTTAAGAACTGGAGTGTTTCATTTTGATGAATTTAATCCAAACAATTAGGTTTAACAATATATTAAACTGTTTTTCTTTGCCAGAGTAAAGCCTTGTAAGAATTCAGTACTACCTCTGTTTGTGGACAGTCTCTACTGAGGGAGATATCTGTTCTAACACATCCTAGCTTTTCATCTGATCAGGCTATAACAGTTCAGGGCAAAACATGCAGTTCAGTCAGGAGGTCTGACCACAATGCAGAAAATAAGCATCAGATCTCTGAGACCTGTTTTGATGCTTTTGATCAGGCTGTTACTGTTACCAGGAGTCAATGTGCCATTTATGGAAAAGCAATAGTTCAACATTAAATGCTCAACAATACTGAAATAATTTTTTTCATAATTCATAAATATTTATATATTCCTTTAAAGCAGCGTTAGAAAATTTTTTTCTGCCCTTGGGAAATTAAAAGCATCCTGAGATGAAATTTATTTTGAGAAACACTCTATCCCACCCAGAGGTCCATGTCTGGTGCTATCCTAAATATTCAGATTCTGGATATCAGAAAACAATAAATTTCATTACTTATCATGATTAATTACAGGAAGTAGAAAGGAGACAGTCTGTTCATGATCTAAGTTCAGGTGTGATGACTATTTGTGCATTTTAGCTGGCCGAGTTCGGTTTCTATGAGAATCACAGCTGCAGAGGTGCTAAAAATGTTCTATTAAGATACAACATACCCAAACCGAAAAAGAATTCTTGAACTTTCCAGGGTGCATTTAGCATGGATCAATAAAGAAACCAATAAATGCTCAAAGTTTACTGTCCCTTTCTAAGTTACTCGTAGTTGAATGACAGATATACAGTAGAATGAAAGCACGGCAATTCATTAAAAGAATTCTAGTCTGGCAGCTAAAAACAAAACGCTCAAAATCTTTTGTTGATGTGAAACTGTGAAAATACAGAAGAAAATTAGACGTAGCTGCCTCTGAAGCAGCAAAATTATACCACAGTGTTATCCAAGGCCATTTGTATAAAGACTTGTTTATGATAGCAAATTAAATACTAGTGTTTTCCAACATTTCCCCGTAGCTAAAATGATATGTCTTCATAGGATAAAAGAATCTTGTATTGCCAAAAGCATACTAGAACTTCTTTCAGCTGAGAAAACAATTAAAGGCTTGTTTGAAATTAAGATTTTTTCAAGCCATACGAACAGCAAAATATTTCTCACAGCTGTTAGTTGCTGTGCAGCTGAAGAGGGAATAAATTGCCATGTCCTTGATTATTTTCAAGAAAGCAATGAAGTTGCTTTAGGAATATTTAAAAGTAAGCTACAGTGAAACTGTTTGTACTTTGAGAACATATCACCATTCTCTGCTGATGGCAATCATATTAACCTGAGTAAATGGTACAGTATCTACATAGATATTTGCTTTATTAGTTAGCAAATTCATATTCTTCACAGTGTAGCAGTACATGCTAAAAGTTACCATTTTATTCTGAAGACTGCAATATGAAAGTCTACAATCCTTTTCTTCATCTACTTCAGAATTACAGAGGATATTTCACTCTGTCAGCTTCAAACAGATGGGAATGCTGAGGGATACCCTACACAACCACACTGCCCAGGCTGACCCAGAAAGAATCTTTGAGTTTTTTTCAGCTGTTAACAGATCCTTTGTATATTAGGAATGGACTACCTAGATAAAAACTTGAGATTCTTTAAGGCTGCAAATGATGAAGACAACCATTTGTCAGTGACTGAATACTGTATCTATTTCACAACATACTAAAAGACATTTATGAGAGAGTTTTAAAATAGCAACTCATTTTATATGAGGTGAAGTGTATGACATAAAGCATTCACTGATGGATAAACTACAACAGAGAATTGATGACAAATCATTTAGTCATAAATATGACTCTTATCTGAAAGCACACCTTGGCAAAGCAGAACAGAGATGTCATTCAGTGTGGTGTGCAATGGTTCTCTAAGTTCACATTTCACTTCACCAAACAAAAATATTTTAACCTGATTCAGCCACTTCCCAATTAAAAACATAACAAACAAACAAACAAAAACCAGAAACAAACAAACAAACACACACACACAATCTGACCTTTTCAGGAGTTCTTAGGCCTTTCTAAAGAGATGGAATTTGAGGAAAAAAAATCTTAAGATGGGCTGCGTAATATTGCACTCAGGGAATGACAGATTGGGCAGTGACTAAGAAGATAGATATTTAAGAAGTTTGGTAAAGGGACTGATCTAATGTTCTGCTTTCAAATCCTAGTTTTCTCAGTTTTTAGTATTTTAAAATCAACACGCTATCTTGCTTCCAAAACAGCACTAAAAATAATGCTTTCTGTGGTCATACAGGACAACTTGACAGTTTGGCAGCAATGCGCAACTTGTTGGTTCTGCTAGGGCTGGAACTCAACGTAAAGTCAATTCCAGTTGTGCATTTCAAGAGTTCTATATGCTGAGTTAAAACCACTAAAGATGTATTCAAATGTGTAGGACCTGACCATAAGAACCACTTTAAACAATAAATGTAAGTTAATGGTTTTTAATGCTATATTTGAGGGCAGAAGAAAAAATAAACTTGAGTTTAAAATGTTGTCTTTCATATGTTGTTCTTTCTTCACAGACCAACCCTAGGCCCAAGAAGGTAGCTGTCAGAGACATTAACCTTCTAGAGCTGACAAAAACCTTAACTCACCACAATTTGCCTTTATCAAAGGCCAGGTGTAAGCCAGGTGTCTGATATTTCTGAATGAGGATAGAGTAAGCTAGAGTGTCTTCCAGGAGCATTAGACCTGGGTCTATCCCAGCTCTATCCTTTTCCCCTTTCCTTTTGCTGGTAGGAGTGGAGTCAGAGTTCAGTGTTACCCATTTTGTAGAGACAGCACTCCATACTTTTATCCTTTCACTCCTTCGTTCGAAGATTTCATGAGAAGCAGGATATCACCTTATATCTTCCATGGAGTGGTATGGATCATGCGATGAACCACCTAGCCTCTTCTGAAGAGTCTGTTCTGATGGTCTTACTCTAGGAAGTGGAAAAGTAACAGTCCTTTTCTTTTACAAACAGTGTAACTGAGAGTTTCACAAATTCACTCAGACAGAACCATTAATACAAGTGCCTCTGATGTTTTCAGAGCAAGAGCCATACGCAGGGTCATCATCTTTCAGATTGCGTATGCCAAAAAAGCTTGACAACATGGTCTATAACCATCAGGACTTCTCGACTCCAGAGTCAGTGGAGCTTGGGAATTCAGATTTATAAACTTCTGCAGCAGGGAAGGTTGTAAACTAGCAAAACTGCTTCACATTCCTTCTCAGCAAACAGTTCACAGAGATGGTGTCTAACATGCCAGGTATTACAGTGCCCTCAGTCTCTTGTGTTTGGTGGCATTCTTAGTCCACGTTACAGAAATACCTGGATCTGGACACGTACTTTCCCCTGCTTTACATCTTAGTTTCTGTATGAGGCAAAGAGCATGGCCCCAGTCCATCCACAGCCCTGATCTGTGTAGCTAGGAGCCTCCAGGAAGCAGTGCAGTGCTAACCTTTACCTACTGGCACGGGACATTTTCTGCTTTCTACTGTTAATATTTAATACCTTAATTCTATAAAACTAGTACAAAGCCTGTGCTCTGACCCTAGATATTGTCATTAGTTTCAAACGCTAAGATTTGGGGGTTTTTCCCAGTTAGATTTTTGTATGTAAGTCTCTGGCTTAATCAATGTGAGAAGAAAGCTAGGGTTTCAAAGACAAGCATTCCAGTGGTACGAAATGTCAGATTCAATGCTGTCTGTACAGCATTAATTTACAGCCTTGTGCATGTGCATTCTGATACTGTCTTTAATTATATAATCATTTGCCTCGTGCAGTGCTCCAAATGAACAGTGAGAAGAAAGGAAGGACTGCAGGTAGGCTTGTTAAGTTGGTACTCAGGAGGTTTGAGGCTAAGAATCATTACGTGCTATTGTATAAACTCTGTATTAATTCGTTCACCTAAAAGGCCAAGGCTGGGTGGCAGGGGACGTCTTCATTTAACATTTTTCAACTTTTATGTCCTTGGTATTGTCCAAAATTTGTTTGGGGGGGGAGGGGATAGTATAAGTCTTTATGATATTTATTATGGTAATGTGCAGGAGATCCATTGACCTGGGCAGTATACAAATCAAATTTGTCACAATCAGTTACTTTTATCTATCATACACAACAAGACAGGCTTATAAAGTTAATATTCTTCTTTTTAATTTTGTTGCCATTTCCTTTTTTGTCTCTATGTGTCTTCCCTTTTTTTTTCCTCCTGTATTTTAGCCAGATGTTTGGCTTTGATGGCAGATGACAAAGTTCCTTTGTAGCTGGAATTATATTTGTCATTGTTGCATGATCACTACTACGTCTTTTAGGACTGGTGTACACTTGTTTTTAAATGAAACTACCTGTCTTATGTTCCCCCCTGAGTGAAATTTATGACTGAAACAATTGAGTTGCTTGTCTGTCTCTATTTTGATCACTAGTCTGACTCCAAAGGATCATGCAACTGGTTTGGGTTTTTGTTTTCTACAGCTCTCAGATCTTTATTTGTGTTTATGCTTTCCCTATTCTGCTCTCTTATAGTTAGCTACAAGCCATCATGTCATGTAAAGTCTGGAGTTCCATATTAGACATAGGCCTTCCAAATATATGCCAATACTTTAACTATTCCCGTCATATGCAACCCCACAACTAGATTTAGAGTTCATTGCCCTGCCATTTTTCTTCTGAAAACATTTGGTCAAGAGCACTTTTCTGGCAGGTGCTCTGACTTACAAGGCCACAGTAGTCTCAGGGCTCCAGCAACAGGTGGGCATTGATTTTATATTTGAGGACAGAAAAGAGGTATAGAAATGACTGAATCTGTAAAGAGCGAGCTCTAATGTCCAGGTTAATTGGTATCAGAGGAATTACTTGGCAGGGGTGAGGTATCTCATGGCACCTTTGCCTCATACTTACTCCAGCCCCTGCTGATGGTCCCAGGTGTCCTGGTGTTTGAAAGTGAGGGGTGGGTTGCCTGGACTTCACCTGCTGCCATTTGGTTAGTTGGCATTTACAGACCTGAACTACTGCCTGTGGTCTATAGGCCAAAGCACAAAAGGATGGAAGCTGTCTCTGCATTTGACCACAACTAGTTCTACTGGACCTTTGAAGAACTTGACTCTATTTTCAAAATGGGAATTTACAGAATTTTACATCATATTCGTATTGCGGGATTAGCAATTATTTACTGACTAGAAAGGATGTGCTGGGTAGTATTTAGTGTGCAACACTGCACACGGTAAATGGTACAGTAAATCCTTTACAAACAGTCATTAAAATAGCTATCATGTTACCTCGTTCTCCTGGGTGCAGCAGTCCCAGTGTGCTGCAGGGCTCTCTCACGTCTGCTCTGCAGAGACAGCAACAGGGACAAGGCATCTTCTGTGTGCAGGAGGTGGTGAAGATTTTTAAAAGGCTTAACTCAAGACATCCACTGCTTGTGTCAGTGAACCAAGAACATCAAACAAGCCATGGCCTGTCCATATGGGCCCATCCTCCTAAAACACATTCCCTGGCATCCTCTGATAGAGCAAGCTTTATTACAACAGTAACTTGGTCTCTTTTATGTCACGCTCAATGTATTGGTCAGGTCGACACTGGGAAGGGAGCAATCATTTGACTCTGAATGGTGGACTGAAGATCATTCATTCTGTGCCTTTTCCACTGTCGAGACAGGAGACATTCAGGTATGAGTAGATTCATTATTCTGCAGTAGAAGCCATTTCCCTGAGGGTTTTCAGTGCCAGGCTTTAATCCCCTGTTGGCACTCTATGAGATAATAGAAACCTCTTACATGACTGCATGACATACTTGAAAACCACTGAGAACAGCCTATTCTGCAGTCAACAGGGTTTTACCTTCACTCTCCTTGTCAGTTATAATGGGGTCCGTGCAGTTAAAAAATCCCATGCAATGAATGAGAATACTTCCCCACGCGTTATTCTGTTCATGATAGCTTCCAAGCTTAAGAAATAAGATGATACTGGTCACTGAGAATAACACAAACAAAAAAGCAGTAATGAAAAGTCTCTTCTACTCAATTCAATTTATCCAGCTTGGATTCCATGTGAAAAATGTTGCTTTATTAACATACACAGACAGCATATCAGCTCCAGTATAATCTTAATATCAGCAAAGATCCCTTGGTTTCCACTGTGAAAGTCATGGCAAAAGACATTTTTAGACTCAGTAATCCTTATGGGTCCCTTCCAACTTCAGATATTCTATATTCTAAAATTCTGAAAATCTTAATATACATTTGCTTTCATTTCATTTGCTTTCATTGTCATTGCTGGATTGGTTGCTCAGAACAACTTCTCCTGGAGAAACAAGGGTGTCAGGCACTTTATTCTCTATCCTGAACAGCCTCATGTGCTTTTGGTTAATTTTAGGCAATAGTAAGCACGTCTTTCTTATAAATCACCCTGGTACGTGCATTATTAAACTGCACTACAGAGCTTAAAGGAGCATCGTATTGTGTTTGCAGCTCATGGATACTGCCAGAATGATATGGTTTCCAGGTTTTAAGCATATGTCACATCAGTAGAAATGAAATGTCTTATTGTTTGATAATGATCTCTAACACCAGGGTTAGGTAGAAATAGACAGAAACACATAATCTTCACCTTAGGGAGCACTAAACACACAGTGTGAAGTTTTTCTTACAAATGTATATTTGTATGTTTACTTTTTTTTCTTATAGCCTTCCATAGTATTCTGGTTTTGATCCCTGGTCTTATCTGACTCTTCAGAAAGGATGGACAAAAAGAGACATATTTTGGAGAAAAAATGCAAATGAAATACTAACTTCCCCCAGGATAGGGTGTAAGCTTGCAGAAACTTGTTCCAAAAATTGACAAAAGATGAGAATTTAAAAGATCAGATGTCTAAAAACTTGTTAGTTTAAAAAGCAAAATGGAGATGAAGAGCACCTTCTCAGGTGTTGAATTTCTTTGAAGGTATCCACAGAGCTGGTAGACTCTGCTCAGTGGTACTTTGCTCCCAGATGTGAACGTACAGAGGACTGGAAAAGTCATCCTTGGAAAAGGCCCTCTGCAAAGCTTGCTTCTGCTGTGGCTATGAACAGCTAACTTCAGTAA
Organism: Caloenas nicobarica; assembly: GCF_036013445.1. Classification (NCBI taxonomy): domain Eukaryota; kingdom Metazoa; phylum Chordata; class Aves; order Columbiformes; family Columbidae; genus Caloenas; species Caloenas nicobarica. Next base: position 114,211,637 of record NC_088246.1, on the reverse strand, counting down.
GGCCAGGAAGATGAGGAGCAAGAGGTCTCAAGAATTCCCTATGGCCTTGGGTATAGATAAAAAGACAGAAAGAGAAGTGTAGCCTGCATGAGATGATCTGGAAAAGCAACATCAGCTGAAGCCCTTATTGCACACCACTCCTGCTGCAGAAAGGACATAGAATCACAGAATCATAGAATGTCCTGAATTGAAAGGGCACCACAAAGATCATCGAGTCCAACTCCTGTCCCTACATATGACAACTCCACAGTTCACACCATGTGTCTGAGGGTGTTGTCCAGTCTCTTCTTGAACACTGTCAGGCTTGGGGCCATGACTGCCTCCCTGGGGAGCCTGTTCCAGTGCTCCACCAGCCTCTGGGTGAAGAACCTTTTCCTCATGTCCAACCTAAACCTCCCCTGGCACATCTTCCTGCCATTCCCTCGGGTTCTGTCACTGGTTGCTAAAGACGAGTTCGGTACCTACCCTTCCTCCTCCCCTGGTGAGGAAGCTGTAGACCGCAATGAGGTGTCCCCTTAGTCTCCTCTTCTCCAAGCTGAAAAAAACAAGTGACTTTAGCTGCTCTTCATACAGCTTCCTCTCCAAACTCTTCTCCAACTTCGTAGCCCTCCTCTGGACACTATCCAGTAGCTTAATATATTTTTTATCCTGTGGCACCCAGAACTGCACACAGTGCTCCAGGTGAGGCCGCACCAGTGCAGAGCAGAGCGGGACAATCACCTCCCTCACCCAACTGGCAATGCTGGGCTGGATGCACCCAGGACACGGTTGGCCCTCTTGGCTGCCAGGGCACACTGTTGGCTCATGTTCAACTTGCCGTGAACCAGAATCCTCAGATCCTTCTCTGCAGAGCTGCTCTCCAGCATCTCATCCCCCAGTCTGTATGTACAGCCAGGGTTGCCGTGTCCCAGGTGCAAAATCCGACACTTGCCCTTGTTGAACTTCATGTGGTTGGTGATTGCCCAGTTACCATGCATCAGGGGGGTATACACCATAACACTCCATACCCACATCTCCCTGAGGGCTCTTCATAATGATAACTTAAATGGCCCACACCATTATGGCAGAATGGGGCTTGGCTTATCAGGGTACCTCGCCCCAGTGGGCTGTAAATAGATTCCATTATTATTTTCACTAGACAAGAAAAGAGGTGCATTGTGCATGACATTCAGAAAAGACTGTGGAGCAGAGATCTGGAGGATAGCCATAATATTCGGAAATGGATTGGACTGCCTTCCCACAGGCACTGCTATGGGCCACTGTCAGTGCCAGGTTATGTGCTAGGTGGGATCGTTTGTCTGACCTGGTACATCCATTCTTGAGGTCTTACCTTAGAAAAACGGTGATACTTGCACACACCTTCTAAATATAAAGTTACAATGGCTTCAGAGACAATCCTGTGCAGAAATAAAACAAAATCAGTTATAATGACCCATGTTTACATCAGATCCAAGAGAGTTTTCAGTCTCTGAATCAGTCAGCTGTCAAGCTGTCAGTGCTATTCCACAACGCTGGGGACAAATTTTTGATTCAAAGTCCTCAGATTTGCCATAATGGAGGAAAATCTGGTCTGGGGATTTACATTCCCTTTCACAGCCCAGCCACATTGGATGTCTGTTCATCTTCACACCTCTTTCTGTTCCTCTCTCCAAGGATTTCTTGACAATTCAAGTAATCAGGAGATTAGTTTTTAACTCTACTCAGGCCTCTGAATGTCTTTTTTCTTAGACATTGTCAGCATTTTAGGTGCTGACTGAACAAAGCAATTCCCTACTCAAACTGAAAATCAATCCTGTTACTGACTGTGCCACGAGTTGAATAACTGCAAATAAATATAATCACCTAATCACATATTTTGTAAGTGACTTCTAGAGATCACTCAACTCAACTCCCCACTCAAAACAGGGATAATTTTGAAGTAATTTCCAACTTCAGAGTTAGATTAGAGCCTTGTCTAATTGAACTTCAAATACCTCAAGACTGACTTTACATAACCTCTCTGTGCAACTTTTTGCAGTGTCTGACCACCCTCACTGAGACTTTTTTCCTTACAACTCATGACAGTTCCTACCCTACAACTGGTATCTGCTAACTCTTGTCCTTTTAGTCCATTTCCTTTAGATTCCAACATTAGGCAGATAAAGACAGTTCAAGACCCTCAGACACATTTTTTTCAGATTGCATAAACCCCTTTCTCTCAGCCTTTCCTCATACGTAAGGTTTTCCTGTCCCCTTACCATCTTGGTGGTCCTCCAATGGACTTGCTTCAAAACGTCGGTATCTTTCTTGCCAGGATATCCAAAAATGTATACAGTACTCCAGTGGAGGTCTCATAGTTGCTGAACAGAGGTGAATAATCATTTCCTTTAACCTGCCAGCTCCACTCCCACTAATTTATGTTGATATGTGGTTACCTTTATCACTGTCTGCCTTCTGCAGTTCATCCATCCATGCTATATTTCTCCAGTTTGACTATAAGGATAGTTAGTCCTGAAAGCTTTGCTAAAATCAAAGACCATAACACCTACAGTTCTCCCTCATCCACCAAGCCAAACACCTCAATGCAATCAGGTTGATTAGGCATCAACTTCCCAAGGTAAATCAATATTGGCTGTTCAAAACCACCCACTTTTTTCCAGTCTTCTTCTTCCTATGCCTGGATACGATTTCCAGGGGGGGCTTGCTCTATATACTTCCCAGAGACTGTGATTAGGCTGACCAGCTTGTAATTCCTAAGTCTTTCATGCTTTTCTTCCTGAAGAGGTACATGACATTTTCCTTTTTTCATCAGGGAGATCCTCTAGTTGTTGTGATCTTTCACAGGTGATAGGGAGCAGCCTCACAACGACATTGGCCACCTCTCATGGGACCTTTGGAACACAGCTAATTTCCCAGGCACTAACTGTATTTTGTATTGACTCCTTTTTAAGTGGAAGGGCACCACAATTTATTTGCATAAAATAACTATAACCACTTGACCATTGTCTCTGGCACTTAGGCAACTGCTAATTTATAGGTGAGTGATTAATTCTTTCACTACCAAAAAGAATAATTGCCAATTTGCAGCCAATATTCTGCTACCTCATACAGCCTACAGAACATTCTGTATTAGAAAATTACTGTTCAAGGGTGGTTTGTAATCAACAGACACCTCGTAGGTTGCAGTCCATGAAAGAAAGATTTTTTCCTACACATTACGTATGGTCATTTACCTCTCTTGAGGGGTCAGAAAGTCAGTAACAGATGCCCTTTAAGCCTGTCCTGTTTTATTGGTTGAAATGGTAATCCTCTAAATTTTGGAGGACTTATAGTCCTGAACCACCCAGGACTCTGGAACAGATAATAGTATCTCTGAAAAAGGAAAAAAAAAAAAAATCCAAACTTCTATCATTCTCCTTTTGGAACAAGTCACAGACATTAAATTTTGAATTCCCATTGCATAATCTCCCAGCAAGCCTCAGTCAAAAACAATCTCTCTTTTACTCCACATTTCTCACTTTTCATTTCCAAATCTTCTTGCTAATCACCTGGCTTCTTACTTTTGCACATAAACAAAAACTTTAAAATAGTTTACTTGCATGCCCTTTTGTACGTGTAAAGTGTGTTCTTAGTGAGGATTATCACTGAGTTTAGCTTGCTTTTTTTTCTATTTCTTCTGTTTGCTAAAAGTTCTTGGCAAGTTCTGAATTTATTTTTAGCTGTCAATACTACTTTGAAACATAGCTATGAAAAAAAAAAGATGAAGGACTAACACTGTTGCTATTATTATTATTCTTTTGTGTCTGGAAAAAAAAGCATTTTTTTTGGCAGTGATGAAGAATAATGAAATATTCTACCCTAATATTCAATGTCCTCCTTTGCCATGTAAGGCAGCTTCCTTTGATTGCTTTTATGTCAGTGTGTAATATCTATGATTAGGTATTTCTACTTGAGAATTTGATTTCATTTAGATTCTATTCTCAGAACCCTGTATTTTTTTCAGAGATTTTGATTTCTTCGGTGATACCTATATCATTAGCAGTTAAGAGTCAGTGCCCGTATCTGCACACAGACTGTGTTATGCACTCTGTACTGTAGTCTGTAGGCTCTCTGTCCTACCTCAGGCCAGTTCTGGTTGAGCAAAATAGGTATTACAGAAAACAGAAACAGAAAATCATATGTCTGGCCTGTTAGTCTTCAAGTAACCATGAGAATCAGTTTTGCAAAGGCACACTTTATTTTAATGCAACTTTTGGTGAAAAAATAAGTACATAGTGTGTTTTCACAAAATCCAAACTGGGCAAATAGCATGCAGACCTGGACCATATCTCTTAGAAAGCCTGTTAGGGCCTGCAGAGGGGATTGTGTCTGAGCATCACCAGAAGATGCAGTGTTCCTTTTACAAGGCTATGATCGGATAAATCCATGCTTTTGCTGCAAAGGAGCGAATTAGCCTTTAGCCCATTAGAAGTCACTGCCCTAGCTCATAGGTGCAGTTATTAGTACCTTTCACCCAAGCAAGATAAGAGTGCCGGAATGCTAAAGGCCAGAGGCTGGCTACTTTATCTGTCCTGTTATTCCATCTAACAGAAGGTCCAGACCTGTCTGACTTATGTCTTCCTCCTTTCCCTTCCCCTTCCCCTTTCCCTTTCCCTTTCCCTTTCCATTTCCCTTCCTTTCCTTCCCTTTCCTTTCCTTTCTTAGCTGGTTCCATGCTCTGATGTAAATCTAACATTCAGTAAGCATTTGTTCTCCATTGCATGTAGCCCAGTAAACAAACCTGTGTTGAAATCCTGACATTCTCCTGACTGTGTTATAATTAAGTAAATATATTCAAGGTGATGCTGCATGCAGACTAACAATGAAAATGATAGCTGTAGCCATGACAAGTAATTCTGAAGATGCTCATTTTTAACTTGTGTTATATGAGAATTTTCTAAGATCCTTCCTTTAGTGTGTGAAAGGCCAGCAGATTGCATTTTTATCTACAGAGCTGCTGAGAGATAACATGAGACAAAGTTCTCTGAAATGTAAAATTTAAAATTCCAAATAGAATCCTCATAATCAAAAATATTTTAAAGAGCAAATGTAAAACCGGAAAAATGAATATTTTATCCATCTGAATAGTTCGATTCATAGCCCTTCTTCTGAGGTCTACTGAAAAACACTTGAGGTAGAAATAAAAGCTACATCTTTCTGTGTCAAATCAGTTAATCACGGGTTCCCCTTCAAACTGCTACTCCAATTATTTTCAGAGTTAAACATATGTCTGGAGCACATCAAAAATGTTTTCCTCCTGACAGGACTATGTTGTGTTTATTGTCTTCTCCTCTTCACAGAGAAGATGTGCGTACAACAACACCTTCAGGGGCAGCCTACTGTCATCGTCTTTAGCTTGGAGATGTAAAGCCTCCCCCCAGGAAGAAACTCACACTGACATTCCTGTAAATGCTGAGCTCTCTGATACACGTTTTCCTTCCACAAGTATGGGATTTCCCATTTCTATAGCACTCAGCCCAGTCTTTTCTTCACTAACATCTCATTGATAGTGATCTAACTGCAACAAACCTAACAGTAGATATCTACAGCCTAAATTATCCTTCATGTAACTTCACAGAAACGTTTAACCTGGGAATTTGGAGAGCAGCATGCCATGTACTATAATCTTTTAAATACTTCGGCATGGCCTCTCCAGCCTGCTAGGATGACTTATCACAGGTTGGGAAACTTAAAGTGGACATGAATGAGCCAAAGGTAACCAAGAAAGAAGTCCTTTTGATAAAAGGAAGCTCTTTATCTAGCTGGCATTTCTGTACCCTTGTGTTAACTGTCTGTTGTGACAGCTGTCCCTACACTTTGGTGTTTAAGCATGCCTGAAGGGAAGGAAGCAAATAAAGGACATAAGAGTCACTTGCGGTTCTCAGTAGCCTAAATCTGAAAAGCTCTCTGGGAGGCGAAAGATTCCTGTCAAATGTATTTTTGGGTGCCATCATCTCCAGTGCCAAGCTTGCTGTTGTGAGACATGTAAATATCCAATCTAACACAAGTTTTTGGAATTGAATTATTTATAACCACCACAGAATATGTTTCTGAACATCAAGAGTATACCACCTATACTGCAAGGATCAAGCAGTTGGGCATGAAAAATGAGTGGGCATGAAAAATGAGCGGACATGAAAAATGAGTGGATGCGAAATTTAGTATCTTACAGCTTCTAGATGCTGTGAGGACAAAAACCACTTACTGGTCCCCTGTTTCTCACTAGAACTTTCCATGTATGTGAGAAGATGCTGTGTATATTACTTTAGTAGTTTAACTACAATGGAAAACCATTTTCTCCTTCAAGTTCTCCAAACAGAAAAGGTCAGTATTGACTGCATGCAAAATGATGATTGCTCTAAGTCGATATTTGAATCACCTCAGGATTTCCCTCTCATCTTTCTGTTCAAATAGATGTCAGATAGAGCTTGAATTACAGAGATTTGGGGAATACAGTAGAACTAAACAATTAGTTGAATAAATACAACCAGTAACCCCTGAAACATTTATGTTTGAAATGTAAGAAGCGCACTGTAAGAAGTAAGGCCTGTTTGTGAGGCAGCTGGTACGGTAAAACAACAGAAACAGCTAATAGTTTCAACTTTTCTGCAGAGTGTCAGCGTATATCTACACAGTTAGGAAAGAGGGAAAACCCAGACCTGAGAATAAAAGCCCATGAAACTTTTCCAGGTTGTGTACTTTTTTTTTTTTTTCCCTCTTCATTTTTTCTTTTTTCCTTTTTTTTTCTTTTTTCCTTTTTTTTTCTCTTTTCCTTTTTTCTTTTTTCCTTTTTTCTTTTTCTTTTTCCTTTTTCCTTTTTTCTTTTTTTCTTTTTGCTTTTCCTTTTCCTTTTTTTTTTTTTTTCATTTTCATTTCCCTTTCCTTCCAAAAAATTAAAAAAAAAAACCCAATGCATTCTAGGGAACAAAAACCTCACTTTTGACCTAAATGATCAAAGGTCTTAATACTTCCCTTCTTCAGAATACCCACAGTGTAGTGTAGGAGGCATGATTACAGCACAGGGAGGAACACTAAAGTAGATATAAACTGTGAGTTTTACATTTGTTTTTTACTTTTCTAGGCATGCTACAAAGTCACATCTGACTGCTGTGAGCCTGTATCTTTTCATTCCTTAGTTCATTTATCTCTACCTTCATACCTTTCCTTTTGTCTGCAACATTTCCTGTTCCAATTACCTTTTTTGCATCTCTTACTTTGTTTTCTACTTTACCCACTGTATCTTTCTTTTGCCCTTGTCTTTTCTCTCTCTCTCCTCTACCCCTTTACAGGCTGCCCAGGGAAGTGTTTGAAACACCACCCCTGGAGGAGTTTAAAAGACACATAAATGAGGTTCTTAGGGACATGGTTTAGTGCCAGTGTTAGGTTAATTGTTGAACTCGATGATCTTGAGGGTCTCTTCCAACCAAAATGATCCTATGATTCTATGATTCTGTTTCCCAAACTACATCTGGGTATCTGTAATCTGATATGACAATAACATTTCATTCATTAGGGCAGATCATGTAGAAATAATCCTATATGCAACTCTGCAAAAGGGAAAACAAAAATCGCTTCTGTCTGTCAAGTTTGTAAGCTAAGAAAAAAAAAATCCCTTCCGTCTTGCAAAATGTTTTTGCTCAAAATTTGATGTAGCTCAGCCTACGTTAAAATTTTCAAAAGCCTGGACTGAAGTCATGTCTTGCACTTGCAATTACCTAAATACTTAATGGGTCAAGTACACTTCTGTCAAGAGACATATCTCAGCCCATGGTCCCAAAAAAAAAAAAAAAAAAATCTTGGAGAATCTTTGTATTTAATGAGTGAGGTTGTGGTTTAAAAACAAAAAAATCTATCTCATAAAGGGATGCACGGAAAATAACTTCTGGAATCAGTTCTTCTCACAAAAGACCAGTTCAGAAGAACCTGGAGCTGAGGAATCTGGAAGGCAACAATGAATAAATGACCTTCGTGTGGCCACGTCACACAAACCCCTGTGCTATTCACTGACATCTGAAATGAACTACAGCATTGTAGATAAGTGTAGCAAAAAAAAAAAAAAAGAAAAAATAATAAGGTCAGTATCTGAGCAGGATGATAGGTCCCATGAGGCAAAGATGAACAGACCGTATTTCCTCACAGCTACAGTGTATGCTTCCCAGAATAATATCTATGATCAAGACCCCAAGGTAAAGCAACTCTTTGAAACTCAACAGGCACTTTCCACTGACAGTCAATCATGGCTTGTCAAGCTCTCCATCCCTGTAGATTGTGTCAGCGTTTCTGACAGCATGCAATAAGAATGGCAGTTTGTATTTTTATATTAAACACAGGTATTTTGGCTTTTCTCCCACTGGAATGCACTCTACATGTGTTTTTTCATAAGTGTTCTCCAAATCCTCAGCTACAGATTCATCCAGTTTAACAGCCACCTCATTCCATGCTGGCTTACAAATGCATTCACGTGCATAGCTGTGCAAAATAAGTTACCTCTGCATGAAAAAAAATGAAAATACAGTCATGTCACAGGTTGCAGAAGATGCAAGTGATTTCTAGCTTTCACAAAGCAAAAGGCAGTTTTCAAAGGTGGAGAAGCATCAACTTCATATTCAAATAGTCTCAGGAAAGACCTTAAATTCTGGCATATTCCTGTTTCATATAGTTGACAGTACTTTGCTACAACTCCTGCAGTATCTGTGGATCCAGTACTCACACAAACTACCGACTGCTGAGTAAGCTTCAAAAATAGGTCTGAGTGTCTCCTGTGGTTGTTGTGGCAGCTGTGGCAGCACCCTAAAGCACTGCTCATGGTCTGGGGTCCTGAGGTCCATAGCAGTATATTTTAACACACAGAGCCAGCTGGCTGCATTGTAGCAAAGTTGTAAAAGTGACTTTCCATCATTACAATAATGCAATGTAATAGTTAAGTATTTTGACCTGGACTTGTTCGAGTCATTCCTTCTTTCAGATTATAACTTTGGGATGACAGCCTTGGATATACCTCTTGCATTAATTTCTCTCCCTTTACTTTTGTCTCTGACATGGGTCTGTGTGTGTGGAGTGGACTTTCCTGAGATCTGGTTGGAAAAGGGTAGGACACATACACAGTACTTTGTCTTCATCAGTGTAGTATTAGATTTGCTGCAGGTGTTCCAATGCATTGTACTTTGGCTATGAGAAAAGGGGGGTCCATGGCACACATGTTTTGGTGTCAACTGGAACATAAACTTTAAGTGCCATGGCATAGTCATCCCTCTTTGCTCCAACCTGGAGTTACAACACCATGATCAGGTTCACAGGTGAACAAGGGGCAGCAGCCTCTGCAGGAGCAAGCTATTGCATTAGAACATGATGGAAAGAATGGTCCTACAGGTGAGGAAGGGGTTGGCTGGGATGCACGATCTTGCAAAATGCCCTGCCACCAAAACCATTTGGAAAGTCTGAGGAGCAGCAGGCACTCTGAACCTCCCTGTCACACACAAAATTTTCATCAAGGCTGGAGAACCAAGGACTTACAGTAGTGCAAAAACCCCAGTTAGAAAATTTCTATGCAATGGGATCAAAGACTTAGAAGTAGACTAAACTGACTTTAGTATGAAATTAAAGCCCCAAAGTTGGGATTGTAGGAGAAAAACAAATAAACAAAACCTTAATTAGGATTCACTAAAGAGATATTGATAGAAATTAATTCTGTGAGTTATCAAAAACAGAGGAAGTCTTCAGCAAAATCTCAGGCAAAATGGCACAGACAATATCTTTGCTGACAATGTTTACTAGCCGTAACCGCCACTATGTATAGCTTCATAAAGGGGAAAATAATAAAAGATAAATGCAAACTATAAATAATGTCTTGCAAGTACATACTTTGTTTTGTCAGCTGTAGTTCCACCTGTACATAAAAGTGGCATTGCCTTGCCAGCCTGTTGTTCCAGTGGTGCCATGGGCAGAGTCTCTCTTGGTCTGTTTCCACAGAATATCTTTGAATGAAAATCTGGCCTTCCACTGTGCCAAGGAAGGCATCAAGTTCACAGTTGGCCACATGCATTATGAAACAAGTTCAGCAGACTTTGTCTGAGCTTCTTCCTATTGTACAGGTTTCCTGACAAAGACCGGAAGGATTGTTGATGTTCCCCGTTGTGGTTCATAGAGAATGGCTGAGGTGAGGAAGGATGAAAGAATGAACTTGAAAGGAAAGACTTCCTAAGTCATCTCAAGTAGGCAACCTGTTTCTCTGTTGGGATCATTATACCATCCACAGTCTCCGTATTGAATATAACATTTCTGAATGACAACGCATCTGAGAAATTTGTTCTACCCAACAGTAACTTGGATTTATACACTGTTGTGAACTAATCACCCTGATGAAGTCATACTATACACAACAAGAAGAAAGTAGTTTATCTTGCTGATAACCCCAAGGAGAAAGAATAATACTTTTGAACTCTATCTTTTCCTCTGTGAGTTCATTTATAATCTTCATATATGGACTTATGCTGAGGCATTCTTCAGAAAAGGAGAGAAGATAGTGTACACCAGTCTTTTTAGTTTTCTCCTTTTATTATTTATGGCTACAGCTGAGAACTAATTAATAGGTTTAGAAGAGTAGTGGGATTTTTTCCTTTATTTTGTCTTTTGATAGTGAACTAACTTATTGGACATCTTTATCTCTGAAAATTATTGTTGAGTTTACTTTTTAATTAATTTGTGGTCTTGGATTTATTTTCCAGTATTTTGTTTGGAATTGGTGCTATTCATAATGTGCTAGTCATTTATTCAGTTGTATTTTAAATGTATCCTAGCCAATAGAGTGACAAATGTTCCAACTGAATTCTTTCTTTTTGAATATTTTAACATTTGATTTTAAAATCCTGCTCAAAGTTGGGAGGAAAATTAATGCAAAAGATTTGTGAAAATAGTTTGTAATGCATTTGTACCATTTGCTTAATTCTATTAATATGCTTGGAAACCCTATCACTGTTCAAGAGAAAGTGGCAAAATTAGGTCTTAGATGAAACGAAAATGCATCTGTTAAAGGAAATTTATTTTAAAATTGTAAAAAGAAGTAAAAATTCTCTTCATATGTAACAGCAAACCTGTCAGCTTCTGCAGGTAAAAACATCCTCTTTGTGCCTTGCCTTTCTTCAGAGGTGTGCTTGTGAGATGTTTGTCAGGAATCTGTTTCCTAAGAGTACTGTGATAGACACATAACATTGACTCTTGTTGATCCCATTAGTCAAACACTGCTTAAGCAGTTCTCAGTACATCATAAAATGAAAATCAGTGTTATTTTGGACAGTTATCATTTGACATATGCTGAGGGTCTCACACTGGCAGTACTAAAGCATTGCCTGGATTTCCTCAGGATTCTGGATGAAAACTTTCAGCTTCAGAAGAAGTTGTATTCAACTGCATGGACCTCATTATGACAGAGAAAAAAGGAATTCATCACAGATCTGATTAAATCAGTGGTTACATTTATTATATTACAAACAGAATAAATCATCAACCAGCAACATATATGTTAGTTCTTTAAGAGTGAACTTCACAAAGCCAAAGATAGTCGTAAGCCTAATCAGCTGGTATAAATAATATAAGTAAACAGGAGTAAAAAAATGAAATGTCTCAGGAAAAGCTGAAGACTGTTTTATTTATCTTTCAAAAAAGTTTATTCATCCATGATCTAAATCAAGAATTCAGAGGTAATGTTACACTGATTGAAAACCAAAACCAAATCCAAAACCTATTTTAGAGAAAAAGTGAAAACAACCACAAAAATATGTGTGTACAGGATGTGGAACCAAAGATGAAGTTTTTAATAACATTATAATTTAGAAGCTAGAAAATTAATAGAGTAAGCGCAGGAACACATGGAAACCTACCTAACTCCTGTAATTAAGACAATTTAAAAGAGGTCTTGGACACTTGGGACAGTTCTTAGTTGCTTTTTCTTGATCTTTCAAATATATTTGAGAAGAAAAAAAATTTAGGATTGCAGTTCTTTGGGCAGCTGAGCTCATTGCTCTTAAGAGACAGTACGGGTCCATTAGTAGAGGAAAATTATAAAAGCAATCAATAATCACACCAAAAAGATGGGAATATTCAGCAAACAGTTCTCTTCTGTACATATGAGGGGAAAAGGTGATGACTTTAATGTTCCAGACTGCGATGATGAAATAAATTCCTTTTCAACAGTAACACATTAAAATGTTAAACACATAGTAGAACTACTATATTCTGAAGAGTCCTTTAAATAGGTGGGCATAGTTAACTTGAAATCCTCTGATCAAGCTCTCTGGGCCAGTAATATCAATTTTCAAGGAGTGTTGGAACTCAGTGGGTGTCCCTGAAAACTGCAAGAAAGAAAAGATGACATTTTTAAAAGGACAAATGGCGTGATCTGTCCTGATGTTGACCACCAACTAAATAATGCAACAACTGAGGAGACTTAATGGATGGTAATATAATCAATATCAAACAACATGGCTTATGGAAGGTAAATCTTGTCATATTAATTCCTTCTTAAATGAAATTAGGCAGTTGACTAAGCACTACCTGACATTTGATGGGGAGTAGAACACTTTGAATGATTTAAAATCTGGCTAACTGCTCAGTTACAAAACATTTTTATAAACAAGCAACTACCCCTGAACGGCCGTGTTGCTATCAGAGTCCAACAAGGATTCATCTAATCTAAATATGACTTACATTCTGGCATAGAAATTTTGTTCTTCCACTACCTGGGTAGCACAGACAGAACTCTGCAGTCTCTGCTCACAGTGACACACAGACAGAAATTTGTGTCTGCCCCATAGGCTAGACCATGTACCCTGCACAGCGCGCTAGACCACGTGGTTCCAACAGTGTGTACCAGACCTTCTAGTGGTGGCAGGCAGGAACATCACAGAGAGGTGCTTTTCCAGCATTTGCAGAAGTGCATTGCACATTATAAATTTAATAAAACATAACACTGTTCCACTTGAGTAAAGGAAAGGGCTGACACAGATAAAAAACATGAACTAGATAGTAATCAAGAAAGGAATAAACATCTCTTTGTTGCTTGGGCATATATGATCCATTTTTGAAGAAAGTAATACAAGCAAAGGCACAAGTAATATGGAAGAGAGACATTCGGATGTATGAACCAGGCGATGTATGTAGCAGTTCAAGACCATTTATCAGAGATTACATTAATCCCATCTCTACGTGTGGTTATAAAGTATGTTGTAGGACTGCCATTCAAGCTTTCCTTCAAGAACAGAGAATTCAGTCCTGAAAAGTAGGTTAGCCAGTGAGCACAGCATTTAGGCAGAACTAAAAATATAATCCATAAAGACTTGTCTGCTAATTCTAAAACATTAAAGCATAGTATAAAACTCTTTTGAAAAAGTGTTTTCTAAATGAATGCTAAACTCCAAGAGGTTACCCAGGGAGTTATATATTACAATGACATTAACACCAAATGGGTTCATCTTGGTTAATGTTCTTACAGCGAATGCCAAAGCAATTCATCACAAGTGGCTACATACGGTAAAGTATTAACACATTTCATCAGGAAAACATCCTTTGAATGTCATGGTTCTGGCACTTGGGACCTGTGAGGAGTTCAAGATGTGTGGCACAAACCACTATCACATTTTCAAATGCTGTCTTACAAGTGAGAGATTAATCTGGTGTCTGTTAAGTAGGTACACAAGTATTTGATTACTTGACAGAAGTTCACAATGTATTGGGAGTGATCAGTCATATGAAAATAAAAGGTCAGTAAATTTTAATGAAAGTTGCTTTGTTTTGTTTTGTTGGGTTTTTAACTGAAAACCACAAACAAACAAACAAAACCCCAAAAAAACCCAACAAACCAATCAAAACAAACAATAAAACCCCTTTCTCCAGAAATCACATTTGGGAAGAAGTTTGTTTACTCCACACCAGATACTTTCAGGTTGTCCAGATTTTAGCACTGTTGCCTAAAGTGAGAAGTAAACTCATTCCAGAAGCAATAAATAAAAAACTGAAATGGGCAGCTGCTGCTGTCTAACCCAGAAGCAAGGGGAAGATCATTCCAGTGCTGTTGAGGAGTTGTTCCCATACCTTCTGGAGCTGAGGGTAAGCACTGAACTCCAGGGCTGGCCGCCAGAGGATGCAGAAGGTGAACCTGAGAGCCACCACTGGCAGTGCAAGCCTGTAAAGCTTTCTGTGAGTGCAGCAGGTTGACCTCACATTGGGCCTTTGACCCAAATTATGGGCTTCTTATTGCACAGAATCATATATATCAATACATATGTCAGGGCTGGCTGGTGGAGACTGTGGAAAGAAGCCAGGTTTGAAGTGCATGGAAAAAGGATGGAGGAACTATCATTGACCATCCTGTTTGCTCAGATTTTTCACTTTTTTACACTGTCAGTGTGTACTGAAATCTTCTGTGAATTGTCTTCTCCCATTCACAATTGTGTGGATGGAGCCATGGTAGCTGAGGAGACCCCCAACCACAGGAAGGAAAACAACCTCTTCAGCTCAGGTCCCTGACATTGACAGTCATGACATTACTCAAGAGCTCAAGATGGCAGAAAGGTTTTCTAGATGTTGCAGATGATGCACCATTCTGTGACTTTTCTCTTCACTTACTGTACTTAAACTGTTATTCCACAAGGTTTGGCCTAAACCAATGCACAGATGTTGTGAGTTTTCTTTTCCCTGACAGGGGGTCCGGTCAAGGGAGACACATGTCACAACCGGTATTTATGGGTACACCTTTAAATAACCAAGCTCTTGTCATTAACAGTATCAGGCTGCTGTTATTATTAACAGCAGAAAACTATTCCCATGGTGCTTATTCCCGCACATAGTTCACAGGCAAACTCCCACTCTCACTCACAGCTGCCCAGCTGGAGCAGCAGCTCAGAGGCCAGATGCAGCTGTTGACACAGAAGCAGAGGGACAGAAAATCCCTCAAGGGGTCCCTTGCTTCATCAGGCATATCTATAATCCTATAGTCTTTCTCAGAATAGAGCACATTAAATCCTTCTTGGATGTAGTCGCATTTGTACAAGCCTTTGTTGATGGTGATATGTGCTGGTGGCCTTGTGCAGATCTGGCCAGTTTGTGGTGTCCTAAGTTTATCAGCTTTGATGAATCCAACAGGACAACTAGTCTCCAAAGCTTATGAGCTCTTGGGAGGCTTTCACACACTACAGCTCAGCATGTATTTTTTGTCCTGCTATTTTTGGTAACTATTTCTCTATCCACACCCTATACCTGTAGAGCTCAGTTATACAAATTCACAAAGAGGCTTTTATGGCACAAAGCTTTCATTTTGGAAATGTACAAAGCTTATAATCATAAGATTGCATAGCAAGTCATAGCAAGCACTCTCAAACAACACCTGGTTGAATTATTTTTACTGATAAATTACTATTTCTACATACTTAAAAGTACAGAAGCCAACAGAGGTAAGTAATGAATAAATAAAATGCAGCCTGGCAGATTGCATCCATACTGAAGGTGAAAACCTTTCATTTTATATTCTTTTACGTTCATTACAGAGGTCACCTACCAAGTTTAGTTTGGACCTATCATGGTGATATTACTACCTGCATACAGGGAAGGGCGAACAGGAAAGCATAAAGAGCAGACAGTGATGAAGAGAGAAAGGGAGGAAGGAAACTTCTTAGAGAATTTCTGGCCCTTCTTGAGCTCAACTAATTATATTATTTCTTGTTTGTAGAACACTTGTGCTAGCCTTTTCTGCCCCAGAGAAGAAAAATCTAAGCCTCTAAACTCCCAAGCACTAAACCTACCTAGACAAGAAAAGCTGGTCTTCTTTCAGAACTTTCTAGGGTAATGTGCTGACCTTGGCAAAGCAGCAACGCCATGCTTTTGAAGGCACAACCATCCTTGAGCCTCCTCTTCCAGCTTAGGTGCTCCATGAAATCTAAGTTTTGAGCTGGGAATGGGGCAAAATCCTAGGGTTCCTGAGGTTTACTTGAAGGTGGTGTCTCAGTAATATATTTTAAACTAACCTCTTAAAAATGCATCCCAGAACACCACCTTCCCTCTACAGCATTTCAGATTCCTGTGGTCATGACCACAGGTTGTGACCATAGTGCTGACAAAAAAAGAAGCAGAAGAAAGATAGCTGTCCTTTTTCATCCACATCTCTGAAGTAGCAAACTGGCACTGAAGGGCTCCTCCATATGCATAGCTTTCTATACACAAAATGCCTTACTTTCAGCTGTCCTTGGGTAATAATGTACTGGTGAAAAGTTAGATATAAGACATACATTTTGTCTAACAGTCAAACAAGTGACAGACTGCTTTTCCTGTCATGCCAGGTTCAGAGGAACAATGACAGACTCAAAAGAAACAATTTTTTCCACTACCTTTTAGCTGAGATAGATTTGATTTCATGGCTCTGTAAATTATGTAAGAAACAAGATACTGACCTGCCCCTACTGTAGCCTTTGATGAAACTAGCGCATTTTTAGGTACTTTCACTGGAGTTTGGCAGCACCCTTTGCAAGAGATGTCATATGCACTCTGCTCACAGTTCTTCATCTGACTGCAATACAGACTCATTAGTATCAACAGTTTGGAGGCCTGCTGTTCTCCATTTTGGCTTAAATCACTTTATGAACAGGTTATGAGGAAAACTTGAATTATTTTCTTCTTTTCTTTTCCTAGAGGATAACAAAGTGCATATAGCCTTGCTGGAAGCAGAAGTTCTCCCAGGGGTGTCCTTAGGACCTAGCACCTTTCTAACAGAAGCACAACAGCAATGAAAAGTATAAATGGCACAACCAGCATTAATTCAGTATTTAGAAAGAGTCTCAACTAGCTACATCTGTGGACAAAGGGTCCCAGTGATTTTTCTGGTGAAGAAACTCTAGCCACTATCAGACATCCATTTCCTTTGCATTTAGTTTAACCTGTAGTAGAGTAAAAATGCAAGGTTTCATGATGCTCTTTCCCAAACTTGACCTCTCATCCTGGGGTCTCATAGATATACCTGGGAAAAATAGCCACAAGTGAACATCAGTCGTCACAGCTATGCTGGGGAAGGATGGACATTTCTGGGAAGAGCTAATACAGCATTCTCATCTCCTTATTTTGTCACTAACTTAACTGCATTGGAAATACTCTGTGTTTTGGCTAACAGGAACTGAGTGTTTACATCATGCAGAGCTACCAGAAGCAGCTCTGTCCAGGCTGGTGTGTCTAGACAGCCCTGTGTCATGCTGGTGAATCAGCTCAAGACACACAAGTGTTACAACTGCTTCAGCCTGGCACTGTGCCTGAGGCAATTAATCGTGCTTTGTAGCAGGACTAATTAGTCTGGGGGAAGTGCAGGGCTGACCATTACTGTCAATACCAGACCTAGCTTATTCAAAGCTTTCGTAGATGTCTCTGTGTGGTGCAGTGCTGTGCAGCAGGAGCACACCTACAGCAAAGTGTATGGCAAGTCCTTAAGGCATGAGGCTGTGGGCCCGATTTTTTTTCATTAAGTTCCTGGAATAAAGCAGCCTTAGTGTAGGCATGAATGTAATTGTCTTTGGGAAAGGAAGGAGGCTAACAGCCAGGATGGTGAGAAGGAGCCTTGGAGCTGTGCCTAAGGCCCTGGGATCTTTGGATGTGACATTTACAGAGCTGATCTCAGCTGAAGGTTTGGGGCAATACAGAGGCAGCGAACGGCTAAACAGAAAATCGGTTGTGCATTTCTCATATTGGGCATTTTGCGAACGCCCATCTCAGTGAAAATTCACTCCACATTAAAAAAAAAAAAAAAAAAAAAAGGTAAAACCCCAGTATTAATTTATCATCCAGATGAACAATCTGACCCAGCTGACTGTCCAGCCACAGGGTTGTTCGTACCACCATAGGGGAATGAACGGGTCAGGGAGCAGGCAGGGAGGCAGAGCTGCCCTTTGGAGGCAGCCTGCAGTGAGACTGAGCAGCTTGATTTACAGTCACAGTGATCTGCAATGGATGGAAACAAACAAAAGTGAACAAACCGGAGGTGAACGACTTTATTTGTAAGCCTCCTACATACTGAAAAGAAAGCAGTTCTTTCTGACAGAAATCACCATCTCGCCATTTAACAGTGACACTTAGGACTTTTCTGCTTCCTGATCTGACTTTTATTTCCCTGTAAGTAAATATTGATGTGTTTATTTCAAACAGTGACCCTAAACTCTTTTCCACAGAGACTTCCATGACATTTAAGTGGAGAAATACAAAAGAATTCTTGTAGTGGGTTTTTTTTTTCTTTTTGAAGGAAAAGGAAAAGGAAAAGGAAAAGGAAAAGGAAAAGGAGCAGAGCTGTACAAAGGATCAAGGAGAGCCACTGCATGTTAGCTGAAAATGGACTCAGTTAATCCTGCTGAGGTAAATGAAAGCTGATTGCTAAAGAGAGCTGCTGTGTCATAATAAAGTTGAATGAACCTGGGTTTTAAGTCTATAATGATTTTGAGGTAAAACAGGAAAATTTTATTTGCAGTATAGAAGCTGCAAAGTGAGTCTACATGGAAATAAAGGGTGTCTCTCCTCTTTTATGAATCAAGCTTTAACTCATTTCTGGAAAAGCAGTTGCTTAGAGGTGGCAGAGACACATGAAATTTGCCAGATGCTAAAGAGTTGTCATCACATCATTATATTATTTTCATGCAGATAAGTTTATGCCAAAATCAATGTTCCAAGAAATAGGGTGAGGAAAATAAACATGGCATGTGCGCTGCAGATAATACTTTCCAGTGGAGCTCTATCAATGTTTCTAGAGCCCTCATAAACCCTGTATGGGTCACTATTCACAGTGGGGAGCTTAACTATGTTTTTTTCTTACCCTTTATGTAAATTTTAGAAGATTTCTAGAGGTTTTTTTCTTAATTTTGTTTAAAAACACTGGAGAAGGACCACAGCCAAACCAGTAAGCCATAGATGTAAACCACATGCTTCTAATGGCATTAACCTCTGCCAGGTGCCTGGGAGGTCCACACAGTCAGGGCTAAGTTGATTGCCAGATTTGGGAGCAGCAATATCAGAATAACAGGAACAGCTGGTATTTTCCTATCTTCCCTGGCAGTACAAGGAAATATCCATTTTCTCTTGCCACCTGGAAATTCTACTTCATAAGTAAATCTCTCAGTTGCAGCAGGGACATATGACATTGACAGACACTCTCCCACCTTTCCGTGGTGCATCATAGTTATGGCCTTCTGTGCCTTTTACGAAGTTGTAGTTTGTAATAATGTGTTTTGTCCTGTTGTGAATGAGGATTTGGTATTTTGATGGCAATTCTGGATCAAACATCTTTCACATGATAGCCTGAGGTGCAGGAAGAGCAGACTCACTCTTCATTTTTCCATTCAGGTCCTGCATTCACATAAAATGCAGTCAAAGATAGCAACATAATTCTTATCTTCTTTCTTCATTTTTGTTTATTCACCAAGCTCCTGTGTTACTGTGTAGTTTCACAAGCTCTTGAAGAAGAATCACAAGCAAGGAGCTTAACAATTCTGACATCAAAATCTATGTCACAGCTGTGTCTGTCCTGCAAATGCCTATAAAATCACCTCTGCTACCCTGCTGGTCCTGCTGTTCTGCTGGGATACCCATGGAGTTCCAGGACTGGTGCCACAGAAAAAAAATGGACCAGGCTTCCTCATCTTTAACTGTTAAATATTTGAAAGTGTCAGTGCATGATACACTAAGATCCAGAGCCTCTTCCAAGTAAATACTATGGGTGAGATCACACTATTGTTGGGATTGGGGAAGAGTGGGGAGAGAGGTTTGTTCCTGTAAATGGAAGTTGTTGCTTGCCACTTGTCTTTAGGGCCAGAGAACAACCTTGGCCCTTTCAGTTACTAGCAGAAGTGAAGCTTGTAGACTTCACTGTCTACAAGGATTCAGAGGGTACTCCAAGTTCACCCATTCCCCAAGCCCTTGGAGTCCATTGGAAGTGACTTATCTTGCCTGTATGAATGTAGACTACCACAGTTGCCCTCAAACACTTAGACTGTATTGCTGCCTCCTCCAGGAGTGATGGCCTAGATGGTCTTTCGCTATGGGAAGGAGAGGCAGGAACATCACTACTTCTCACAAAACTACAACTGTAATGTTCTTACAGATGCTCTTCCTTGGCAGGTCAGCCAAGGACCTCCAGAACTTCTAAAGAGTAGTACCAGGATATTAAGTTGCAGAGAGTGAGTTGCAGTGGCAAGTGTGACCCATGAGGACATTTGTTTCTATGCGCATGAATTCTCTCACGGCACAAAGGAAGATTTATCAGTCATCTGAGTAGTTGCAGGGTTACTGCTGGAAGATTTAGAAGGCTCAGATTTTGCAGCATGAACAGGCCGGGTGTCAGTAAACCAGTATTAATTGTGTTGTTCACTTGCCATGCTTTGATTATTTGTGAAATAAAAGGAGAAGTATTACAGTCAGGGAGCTAGAACAGGGCAGAATGATGCTGGTTTTGTAACAGCAGTCTTAGTGGTAATTAGAGAAAAACACGTTGGTGCTGTATAACTAAGGCAAGCCATTAAGAGCACATTGTGATTGCAGTATTGTCGAGAGTGTGCTGCTTTGTGTCAGCTCATGAGTAAACTGCACTTGACTTCAGTATGAATTTTAAATTAGTTGCTAATGTCCTTTTTGAATCTTAGGGAAGTAGTTTGATTTGGGAGGTATGTGTCTTTTTTGCAAGAAAAAGTAAATAATAAATAATGATTTTTCATAAGATAGGGTGGCACTGAGTAGCCATAAGGAACAACAAAAGTCTGAGTTTGCAAGTCCTATCAACTGTTTTCTACTGAAGAGGTATCATAACATAGTACATAAATATCTTGCCACAGAATGAGGTAAACAGCATAGAAATATCCACATAGCAAGACAGTTTGCTCCTGAACTACTTCTAGCATGTTTACTTGTTTTCTGGCAATACAAATATCTGGTGTTCTTTCCAATGTAGATATTGGTACTTCTGTTTCTTTCAAGCACTTGTTCCTTCACCTCACCAGTTTCTCAGCTTTGGGGAGCTGGGAAGATCTGTACTCCACTTACCCTCTTCATCAGCTCTTTAACAGTTACGAAGAAAATGCATGTCAAGTGCTGAGGACACTACTAAAATGACTAAAGAAACATTCTTAGATTTAAAGGATTACAAAAAAGTTATAGAGCCCTTAATATATTTAAAGATCCATCATAATCCAGGCATGGGTTCATAAGGCCAGATTTGCTTTTCAAATGACACTCAGGGAAATTCATCATCTCCCAGCATGGTGGGGTGTTGAGGGCATTTATCTAAAGTTTGTTCCCATGGTGATTGTTTCAGTGGAGGGAAAGACAAATGAATCTTCAGGTAGTACCAAAATAAGCCATTTGGCAACATCTGCTAAATTTGATATAGGAACCAGCAATTTTAGCTCAAATAACATTTCTGAAGGGCCTGGATATGTAAGTAAAACAACTGCTGTGGAGAGGATTCTATTTGCCTGTAAGCCCATATGTGGTTGCCTTCTCCAGAACAGCAGCGAAGGTGTCAGGGGAAGATGTCCTTCCCTTACCAGGGGAAACAAAGACATCTTTCCCAAATAGGATATATCTCCTAGAGCTGCCAAACAAGTGTTGTATACGAAGACTGTGTCTTGCACCATAAGAGTCCTTCATTCTCGTGTCAATCTTGCTGTCTACAAATGGCAAAACATGTCAGCACTGCAGACTTCTGCAAAAGCAGCTCAGAGAGATTACTTCGTCTCCCTAAGGACTTTGGTTAAGACTGGTAAAATACCAATTTTGTTTATTTTTCTTTTGAAATTTAAAAAAAAAAAATCTCTGCATGACCACCCAGTGCTTGTTTGTAAAGTTCATTATAAGTGTACTGTGAATTCAATTCAAATGTTTTGTAACCTCCTTCAGTGGAAGTCTCTTTTTCCTCACATTGTATTGGTTCATTCCTCTGTGTTTACTGGCTTGTCAAGAACGTGTCTTGGGTATGTTTATATTGTTTAATCTCACTTTTATTTCATCTGACTTCCAGAGAGCACTTTTAACATAAATAATGCAGCGTCCACGTGAGAGTTGTACCCATGCAAAATGGGTGGCAGAAGACTCCAGCCTTTGAGCAGCATGCTAATTTGGGTGGTACTCACTCAAAGTTACACTTATCTGGACAAAAAAATTATGCAAATGCATGCAAGGATGTGTGAACCTAGGTCAGACTTACAGCTAGCGTGTAGACTGGCTGAGATGTAAGCAGTTCTGGAGACAGGTGTTTTTAGTAAACTGCAAGACCTCTCATGCTTTCCCAGTGGCAAACGGAACATGACTGCAAGTATGCTTCAGTCCTAAAAATCAGACTTTTTAAAAAAACAAAACCACTGGTCTGCAAATATGTTCTTGTCCATCTCTGTGCTCTAGTAGGTTGAACAGTTTTTATGTGTTCTCCATGCAACCAGCTCATAGCCATTTTGAAAAATTAGGCAAATCAGAAACAAGTAATACAGTAATTTGCCAGGGATTGAAATTGTTGGCATGGAATGAAGGCATTATCAAGATTCAACCATAATGATTTTGTAAACATATTATCTATGCTGGACAGCTGAATTCACATAGTAACCATGACTTTATCCATCATTTCCATCTCTTGCTTATGGGGATGATCCGCCATAAAAAAAATTATTCTTAAATTGGCATTATTCTTGTATTGCATTTTAAATCCCCTAATCAATATTCAGCCTTTGCCCTTTTTTTCCCCTGCTTTTTTTCCTTCAGGAGAAAACCATCTGTTTCAGCCCATTATAAATTTAACATTGTATCATGGTTGCAAATCTGATTCAGATCAATGGCTTGTAGGTTACAAACCCTAATGATCTAATCTGTTGTTAAATATTCATGAAGGAAGCTTGGAGAATGTGCAATCCCCTCCTTTCTAATGGATGTAAAAGAGCCAACTGCATTTTACTGATTGATCATGTGCCTTTTCTTATTACAGAAGATTATTGCAAAAGCCTCTACATTGTGAAATTTTTATTCCAATCTGCAGCATCTAATCACCATTAAAGAAAATAGCAACATCATTCCTTTTATGCATATATATCACAAGTATATTAACGCTAAACATATCTATTCTTTATGGCAGCTTTTCAGATTGAGTCCTCTGTGGGATACAAGCCATAGCAGACATAAGGATCCACAGAAATAAACCTCTACCAGACATGAACTCTGAAGCTCATGATGATTTCCAGGTAAAGGATCAAGGACAGCATATACATAGAGAAATAATGCCCATCCCTACTGTGCCAAAATGCTATGGGAAATATACATACCTATAAGAAACTTCAGGTATTTGTCAATCTGAGGTAGGATTTTGGTAAGGAAAGGGTATATACTAAGATATGCATTTTGCCCACATCAAAAACATGTCCTTTTAAATTTTAAGCTGCAAGAAAATATTTACCAATAGGAAGAAGCTCAGATAATCATAACAAGTTACTCTTTTCATGAAACACTGTTTGGAATATCCGCACCCTTGTAATGCCAGGAGGCTCCTGACTCTCTGCAAACACTGAGAAATGGAATTAAGTGAATAGTCATTTTCTGCCTTATTTTCCCATACAAATATTTTAATTTTTTTTAGTTATCACTCTTAAAGCATCAGTCTGGGGAACGAAACATCAAAAGCCACAAAATTACAAGCAATGAAAATATCTTCTCACCATTTCCAAACAAACTGCATGATAATTACATTTTAGAGGCTTAGGCTGACTCAGCACTTGTAATGCGCCTGATCCAGAAGTTGCTATGCAAGCAATGATCTCCACTGAGATCAATGAAAGTATTGCCTATGCACATCCTCTGAGATCAGAACTCATCTGTGACTCAGACTCATTCTCACTCCTCACTTTCTTCCTTTACCTCAGAAGATCCTGAGTTTGTTCCAGCCATAATGTCATTAGATTTAATCTGTTTTGGAACATGCAACCAAAATGTAACAACTCTCCATGTATACTGCCGTGCTGTCCTGACTAAAAAAAGGTTTACTACAGAGACTTCCCTATTTTTGTGCTTTTGTACTTATTTGATAAGACGGAACAACACAAAAGGCTCACTCCTGAATTCCAGCCAAAGGACAGTTTCTAACAGGTGATAAAAGAGTGCGTCCTCTGATTTCCTGCAGCCCACCAGGCAGCTGAATTGTGACTCCTGCAGAAAACAGAGCAGGCATCTGGAGTGTTTTGCAGAGTGTGCTCTGATCCCTTTGACCTTTTTGCTTTGCAAGTGTCAGGCAGTTTGGGATTATGAAGTGCAGCCAGGGAGATTTCACAGGAAGGAATTTGTCTCAGTATACGCAGGTAGAGGCTTTTCTCTGGATGTGTTGGTGGTGAACAAGAAGCTGCTGTTTTATAATCTAATAACATTGACATGCAATGATTTTATTAGACTTTCCTGCAAAAGTATGGACTAGCTAAATAGGGGATAACGAGAAAAAAAAAAATAGGCTAACCCTTTCACTTTGGGAATAGCACAAATGTCATTGAAATAAACAGGCAGGGAAAGTGCACTTGCATCAGAACAACCTGCCTCCAAGCTGTGACACAGATGTTTTGCCACCGCAGACAACAGTGCTGGTGTCACTAAACAGCTCAGAAGTGACTTGCACTCCTGGAGAAGAGGGAAAGTTTTACAACTCCTATACAGCTGACAGACCTTTTCCTTGACGTGAAGCAAGGTAGAAATAGCTGGTGAGTATGAGACTGCCACTTGCATCTCAGCTGCTGTGCAAGTGCTTTAGGACGCTGGGAACATGCAGGGTCACCATATGGAAGACAGACACATGCTCTAGAGCCTAGACATAATTACAGAAAATTTATTGCATCCTTTCTTCTTCAAGGCTTTTGCTCCAAATAAATTACACTTTGTCTGTAGTGGGCTGTTTGTTCACATAGTGTCTGTGAACATCCCTGCTACCTCATATCTCCTGCTCATTTAAAAATGCCAAGGCTTGTTTCAGCTGGTGCGAACGGACTTATATGGATCTAAGTGAAGGCTAGGAAGCCTATCTGAAAAATTAGGTAGGTTTGGAGGCTGCCAGCCCTCCGTGGGGTCCATGCTCCTGGGGACACCATGCTACCTTTGACTGCAGTACAGACACATTACCCATTAGCCCCTCTGTTCAGACTGAACATCACACCAGGCACTTAACTCTCTAAGCGCCAGGGGCAGCCCCCAGACTGGTTTGAAAGTGCAGGGATAGCAGGCATTGTTAGTGCCCTGGCTTAGTGAGGGGTTGTTCCTACCCAGATGCAAGACTCTAGTCTTGCCCTTGTTATATTTCATTAAATTTTTCCCTGCCCAACTCTACAGCCTGTCCAGGTCTCACTGGATGGCAGCACAGCCCTCTGGCGTGTCAGCCACTCCTCCCAGCTTGGTGTCATCAGCAAACTTGCCGATAGTACACTCTATTCCCTCATCCAAGTCATTGATGAATATATTGAATAATACTGGTTCCAAATACGCAACTTAAAACTAGAAACAAATTATCCATTGGTTACCTCACACGAAAGACAGCTAGGATTCACCAAGCTATTGAGCTAAGCTTTAGTGTGGTCACTGTCCCTGACAAGGCACAAGAGTCTTTGCCAGGCAGGCAGGAGGAGAAAGGGGAGTCACCATAGGTCCCAGGGACAGATCCTCAACATTGCTGAGCTGCCATCTTCACTAGCTCCACTGATGCAGATGGTACCAATGGCTTGACCTGACATGATTCCCTCTTTTTTTTTCTCTTTGGGATTTTATACCTTTTCATAACAACATTTTCCCTTTGAATCCTTGAGTTGCTAACGATCCCATCCTGAAAAACTAATTTTTACCTTCTTTTTCTCTGTACAGACTTTCTCACAGCTCTTTCTGGGTGCCCTTTCTCAGCAGTCTGGGCGAAGGTTACACACTTGTGCCATGTCATAGCTCGATACCGAACACGTGGTCATCAGGCAGCTAAAGCCTTTGGGCAGGTTAAGATTTTTACAGCAGGGGCTGAAGTCCTGAAAGCAGGTGTGCACCACTAAAACAAGCAAAGTGATGATAGCAACACTCCTGTGGTTTTGGCAGGAACATTTACTCATGCACACAGCTCTTCATTCTGTGCTGTCTGGGCAGGGATCTCTGTTTCTGCATCACCGGCAATCTATTAATACCTTAACCACTCCTTGCAATGAATTACACAGCTGCTGAGTGGGAGCCCACATACAAGTTAGCATTCCTGCTAAGGTGTCATTTTCAAGATGTTCTTGCCTTCAGGCTTCCAGTCTACAGCTGAATCTAAGGGATAATGAGGAAGTGAGGAAAGCAGAGCAGAAAGTGGTCACAGCACTCATTGCTGAACATCCTGGGCTTTTTATAATGTCACTAGTATTTTACTAGATATTTGATTTTATTATAATTGCTTTTGTGACAGAAGTTTCTGATGTCGCTGCATTTTCATTTCAAGAAGAGCCACATCAGCCTTTAGTGCTGTCAAACAGGTAAAAATAGAATAAAGGTTTGTGTGAGTCTTTTCCACAACCGTTAGCACTGGACAGTCTTCCCTAATCTTCCCAAGAATTGAAGAATATTTAAGAATTTATGTATCAGTTTTCATTTAATCTCCTCCTTCTACTTGCCCAAGTCATCACTGAGATCAGCAAAACTGACAAAAAAAGGCCTGTTTCATGACTTCTGCTGCTCTATTTTTAGCTAAAAAAAGAACCATTCAGTAAAATAAGCAGTTAAGACAATGATAGTGAGTCATAAATAGGCTGGATAATTCAATGAGGAGTTGTCAAAACTTTTTACCTGAAGAAAAAGGCATATTTGCTGATACTTTGAATATGTGAAATGTTTGAAGGTTTCATATGTGAGTAGAAAATCCCAAACAGCAATGTTGGGTTGCATAGACACAGGTCTTGCCTATACGTGTGCACAGACAAGAGTATGTTGTTATGTATTTTATAGCATATTGCTAAATCCTACAGTTTTAGTCAGGCCAGTACAGATAAAGTGGTAAAATATCTCCAGTCACTTTCAGTATGGATACAGCTGTTTCAATCTGAATCTGCCTGCATCAACAACAGTTATTCCCACCTAGACACAAGGAATAAGCTACTTCAGAACATCTAGTTCTGCTTTCTCACATGAAAAAAATCACTTTTAATAAACAGGCATACATAGTTAGGTGTGAAATGGGCCCAAAATCCCAAATTTTTCTCATTCACCCCTTTCTTCATGCAGAACCAAGGTGATAGTGTTCTTTGTCCAGCACAAATCAGAAATATTTTGGGTTATTATATTATATTAAACAGAGAGCCGAAGTCACAGAGTATTTAAATGGTTAAATTCTTATATTAATCAGACCACTGGAAAAACGCCCCAGATAAAGTATAAATTTAATTGCATTACTGTAAATTACAAATTCCACTGTGCACTAAGGAGTCTTGGTTTGATTTTGATTTAAGGCTTTCTTTGGACCTATGAGATTTCTCAGCTCTCTCACATGTCCTTCAGAAGAAGAGTATGCATTTTGACCCAAAAGAGCATTTTTATGAAAAGATCTTCAACTGATATAAATATACACCTCTAGGGCCCTATCGAAGACTATAAGAAATCCATTGGTTTACATAAGCTAATAAAATGCCTTCGATATGAGAAATGTCTTATAATAAGCAAAAAAGGAATAAGTTTAATAGTATGGCTATAACATATTAAAATATTTCCTTGCATAGCTTTCCTTAAATCTGATGGAAGCTACAATGACTGGAAACAGCTATAAGCTGTAAGTTAAAATGTGAAGGCAGACTTGATTCAGTACTGGTAATGCCATAGTCCAGCTGGTTTCTGTAAGATACTGTTGGGCATCAGGCATGAGTATCTGTTTTTTATAAGTGGGTTAAGTGAGTTACTGGCTGAGAAACAAATGTAAATCTGTATCTGTGCTAAGATTGTTTAACTGCCTATTTTAAAATTTATCTGTAGGTTTGGAGTCATCCAGTCAGGTGAAGCAAACAACAGAGAAACATTTAAGTGACCAACAAGCAGTAAATGAGGAATACTGAATAGACAAAGCAGTAATGCCTCTCCAGACTTAATGAACAATATAAAAGCTGAAAATAACTGAGATAAATCTTTTCTTTTTTTAATATTTTGAAATAAGAACCTGATTTACAAAATATTGAAATGTAGGCATATACAGCTAATGAAAACAAAATATAATTCTGCATATAAAGTGTGCACTGCAATATCTGGGGCCTAATCTATTTATCAATGTTAGCATCATTTTTAGTGACTGTATCATTATTAAAGGAATGGCTGTGAAATTCATAGGGAGTTAAACATTGAAATAATTGCCAGTGAGATGGCCTGAGGGGAAAAGAGTATCTAAAATGGCTGAAGCATCTAGAGTGGAGTTAAAGCGGCCATCTCAGGATATTTTGATTAAGAGTCTGGAGTGGGTAAAACTATAATAACTAACTGACTTTGATAAGTTTGTTTCTTTTAATCCCATTGCCTTGGTTTGACACGGGTACAAGTCGCATAATTAGAAGCCTTGTTCCACTAAGAAACCAGTGTCAAGTGACACTGGGCTCATTTGTCATATTGGAGTCAATAGGCCACGCAGGTTTTTTCATCATCTTTATCCTCATAAGAGTTAAGGCACAGCACAGTAACTGGTGTTTGATGTTCAGAGTACTTGAGGTTTTCAAAGGCATTTCTAAATATAGTCCAAATGAGGATATATGGCTCAAAATCCATATATTTTAAAAAAACATTTCCAAACAATAATAAGAAGTTGAGGTTTTATTGCAGCAGAGCAATTGCTAAATTGCTAAAACTTTCTATTTAACTTACATGCAGGTTTTTATACATATCTGCCATAGGGAATAAGTATGTGGGAACTCAAAGATCTGTCTCTTTCTAAAAAAAAAAGACATAATTTACTTTTCTTCATTATTTTTTAAGTGTTTGGGGTCAGTAGTTCAACTAATTACATTTCTTTTTTTCAGCCACCATTCGCGAATAACTGTAGTAGAGAAAAGAAAAGCTTTTTGGATAAAATGACATTGAAATTTCATCTGCACAGTTTTCTGGTAGATTGTTAAATGAACAATCCATCTTCTGTCTTTCAGTGATGTGAAGGATGTAACACATTTCTGAATATTGGAAAGTAGCTGTGGGAAGGTCTCCTGTTATTTTACCTTGTATGCGTATGGCTTCATCCCGTTGGCACGAAGACAATGTCAAAATTTCTGTGGAGCTGTAATAGTGCAGAATGAGAGCCTAGAATTATGAATCTTCAGGAAATCGTGGATTTATGATACATATGGTTAATCCCAGCAACTAGCCAGTAGGTTTTGTTCTTAGTAAATAACGAACATAGCAAACATGTTTCTGAAGTGATTATAAAAGAATATAAGGAAAAAAAAGACGGTTTGCCTTTCAGATAAGGTTACATAGATTATTTGCTGGTTTTATCTCATTACATTTCCAAAACACAATCAAGAGTAAAGCAGCACAGAAGTTAAGTGCTCAGTGGATCACTAGGGATTTCGTGGGATATCCTAGGTTATTTTAGCTTATATGTTTTAGTAATTTTACTTTATGAGATTGTTAAAGACTCTCCTAATTCTTCATGTATTAGCCTGAAAGAAAGCCCAACATCATTTTACACCATTCTTAGAGACAATAACTAGTATCACAGTGTAGATGAAAAAAGAATCTATAACATTTAAATTAAATTCTGTCCTCTTTGCCACAATGATCAGTTCTCTTTCTGTTTTCAAATATAACACTGATGTCATTGGGTTTACACTTCAGACGCTCCCTATTTTTCGTAAGTATAATGAACAGCAAGTTAACTATGAATTTCGTAACTCAGCAGCTGTTGATGAACACACAAGAAATCTAGTTTGCTACATTTCATCGAGATTTGGAGATAAAGTCAAGAAAGTTGTAACCAGATAGGCTGAGAAGCAACAAGATGTTACAGATATGCTGAGGTCCTCTACTTTGCTGTCAATCAATACTAGAACACTGATTTCAAAATATTAAGAGTTTGAAACTCAAACAACTCCCAAAACATATAAGACTACTAAAAATGATCATAGCTGACAGACTCCAATAATGTAATCGTGTCTTTGTGCAGTTTTTTGATTCTCAGGAAAAAAGAATCTATAAAATAAAAATAGAAGTTTTATTATGCAGGTAAAACTGTTGTGTTAATAATCAAATAACATGCAACAAATTCCTAACAGAAAGCTATCTCAGCTTATCATTTTAAGGTTGGATTTTTTCTAGAGAAAGATAAGGTAAAACTGAACAGGAACAGGGGAAAAAAGCCATAAGAAGGCCCAAAGAACAGCAGAATAAAATAGAAGTCTCAAAGAAGATTGAGTCTGTCTAGTTCTTTCAAAAACTTGAGTGAGCTGAGACTGAGAATAATTGTAGTTCAGCAAAATGAATGATCTCCTCAAAAGCACATGCCCATTGTCAGAGCAAAAATACTTAATTTGGGTTCTAGCTCTCATAGCTTTGTAGAAGAGAGGAAATAAGAAGGA
The DNA here is from genome assembly GCF_036013445.1 of Caloenas nicobarica. NCBI lineage: Eukaryota > Metazoa > Chordata > Aves > Columbiformes > Columbidae > Caloenas > Caloenas nicobarica. The sequence goes on along the minus strand of NC_088246.1, from coordinate 114,181,047 downwards.
AAAATAATCAAGTTCAAAAAGAATAAATTGCTATTGCTGACACAGAAAGATTAATTAGAAGTAAAGGTCCTTAAGCAGAACCTGAGGATAGAAGGTATTTCAAAAAATTTTTTTAAAAAAATCACAAAGGGTCCAAGTGATCATTAGATCTGAAACATAGCACATTATAAAGCATTAGATGTGGGGTTTTTTTAATCACAGATAAAAGAAGAACCTGCTAGTTTATCCTGAATCTCACTCTATAGAAAACTAACTCTAGGAGAGCGAAAGGTCTTAGGCTGAAAGACCTGCAGTCTTTGATAAAGTAACAATGATTTCAGCTACAGCTAGCTCATAGCTCTGGTTTCTGAGGTGTGTTTATTCCCTAGACTCAGCAGGGAGGACAGTAGTGAGTTAGATATTCACAGATGTACAAGATTCTTCTGCATTTCCAATATACCTGCAAATTTCCCCTGACTTCTGACCTCAAGTCAGCCTATTCTTTTTTTAATTAATGCAGATTTCCTTTCCTTTCTCTTAAATTTACATAATGATTAAAAACTTTGTCATTAGCTTGGCAAATTCCTCATTATGTAATGTTATGATGTTATGTTGTGTTATGTTATGTTATGTTATATTATGTTATATGTCATGTCATGTTCACCAAACTAGAATTTTCTGTCTCTTCCTCTAAATTCTGTATTTTAGGGGAACATACGGAATTTTTATCGAGTCTCAAGGTACTGACTTGGAATTAGCAACACACAATCTTTCTTTTTTTTAAGACGGTATTTAGATTTATTTGATTAACAATTGGCGCATTTTATCATACAAATTTTGAAAGCAAAGACTATTATTTAAAACAGAAGGTTATAGATAAAAGTAGGGGTTTTTTCTCAGTAAATCCTAATAAACACTAGAAGTGATTTCACTGAACAGTCCTCCCACTAGAAATGAATGAGATCTGATCAGTATCAGCTTCCTGTCATCAGTCATTTGCTCCTGTTTTGTTTCTGAAGCAGCACTGTCTTTAGAAAATGCTTCAGACACAGTATTTTCCCATTCTGTACCCTTAAGGTCACAGGAAACTTTTCTTGCTTGGGTCATCTGCCTCTACCTGGCTCAGGCTAATATTAGGACTTCAAATATGCATACGTAGCATTCCCATGCAGAGATATTTCAGCGAATTACAAAGAGTATAAAACCAGAAATGTTTTACAAGGAGTCTGAGCCTAATCTCCTCTGGCCCCTTGAGGCTATCTGCTCTGATGATCTCCCCATGCCTATGTGTGTCTGCGCCCTTGGGACTGAGATTTATGGTCCACCAAGAGGAGGCTGATTGGCATCTCACTAGTAAATAACAACCATTTTAGTACTTGAGGTAGATAAAATCAAGACCCTTTTAAATGGGCAACAAGATACAGATAGGCAACACAACCTAGTAGGCCACAAGTAGAACTTGAGAAACCTTTGGCTAGATGGAGTCAAAACCACAAGGCAGTCAGAAACAGACAGGTGGGACATGGGAGACTAGAAGAATGGAAACAACTATGTCCATAAGCAAACTTAAAATTACATGGGTCCACTCAGTGTGTGACATTTACACTAAGGATCACTTAGGCTGTAGGAAAACAGGTGGGTGGCAACATATTGCAGGGTAGGAGGACTAGACATCATAAAACCAAGCAAGGAGTTGAGGAAACCCACTATAGCCATCTCGGCCTCCATTTCAAAACAGAGTTAGCGGTGGAGGACCATAGCGTGATGTTTCTATCACTAGCAGAATGTCAGTCCAAGGTTCCCCTTCAGTGCTCACAGGCACAGCTGACAGCTAAAGGTAGTGTTTGGACAGAGGCTATTCCTCTTAAAACTGCAGCAACAAAGGTCAGCCTACTGAAATTTGATTCCAAACCAGTCATAGAGCAGTTTGCACAGAAGTCCCAGGCAGAAGGAATAACTACCTGAATATGATTTTAAGCCTCAGCGTGTGGAAACTAAGAGGGAAAATCCCTACTTTTTTAGAGTGTAACTAAGTATGCCCCACTCTGCAAGACTTAAGTCTTGTGTTTTCAGGAAACTTCATGATCTAGGACAATGTTATACTGTATGTTTTACCACACCAATGGTGTTTTTTCAGTCAATGTGAAGAGAAAAGCACCACACAAGATTTACCCTACAGACAGCTGTGTTTGGTGCTGCACAGCATTTTGAACATTTTTGACACCTTCGCATGTCTAGCTTAGCTAGTACAGACTTTTACTTTTTCTCTTCTGCTTTTATTTAGAATGCAAGCATGATCAATACCATTTAATCACACATACCATACATATAATTGCTAACAAATTGATCCAGAGATGATTTCCTGAATAGCAGCTTTGTAAATGATGCATTGCTTCTCTGAGGCTTTAAAAACTAAAACTGAATTTCAGTGCATGTGAATCTACCCACAACTCCTACTCTGATAGGAAATAAGAAAAATTCCCCCAGCTATCACTTAACCTTCTAAAACTGTGTCCTTCACTCACTACACTCACTTTGCATGAGAGAAACCTTACTTCCAACAAGTAGTAACATTTTTCATACAAAAGTAGATATTCAGCCCATGACCTGAACCTACATGATATTCTTAGCTTTCATGGCACAGCTTGCTCCATCATTTAAATGGTTTACAATCTAATTCAATACTTCTCACAGGTCTTTCCTCCAGAATTCATAGTTCTCCTCAGCTGATGGGAGCAGGGCTTACACAGAACCAGGTACCGTGCGGCCTCAGGATGACAGTACTTGTCCCACAACATATTGCAATAGGCTGCAAACTATGTATGATGATACAGAAAAGAAACAATACAGGCAGGAAAGTGAAGAATCCTACATGCACCAAGGAACAGCTAGTGCCAGCTCCACTACTTGCCCTCTCCAGAAGGTATAGCCCTCAGCTTTGTCCAAGACCCCACTTCCACTTGATCCACTCTGTGACACCTTCAATGAGTGAAAACAGTCCTCCCCATCTAAACGTGGACCCATTTCAAGCAGTCAGAGACAGACAAATCAAGCTGTAAATTTGTCATTGTATTTTTTAAGCATCTATTAGTAATGTAATAAGATAAAAGTCTGATCCATGGGCAGAATTTTAACTGTAATGCATTAAAAAGTAATTTCACTGCAAACACTTTTTAAAAGAACATCACCATAGTACACTGCTGCATATCGAGGTAAACATTTTGAGAACACAAAATATTCCTTTTAACTAGTGAATCAGCACTTGCTCAGGAAGACTGGGGAAAAAAAAAAAAAAAGCTGACTTTTGCTTTTTTTTTCCAGGTTATCTTCATTTGATTCACTGGGCAGCTGTCAAACACAATCACATGGGATGAAGATAGAGGTAAAAGCTGAAATCCTGAAATACATTTTGGCAGCACTATTTTCTAGTTTACATATGGACTCACACAACTGCCTATTAACTAATGCCTGAAGAAATTTTTTAAGTGCTGCAGTCAGCTGAGAATAAATATTCTTCCTCTGAATGTATGTTAAGCACACAATGCAGTTAGAGCCAACAGTGGCAAAAGATCCAGTTGCCAAACACATTCAAACAACCCCAAAACAAAATGAGATCCAGACAACTGGGTAATTTCCAGTTATGCAGTCAAGAAGTATTTGTGAAGGAATAGCTTCATTTGCAGCTGGTATATCCATAAATCTAATCTGTTTGCTTTGTAAGAAAGAGGAGAGATTTTCCACATTGCTACAAACTGTGTGTTTCTTAGCTGGAAAAAAAATAGATAATAGAAAATGATGGGGAAAGATGTTTTCACACATTTAAAAAAATCTCTCCTGAGGTTCTTTCAGACCAAAATATCTGGAAGGACGTTTTCTCATGAACCTGTCTTCTAGTCAGCTTTGTCTTTAACCTCCAACTTGATTGCACAACTAGTGTTTAACTAGGAGTAATAATGTACTTATATAAGCAACTAATTATATGTTCACGTAGTGTTCGTCTTCTTGCCTGCAGTGACCCATAAAGACTGCCACCTCACTGGAAACAGCTTCTAACTAGGAAAGCCATGTCATAAGCTCATTCCAGCCTGGAGTCATCCAGTCAGAGGGCCCAACAGTTAGGCATGATGCTGTAGATGCATTCAGGGAAGTCCTAATGTGTGTAAAATAGTAAGCAGACAGAAGATATGTACCTATTCTCTGGTGTTTCCCAAAGAATACTGTGATCAGTTAAGTGGAGATGAAGAAACACAACCCTGAGAACATGCCACTCTCGGAAAATGACTGCTTGTTTCAGGAGGCTGAAAGGCTTCAAGAGGTGCTCAGGCAGGCACATTATGCTGTTCTTATCCTAAACGATCTTGGAGATATTCAAGGTTCCTTGGGACTTCATGGTAAACAGATGGTCAAATTCTCTTCTTTGCATCCTGTTGAAGGGAAATCCTCAGCAATAATGGTTAGAGATATGCAGATATCCTTTAAAGTGAATTTGGTCCATACGCCATAACAAGAGCAACTGGCATGGCAGATTTTTTTTTCTGCTCTATTAGCAAAGCATAAGCAGCAGCTGTTCTAACAATATTCATTTCTTTGCTCCCAGCAAGTGTTTCCCAGCAGTGGGAGTAGCAGTAGTTCTGTGGCTCAGGACTTCACAGCCATCAGCCTTGGGAGAAATCTTGCTTAAGTAATTTCAATGCCAATTGAGCTATAGGCTTGATTTACAATTCTTGTCACAGCGCTTCTCTTTTTAGTAAATATCTCCCAGATATAACTTTTTCAATTTTTTTTCAGTGAATAAAGAAAGAGGAGAGAAAGATCCTACTGTCTTGAATTTGCCAGTTTATCCTTTGGACTGTTAAGGTGCCTACCAGCAATTTTTTATTCAAAGTGGAGGTAATTCAAGGAAATTCCATGGCTGACCAGTAATTAATGTTGGAATCAAAGATGGCAGAACAAATGCCATTTGCAGAAGTGAACCTCCCAGGAATACATTATCCATTCAAGGGGAATATTTATGGAAACATTGACATTTTGAATCTCTCTGCCAGTATAAGTGACATCTCAACTTGTTGCAGATGATCCTTTGGTCTTGTTCCAATTCAGAGAGCTCCTTTAGGGTCACCTTTATGGCTTATTTGGTTGTTTCTATCCTTGTTGCTGTCATTGTGCCATGCAAAAAAAGAGTTAGGAACAGAAAAATCATTTCATTCACACCTCAAGAAACTGAGAACATCCTTTAGGAGGCCATTTCTAGCTGGCACAAATAGACTGGACAAATTCTGACCTGTGCAAATACAAAGGTAGTTTACAAGGCAGATTTGTGCCTTGTTTCTTAATGTTGCTTTGTATTCCTACTAGCTTCACCCTGAGAGTGAGAAGAAGGTTAGAATAGTACAGCAATGTGATCCTGAATGTCCTCAATGACCCTGGTTTGTATACCTAAGTTAGGGACTCACACCTTCTCTCTCTGAGAGATTGTTTTGTACAACAAAACAGGTTATTGTCTTAATGTTGACAGTAGCACAGACTACCATGTTATGAAGGGTGTATAAGGGCTTGCTCACTCCAGTCCTCATCATGTTATACATCAGCTCTCTCATTACAAACAGCTAAATCTCCAGGAATATTTGGGGTATGTGTATATGGCAGTGTTAGCTCAAACTCATACTGGGACTTTGTCTGTCCACTCCTTCTATTATCTCATTAGGAAAGGCATTTCCTCAAGATGAGTCCTAAATCTTGCCTGGCTGTTGCAGGACCCTGGAGCTCCCTGTGGACCAGGAGCTTTGGGGAGTCCCCCAGGGCAGGGTCTGACAGCTGGAGCCCATCCCACAGCCCCAACCGGGAGCAGGGCATCTGGGAAACACCAGGAGCAAACACAGCCCCAGGCACTGGGCACCAGGCACCTCCTTCAGGATGGAGACGGGCCAAGGCTGGGCCAGGACATGGGCCCACACATCCTGTTCAACAAGGACCACAGCCGGATGTTGTGACACAGTGGGAGCTGTAGTTCTGTTGAGGGCCAAATAGCGGAGACTCATATGGAGGCAATTCCTACAGGCCCTGCTGGTGGCCCCCCTGCAGTGTCTCAGGAAGTTTCTCCCCACATCACCAGTGGGATGGGGGCTGTCCTCACCCCCACAACCACCAAGCTAGCCCAGAGCTCCAGCAGCCAGACCTCTGAGGGTATGGGTGGGATGCCCTCCAGGCGCTTGGAGTATTTTGGAGGTTCCTCATAATGAAAAGCATCCAGAGCAGCAGCTCTGGATTCTCAGGAGACATGTGGAGAAAACTGTTAGTCTCAGACAGGTCGCGTGATGGAGAGAGATCAGCAAGCTTTTGCTGGAAATCCTGCAAAGGACAGAAACCATTTTCACAGCTGTGCGAGCCAACCCAGATGGCTGCCTGAATCATGGCAGGGAGGACTCTGACCACCACAGCCTTCAGCAGCGCTTGGAGTGCATGGAGGTAGGACAGGGGGGCACTGAGGGCCTCAGCCACCACAGCTCCTTTCAGCATGGACATCCACCTGCAACCACATTTACTATGCACAATATACTTAAATCCTCAGAGGAAAAAAGTCACCAAAGTCACCTCCCTGTATCCAAGCCAAGTGATCTAACCTTGATGCAGATCACAGTGTACGTCACCAACAGCATGGTGATGTCCAGTGCATTCATACTACCACTTGATTTTTTTACAATGAGTCACTCATTTGGGTTGCTTTATTTTTTGAGTGTTAAAACTGTAACAGATAAAAGAATGGGTTTCTCAACTCTGTGCATAATTCAATCTTCACACATTAAAAAAGACCATTTCACTCAATCCTCTTTGAAAACAGATCAGCAAACAGTCATCTACATAGCTTCACTGATTTTATTTTCTGAAGATCTGGTCCCTTTTATTTTGTTTATGAAATAAAAAGTATCATGAGGGTCCAGGTGTCTTGCAAATTTGCCAAATGGTTGTGAAGCTCACAGAAATTTAAACTCCTCTGGATTTCCTAACTTATTAATGTTTGTTTCAGATGTGGAGAAAAATCATTGCTATTTTGTTTGGCTTATGAAAGCCTAGCTTTCTTCAATATTAAAAATAAAAAAAAAGTGGAAAATATCCAGAGAGTGAATTGTTGTTCGAGATTTTAATATAAACTGGATTAGTTATGGGACTAATAAATGTAAGTATTTTGTGGCTGCACTGAATTTTAAGTGGGTGATTCTATGTCCTCTGAGAATTATTCTGAAAATACAGAATTATTTGTTAAGATTTATGTCGAGGTTGGAGAGGTTTGGGGTTAAAATGCATTTAGAGATTGATTACGTCAGCCATCACTGCTTCAAAACTTTAATCTTGATGGTAGTGTAAGCGAGACTTACGACACTGTCTTTCACTGTCTCCACCGCTTTGTGCTTTTGTTGAATTCCACTTTTACCCAGTATCATGGAACTTCAGCAGGAACCGACATAGTCTTTTAGAAATGGTAAATTTCAGAATCCCAGAGGTTTTTGAAATTAATCAGAAACACATGAACTAAAGGTAACTGAGTCTTCATCTGTAATCAGAATATAGAGTTAAACACAGAATATAATGAGATATAAAGCTTGTTTGAATGTGAATACATTGATAATTGCTCATGTTTTAAGGAAAATCTTCACCCTGAACTTAGTTTGGCGAAGTAGTCTGGTGTGTGGGAGAGAAGCAAGGTGTAGAAAACTTCAGCTTCTCCTGACTTCAGGAGTGAACTTCCTTCACAGAACACAGAAGGCTGAAGCACTCTTTCAACCCTATGGCTTTGTATACTCCAAGCTATATTGCTTCTTCCTGCATGTGCTTTCAAGGTGATACTTGTGCCGTGTGACATTCTGAGCCTGTTCCTGGAGATCCAGTAACTTCCTTTGCATAACAGCTCACCATGGTTCTGTCCCATTCAAACCTGCTGCTGCCCTGGAGATGGGGTTTGAAAATGTGCCCTGACACATCTGTGAGTCACTGCTGCAGATAATATGCAGGGCTGGAATCTCCTCTGTAGTAAAAATTGCAGTTCTGGACAGATATGCAAGTTTTGCAGACAGTTTGTCAGTGGTTAAAACAGAAAAAGAGGCCTGACAGGAAAGTTACACCTTCACCATTAGCTGAGAACAGCTGCTACCATTGTCATGGACCAGCCTTGCTCAATACTTCCACCCCTTGCAAATTGTGAATGGATGTTTCTTTTGGTTCTTTTGGCCCTCACACACCTCTTTCCACTCAGGCTTGGGATGAGATGGTTATTTGTACTGGTGCAGAAAGAAAGAGGCAGAAATATGGCCAACTTACCCACTGCTGAACACTCAAACCTGCTGTTTGTTCACAAAACAAAGATCCAAAAATCTTACACAGGCAATCTAGTTTTGCAGCAGCAGATTTGACTTCATCTCCATCTGCCAGTCTGTAATATCGCATGATCCGTTGAGACAAAACCAACCACATTTATGGAACACAAGCAGGGAAGTCTGGATTTCTAGCCAACATTCAAGGGTACTTGCCATGCAAGTACCATACCCAAAGCACCACAGAGTTCCTTGCTGCATAATAGCTTTTAAACTTCTTGGTGAAGTAAAGGTGACTTGTCCTGAACAGTCACATGAAGCTCCCTTCTCAAGGTAAACTGACAACTAGTATTCTGATAAGAAGTGCACACACACACAGAAGCTATTTGAAATAAATGGTCTTACTCCTGTAAGAACTACTCAGCATGAGCAAGAGTGGTAAAATTTGTTTGTACACACTATATTCCATAAGGACCCCTGAATGTATGTTTATTTTATCCCTCAAGGAGAGGGCAGAACATTCAAGTGCTCTACAGTTTGCATTCTGTATCCTCCATTGTAATGCATTTTGGCTCTTCCACCTATATTAGTTCATATTTAAACAGAAGTTCTACAACTTAAGGCAGAAAAAAATGGAAGAGGGGCATGTCCTTTCTGTTGCCGTAGCAATCCAAGCAAACATCCTCAGCTGTCTCTATTGAGGAATGCACTGGATCATGTGCTTCACCATATGCCTGCATTCAGTTCTCTGTGCAATTAATATGCCCACATGCATAGAGGATCCAAGGTTAATGTGAAGTAAAAATGGGATGTATGACATAAAATTTTCTTGTAAGAAAACAAAAAGGCAGGCCAGGATTGTTTTGGTGGCATTTTACCATGATAAAAGAAGCACACTGCTGAGACCATGAAGAACACAAATAAGAGTTCAAAGTGCTCACAAGCACAGTTAAGCCCATGGTTTAGATACCAGCATTATCAGTTATGAAATAGTCATGAGTTGGAAGAGAAGCAGCTTTCAGAGGAGTTCAATAAGAGCATACCTTGAAATACCGTATGCAGTCTATTTCTCTAAGCCAAGCAGCAGTGTGAAGTGAATTAAAGTAACTACCTTTTAAATCTCTAAATAGGACAACTGTGAACATGCTAAAGTAAAAGCAAGGTTCAAGATAAGCTTGAGCCCACAATGAGGAATGACCAAAAGCGATTTAAATCTAATAAGGAAATCCAAAGCCCATCCACAACACAACCCAGTAAGGAGTGTGAAGTGCAACAAAAAGGCTGCTGCAGGCATATCATCAGCAAAAGGAAGACTGCAGAAAATGTGGGTCCATTGCTGAATGGGGAAGGGACCTGGGAAAAATGGACCAAGACCAAAGTACTCAATGCCTTTTCAGCTTGGTATTCATCAGTAAGACCAGCCTTCAGGTATCTCAGGTCCCTGAAACAAGTGGAAAAGTCTAAAGCAAGGTCGACTTACTCTCAGTGAAGGAGGTAACACTTAAGCAAACTGGACATATGCAAGTACATTCAATCTGATGAGATGCAGCATGAGTGCTGAGGGAGTTGACTGATGTCATTGTGAGGCCATTCTCTACTGTCTTTGAAAGATTATGGTGATCAAGGCATGCTCCTGAACAGTAGAAGAAAGCAATGTTAATCCTTTCTTCAAGGGCAATGAGCAAGATCCAGGGATCTACAGGCTGGTCGACTTTAGCCTTTGGGAAAGTGATGGACCAAGTAATCCTGGAAGCCATTTCCAAACATAAGAAGGACAAGATGGTTATAGGAAGTAATGAGCATGGATTTCCAAAGGGAAGATAATACCTATCCAACCTGATATTCTGTGAGGAGGTGATTGGCTGGGTAGATGAAGGTAGAGTAGTGGATGTTGTTTATCTTGACTTTAGGTAAGGCTTTTGACATTGTCTCCCATAAAATGCTCATAGAGAAACCGATGAAGTATGAGTTAGATAGGTAGAAAGTGAGGCAGACTGAAAACTGTCTCAATTGCTGGGCTTAGGGAGTTGTGATCAGCAGCATGAAGTCTAGCTGGAGGCCAATCACCAGTGGTGTATCCCAGGGCTCAGTACTGGAGCCGGTACTGTTCAACTACTTAATTAATGACCTACGTGATGGGACAGAGGTGCATCCTCAGAAAACTTTCAGGCAATATAAAATTGAGGGGAGTTTCTGATACACCAGGTGGTTCTGCTGCCATTCAGAAGGACCACAACAGTCTGGAAAAATGAACAAACAGGAATGTTGTGAAGTGTAATAAAGAGAAATACCAAGTCCATCCCCTGGGCAGAAATAAGCCCAGGCATCAGTATAGGCTGAGGGTCAACCGGCTGGAAAGTAGATCTGAAAAAAAGGACCTGGGGATCTTGATGGCCAACAGAAGCCAACATGTCCCTGCAGCAAGGGAGGCCAGCATCATCCTGGGCTGCATTAGGAGGCATGTTGCCATCAGGTCGGAGGAGGTGATTCTTCCGCTTTTCTCAGCACTGGTGAGACATGTCTGGAGTGCAGTGTTCAGTTCTGGGCTTGCTGGTACAGGAGAGACATGGACTTACTGCTGTGAGTCCAGTGTAGAGCTGTGAAGATTATCAAGGTGCTGAAGCATCTTACATCTGAGGAAAGATTGAGAGAGCTGGGACTATTCAGCCTGAAGAAGAGAAGGCTCAAGGGAATCTTATCAATGTGTGTAAATACCCGAAGGGGAAGTAAAGAAGACAGAGCCAGGGTCTTCTCAGCAGTACCCAGCAACACGACAAGAGAAAATGGACATGAACTGAAATACAGGAAATTCCACGTAAAATTAAGAAAAAGCCCTGAGTGACTGAGTGCTGGCAGAGGTGGTCCAAAGAGTCTATAGAGTCTCCATCCTTGATATGTTCAAAACACAGCTGGACACAGCCCCGAGCAACCTACTCTAACTGACCTTGCTTTGAGCAGAGAAGTCAGTCTCCAGAGGTACCCTCCAACCTTAAACATTCTGTGATTTCACGGTATGTGGACAGAAAACATAAAGTTTCAGGAATTAAGCAGGCTCCAAAAGTGTGAAACCAAGTAAGTAGGTTAAACAAGTACAGAAGAAGTTCACTATTTGACAATATCCTGCTTCAGATTCAGACAAGAGCTATAAGTTGATGAAGCTTCAGTGAAGCCAATTTCACAGTTCTTTTGTTTACAGTCAAGTGAGAATGTGGGATGTATGGGTGCAAGGCTTCCTAAAGTCAAATTTGATCTTATAAGAGATCAAAAGCAAAATTCCAGTGAGAGTCAAGGGAGAAGACAATAAGTCCCAAGATGAAGAAAAGAATGAAGTTCGAGAATAGGAGTTTAAAACCATATATTTGTCTTGCAACTGCCTAATTTTCTGCTAGTGAACACTCATACTCACATATTCCCTGTTTTAAATTCCTTTGATACTTTAGCACAGTGTTATGCTTATTTTATTTACATTATTGCTTTCTTGCTTATTTTCATGTACTCATCTTGTTTTCTTCATCCCTCAACAGAGATTATGTCTATCCAGTGCCAGTTGAGATGCCTCAGGGAAGTAAACACATTACAGATTTAATGCTCTGTGTTTGTGGCAGACTACTCCATAGTTTGAGATATTCACATCTGATAGGATAAGGATTTTCAGTTTCTAAGAGTACTGTAGTTGTAAAGGAATTCTGACCTAACGAATTCCCTAAACATTTAGTACCTTAGCCATATTCATTGTATTTATTTCTATCTTTCACTCTTCTACCAAAGTAAAATCAGACATAAAAAACTCCCTGTGCATTTAGCAATTGATTAGATATGCACTGATAAATAGCCAGATTCACCATCCCTCCGAATAACCACATATATATAACTGCATACAGTGTAAGGAATCATGACGAGGCTTTACACATTGCACTGCTCAACCTTGCTCAGAACCTCCCAGGAAAAGGAGCCACCCTGAACACTGACAGAGTCAAGCCAAAGATGGGAAACTAGTCCCAAGAGGACTTTAGTATGAATTTGCTGTGGTGTTAAGGCATTGACTGATTGGCTAGAATGTAAATGAAGATGAAATAGAATAATTATTTCTGCTAAAGATGATGCATTATTTAAATTACTTATCAGCATCTTAAGATTGAAGTCACTAAGTGCTTCAAATTAAATAAGGACCCTTCTGAATCCATAACCCACATTGAGGGAAAACAATACTTAAATTCTACCAAGCCACTGACCCAAATTTGTATTTAAGAAGACATTGATTGACTTATTTTTGTATACCTAACAGCCTCACATGTACAAAATTTCAAAGCTAAGAACATTTCAAAAGGTGGCTGGAGGGGACAAATCCTGCATTTCCTTGTAGAATAGAGCCTTGCACCTCACCCACCCCTTGCAACTGTGTATTTTCCTTTATTGTTAATGAAAGCAGCTGCACACACTAGAGAATACAGGCATTAAAGCCTGCCAAAGCCTTGTGGAAATATTTCTTTTTTGCCAACGTCATAATTGCTGAGGGAAAGAAAAGCTTTCCCCCGTTTTTGAAATCTGTTTTCATCAGAGACATTTGTATGTAAACAGGATCTTAGTTTCTTGAGAGGTCATCTGCTCCTACTGCTGGTACTTGATATTCACGATCCTTTCTCTGTGACCTCCAACTCATAGCTACAGTCAGAGTTGATAGCTACAGCTGAGTATTTTAATGTCAACAGCAAATAGTTATTTCCCTGAAGGAAGAAGCAGCAGGAGGGAGGCCACTCTTAGAAACAAGATCTTCGATTCCGGGTATAATGTCGACAACCTTATTGAAAAGTTCACCTCATTGAGTCTGGAAATGTCCATCAACATTTAAGCTTCATCACTGCTTTCTACAGTCACATTTAAAAAGCAATGTGTGCTAACATTTCAACGCCCAGCCTCCTGCTGAATCCTGTGGGCCTTTCCCCACCGTTGCCACCCTTCTTGGACTTTCCTGCTTGCCCCACCACAGGGTGACTCAGGCTTTGACCCAGAGACGAGAACACAGCGCTGCCTCAGTTGATGCCACACCAACATCTGAAATGGGTTGTTTCAGCTTGGAAGAACCAGACTAACTACAGTGGGGCCATAAGGCTGTTTTAGAGCGACTTTTCAAGAAGTACTTGTGGTCACAGTTAGAGAACTGGATATTTCATATTTTTATGGTTTTAGTGCTGCTTGATTATTTTAATTGATTTATATATTTAGGGTTGCTGATAGTTAATTGTACAGCATTTATTGTATTTTTTTAAGCATTCGTGTTTGTTCTATACTTTCATAGAAATAAGTGCACTCAAGATTTATATTACATGTCATCTTCTATTATAAAACCACAAATTATTCAAGAAAGTGATCCTATCACCAACCTGCCTTTCACCATTACATTTTCATCTGGCTGCCAATGCATTTACATCCTCTTCTTCTTCCTTATATTCCACTTTCATGATGCTCCACACTGTTTTGCCATGTGAACTGCAGCAATAAACTCCTTCCTTTGCATCCTAATAGAGAAATAAATCCAAAGCATAAAAAGGCAGTTTGAGGTCTGGCCTAGCCCAGACAATTTAATCAAAGTCATGAATTAGCATTTTCTAGTTGCTAGGAAATGGCACCTTGGAACATCTGACAGGCAGATGCACTTAGGCTTGCTCTCCACGACAGGAGAGGTTAATTTGATTTCAACCACTTTCCAATAAAAGGTGAATCTATTTGTACTCCTATGGCCAGCAACCGCAACACAGACTTTTCTCATGGCATTTCTTCTCAGACTCAGGGATTTATTTTCATGAATTGTCTATTAAATGCATACTTAGTATCCAAAATGCACAGTCACCACCTTTAAAATTAAGAGACACCCTCAAAGTGGATCACCATTAATCTGTTTGTCAAAGGGAATAACCATTCTACACCTACAAGCACTGATCATCTTTCTTTGATATTTACTTAAAAAGAAATTTTTTAGAATGCCTTAAAAATAATCATCAGAACCAATCAGCGTGCATTTCTCCTGTGAAATTGTATTTAATAATGGTTAATCTGTTATGAAACTACTTCAGAATATATCTTTCCTTTTATTGGAGTATTAAAGAAAATACAGTTTCAGGCTTTTGAGAAATGAAAGCGTGTCTAGGACCATCTAATGAATTTACCTGAGGCAGTACAACTTCCCAAGGAATTATTAGTCTTATTTTTAAAAAATGAGTCTAGGTGTTATTAAATGAAGAATTGATGTAAAAAAGTCACCTTAGATTTCCTCTAGGGGGAAACTGTGTATAACCTGTATGTAAAATATTCTATGAGTTGGCTACGTGTGCCGACAATTTAATGTGTTTGCTGAAATCCAAAAAGCTCCAATACTTTCCTATACAAAATTATCTAGTCATTGAGAGATAACACTAAAAATATCTCAGAAAAAAATGATTAAAATTCATTAAGTAAATTGTTCAGAACTCAAGCTAACAGGCTGACTAGGGAAAAATAGTGTATTTCAGACCTAGAGGATGAAATGCAGATTCACGAATATCAGATGGAAAGCTCTTAAGGCAAAGATTTATTGGTAGGATGATTGGATTTTGTCTCTCTACATGTCTGCTTGAAAATAACCTTTTTTACAAATGAGGGTTGACCTATAAATAATGTCCTTTGGCTGTGTTTTTATGTCCTTTTCATAGTTTAATTATACCAGCTGTCCTTTACCAATTACACATCAGTACCAAAACACTGCTTTCTCATAAACATGAGCTACAAAGTCACAAGTATGACTTCAGAAGCAGAAAACCATTCAAACTTCAGCTATCTTCTGCCATGAATGTTTTTATTATTTAAAACTCAGGAGCAGGTGGGGTCCAGTCTCGCTGTAGTTAGTCAACACCTTGGGCTGTTGACTTCAATAAATGCTGATTTTCTCCATTAATTATTTTTTCAACATCTGGGGAAAAAAATTACAGTTTCTGCTTCCCTTGAGAAGAAAGAAACAGAGAAAAAGACAGAAAGCAAGAGAAAGGGAGAGAGATAAAGATAGGAGGAGAGAGAAAGAGGCTGGGATGGACTTATGGTTGCATCCAAAGTAGCCTCTTGTTGAGAGCAGGGCCAAATGTAAATCCAGACTAGGTTGCTCATGTCCTTGTCCTGATGAGTTTTTACTACCTCAAGCAATGTGGACTCCACAGCTTGGCACCTGTCACAATGCTCAACCACTCATAAACACTCACAGTGAGAAGTGCCCCATGGCTCCTTGAAGGGGGAGGCTGTGTGATGTGGGGTGAATATGAGTTTCTCCAGATGTTCCCTACCATGCAGGCTCTTCAGGTGTCAGATCACGCACCAGTGCTCTGTACCCTCTGGTGAAAGCAGCTGCAAGTACAAGGAACCACCTTGGGAAAAGGTTAGGGATGAGACTGGAGATAAAAAAGAATACAGAATATAATAGAGAAACTTACATTTAAGGGGAAAATTAGAGCATACCCAGAGGAAAACAATGCAGATGGGTTTGTGCCAGTACCTGAGAAGCAAAGCACAGCCTCATCCAGCACCTGCTGATTTACTGGTACACGAGTGGGAACTCGTTCAGCTGCAGCAGTTACAACATCCCTGCCTCTCTCCTTTTAACTCAGAGCTTAATTTTAAAGTACCAGTTGGCCAGGATTCATGAGACAGAGACCTAAATTCTGTCACATAACAGGGCATGGCCTTCATCCTGGTGTCATTCCACCAAGGCCAGAGAACAGGTGAGGATCCAAAATAGTGGTTAAAAATAACCTGATGGGGATATTCAAGCCCAGTGTAAAGGACTCTTTGCATATTTCATTGATACAAAATTACATGAGCTAAAACTGTTCTGGAAGAAGATAACACTTCGAACCTGCTGGTCTACCCCATTCAGACAAATGTTATATAGGAGACTGTGAAGATTTTTATTAGTTTTAAATGCCATTTTTTTCTGTCTAGGGTAGTTGCTCAACAGGGATGAAGAGTGCCTGGTATGAATTGATTTTGCTATGCAGGGAAAATTTCATTTTATCTTTTAGTATGAAAATCTGATTATACCCAAGAGATTTGGGAGAAAGATATTAATTTTGCATATTCTCCTAAGGAATGGCTGTTTTATGGTCCTGTGACATAATTCCCTGCTGTCTGTCAACCTAGTGAAGTCTTTCTGAGCCTCTTAAGGCAGGTGGTGAATGAGCATCCTGAATGTCTAGTACAAATAATTAAAGCAATTTTTAAAATACATGCAGGTTCTTTAGCATTAATCATTTGCAGTGCCAATTCATTTCTCTGAAAAATTATTCCTAAAGTAATCATCTGCTGTAAATCAACAATCTCTTCAGCAGATGTCACAAAAGCCTAATGGTCACATTGCACAAGCAGAGAGATGTTAACACAAGAGGGAGCAGGCCAAGTAAGAACAGAGGAGTAATACCCTGCTTTCCTGCAAGTCCTATAGGCTCTTGGAAAATCCAAATTTAATGTTAAAAACAATGGACATTTGCAAACCAGCAGAGCATAACTGGACCAGATTTAAAATTTTGATGGAAAGACAAATCAAACACATCATCTGATGCTGCAGAGGTAAACAGAGGTGCAACAGCAAAGACAAAATGTAAAACAAAAGAGATACTTCCAAAGAGCAAAATGTAAAAGGCAAATGGACTGCCTTTGCCCTCTGCATATGGCCTGGAAATAAACTGAGAGGTGAGCAACATCTGTTTCTTGCTGTATTTTCAGGAAACAGAAAGGTTTTGTGAAAACAAAGACAGATGAAAAGTTAATAAACCCGTAAAGAAGCAAAGCTTATATACTCTTCTCTAAATAACACTGCAGCAGCAAGGAAGAGAATTTTAGCAACCCACCTGTCAGGAAAAAAATTCAAATTATAACCAGAGACTGTAACAGCAGGTTGAACACTGAGGCACTTGCTAATTATCAGCTGGACATGGACCAGATAACTGTGATACTCGAAGTTACAGTGAGAAAGAGAAAAGCTGGAATGAGAAAAACTCAAAGAAAAAGCTGGAATGCAGTGAACTGAACTTTAAATGAGGCACTGAAAAAACATTTATGCTGGGTATGTGTGGATAAGAGGCAGAGGTCAAGGAAAATCTGAAATGATACACTTTGCCATTGTTACAACGAACTGAGTATCTGCAGAAGAAATGGAAACATGCCATACAAAGAGCAAGCAAAAGTAAGATATAGAAAAAGCAAAGGGAAAAACAAATCTAAATTCCACCAACTAAAGTTAGTAAGAATGTCTAAACTTATTCATAAAGACAAACCACATGATAAAGTAATGCTTACTAAAACAAAAACGAAGACCAGAATTTGGTATTGTTGATGTGAATATTCTTGAGAAAACTTTAGATACCTAATAAAAATTCATCAGTTGTTGTTTATCCTGGGGAAAAAAAAAGTATATTGGTTCTGGACTGCTACAGAAACAACATTGTTAGATAGTATAACTTTCTTCATGTTTATAGTTTATATATATATAGCCATAATTTCCAGCACAGAACCAGGAAATAAGCATTTACAAGAAATACAATAATCTTTGTGACATTCTCCATTTGTAGAACAGTATAATATATCAAACTTAATCTTCCTTTTTGATAGAATGGGCAAATTTTCTACTATTGCCAGTTGATGAAAATGATAAAAATGTTAAAAAGTATAACGACAAATTCTTCTTTCCATATACTCCTGAGGAAAAGGATATCCATATCTGATCGATCTGCCTTGCCAAGAGGCACTGGTAGTTCAGCTCCCATGGTCACCCCACAGTGTGTTGGTGTGTTTTGGTTAGCTGCTGGCAGTTCAGTACTCGCTGGTGCAGGAGCGGTATGTCTGCAGTCACCAGGGCACGGTGATGGTCTTGGTACACTGCTTGCAGACCAGACCGCCACACAGAGCTGCTAAGGGCTGTGCTGGCTCTGTTTATGACACCTTGTTTCTATGTTAACTAGATCAAGTGATTTAGTCATGCAACCAATTGCACCACAAGTGAGCTCATAACAAGCCAAAATCTTTAAAATAGAATGATTAAAATCTTTTCTGACATACAGTCCTTGAAGGTAGCTTGGTTTGATTTTTTTGGGCTGCAACACTACTTGGCCACCACCTAGATTCAGCCATTCAAACACTCAGAGATGCCAATAGGAGTTTTGTAGTTAGAAGGACTCTGACAATTTATTGATACCTGGCAACCAGCAGATTCATGTGCTGGGCTGTCCTGGCTCAGCAAACTTTCCCAGATCCAGACGGAAAGCACTGACATCTTGAAGGGGCTTTTATCATTGTTTTTACTAACCCACCACAACCTGCATGGGGCCTCTGCAGACAGTTGTGTTGAAGCATCCTAAAATAAAAGTCGAGAAACAGCATTTTTTCCATTCAGCACTCTGAAACACCATGATCTGTCAGATCTGTGCCCATGTTCTTCCCTCTCTGATGAACCTGAAAGATTTTAATTGCTTTCAAAAGCACCTTTTGTACCTTCTTTTTCTAGCGATGAAATTGAAGCTTTTTTTTATTTCTGCCTAACTTTTGCATCTCATATTTCATTATTCCATTCAATCTCCCTCACTGACTTCTTTTGCAGTTACTTTCCTTTGCTATGCAGAGTACAGATTACTAGCATGCTTCTATCTAATAGATTAGTATTTCTATGGGTTACTATACCTATAGATCATTAACTTCAGTACTATCAAACTAAATGGATCTAATTAGGCATTGCTGTCAGGTGTTTTTTGTTCTAACAAGCAAGTTGTTTTCTGGTTTGTTGCTACGAAAGGGTCATAATTCAAAATTGTAACTGCTATTAGGAAGTTCTTCAGTTGTGAAGGAAAAGTCAAGATCCTTTCATGTTTTAGTCACTGCCCCAAGCCAATTGGTGCAGTCACTTCTGGGAGCCGGGGTGCTGCCTTTCTGTAGAGAGGGAGATTGTCCATCCAGCTCGCCACCTGTGATTGTGGGACTTCCTCTCGTACAAATAACATGGGATTCCTTCAAACCCTGTGACCTTCCCCACTCTGTCCTTCCTCTCTCTGCCACCCCTCTGCCACTCCGCTGGTGCTTTTGAGATGCCAATGACACTGCTAGGGTTTCACAACAGCTGTCACCTGCAGTGGCATCCCTTCCGAATAAAGCCAATAGAAGGCGGCTATCACAGAGACATATTTCTGGTTATTAGTGTAGTTTGCTCATCCGAGTGTTGACATTCAGGAAACCCAAATGCCAATGTCATCACCTCAGCTCCTGATGCCTTTCCCCATTTCCCATGTAGACTCCCTCCAAGCTTATCGGTCCAGCCTCAGAGAGAGGGAGGAGGCCAACCAAGGCCAACGCAAACCTAACTTAATTAGCTGTACTAAAGCCACTTCAAATCTCCTGCCTTGCAGCCTTTGGCCTGAGCTCTGGAAAGCAGATAAACAAAGCACATAGGAAAGGAAGCCACAACATTTATCCTTAAAAATAGAACCCAGGAGGTTTGCCCCTATAAGAGCATTTTCCTCTAAGCTGTGCTCTTTCTTCTGCCATTTCTCATTAGCACAGTTACCTGGGGACAGAGTCCTGCTGGTAAAACCCGGGTCGTCTGCTCAGTGGCCTAGAGGAGCCCACCAGGAGGTAAAGCACCAAAATCAATGTTCACTCAGTCATATATGGTAGCAGAAAGTCGTGTTCTGTCAATATATGCTGGGGGAGGCAAAGCTCCCAGAGTTTAACTCCTGGCTTTTCTTATTCGTGTTTGCCTCTGAACATCTGAGATTTAAGAGATATATGTGGAAGCACAGCACTGACATATAGAAGAAGAAAACAATCAATACTGTGCTTAACCCAATCTGAAGAATATATGGCTCATTCACTTTTAGTCTCTTGGTTTAGCTTACACTGTAGGAAAAAGTAGTATTTCATACTAATCTAACACCAGGTCAACAGTGTCTAGAGTAGAAACAATTTCAGTCAGAGCTTTTGAAGATACAGTAGATGGGGTATTACCTGTGTTACAGATGAAAAACATATGTTTTCCCCTGTTCTAATATCAGGCACTATGCCAGAAAGTTGGTGATATGTTTGTTACATACACCCCCTGATTTTAAGCAAACTCTGAAAGTTTCTCATGCATATGATTGCAAATTGTCAGTGCAATGACCATACCTTTTGGAGTTAAAAACTGACCTGGATGTATTCAACAGAAATGTAGGATTTATTTGGCTGATAAAAAACCGTGAACAAAGGGTAAAACTCATCTGTGCTACCAACAGATAGAATGGTCCAAAATGATGGGGTAAAATGTTTTTCCTCATAAAATAAAATTTTATTTTTAAGTTAGGAGGATAACATGCCTTCTCCATTTCTTTTACCCATCAACGTGGAATTGGCTAAAGGAGAAGTAAGGTGAAAACAAGGAATTCTTTGAACTGGAGTGGAATTAAAATTTTCAAACAGAAACAATTTTAAATTCATTTAAAATATTTTTAAAATTTGGCAAATCAGGGTGACAATACATAAAATATTTTCCCCCATTTCCCTGAGAGAAAGATTTGGAAATTTTGCATAAGACTCACGTAATAAAAACTGCACCATAACTTAATAGCCAAATTTTCAATGGAACAGTGGTGTTACAGGAAATTTTCACTCAGCACCATTAATTGTATGTTAAACAAGTGTTGCTTTAATTTTAAAGTCAGCAGAGCTAACCTCACGTATTTTAACTACATGTATACTGGTACAAATAATATGTTAAACTTCTCTAGGAACATAATGACTGATGACTGATGACAAACTCTGTGTCTCATTAATGAATCTAGTCCCACAAGTGTGTCCAATCAATTTTCTAAGAATTTCAAAGCTACATATTTTGCTGTTTTTTTCATTACTTTTGAGGGTTCCTGACTGCTATTGTTCACTCCAGGTACTTCCTAAGATTTCAGCTGGACATTTTCCACAAAGCCAAAGCAGTGAAAAGACACCAACGACAGATTTTTTAAATTATTTAAATCCTTCTCCACTCGATCATGTCAGAAGGCAAATCTTATTTACATAGCATCCTTTGTAGAAATGCAATTATGTCATTAATCAAAAGCAAACCTTGAAGGTAAAATGGCTCAGTAAAATATCCTTTTTTATCCTTCATTTTTATAGCTCTCAAGAGACACCATGTTGCCTAGGAATATAGTGGTCTGATTAACAGAAAAAAAAAAAAGAAGTAAGTTATCATATTGCAAGGGGACTGTGGTTCATTATACTATGTAGGACATTCTCTCTACAATACATGCCCCTGTAATGAATCTGTTTTCTAGGATATCCTGTTCTCCTTTTATTTGTGCAGTAACTGCACCTGACACACAGTGAGTAATTTGAGGTCTGCTCCACTGTTGGATTGTAGGGTACACTTCTGTTATTAACAATGTAATTAAACAGGCCATATGATAATTTAATGACTATGTGATGTAATTCTGTTTCTGTAATTTTTGCATTTAACTGCTACTAGAAAAAAATATACCCTGGATATATTGTTATTTGTAACATTCACATAATGAAAGCTCATCAAATCTTCATATACATCCTTCTGTTGATTATTTATAAAAAAATCTACAACAAAGGCTCCAGGTGTATAAACTCTGCTCCTGCAGAAAGACAAACAACAAAAAATAACAGAAGATTTCTCCTTGGTACTGTACAGTAAATAAAAGCACTTGGATTGTTTTTTCAGAACTGAAGTATGTGAAAGATACACTTGTACTCATTGCTATGGTAACTAATTTTAGTAAAGCTGCTTTACTTTTACTTTCTTCATCAAACCAGCAAAAGTAAAGTATTGCACTAAAGTTAACAAAGTCTTCAGCAACATTATTTTTCTGGAATACTACAGGAGTAGTGAGAACAGTTTTAGGGAAG
This sequence comes from Caloenas nicobarica, assembly GCF_036013445.1. Taxonomy (NCBI): domain Eukaryota; kingdom Metazoa; phylum Chordata; class Aves; order Columbiformes; family Columbidae; genus Caloenas; species Caloenas nicobarica. The sequence goes on along the minus strand of NC_088246.1, from coordinate 114,158,851 downwards.
TTTGCCTAGAATGGATGCAACAGTCTACAGAAATTCCAGTTCTTCTCACAGATGTCCCTCACAGTCCCTCTCTTTTCCTGCTTTTTAGTGGTTTCATAATGATGAAGTGACATGAAATACAATATGAGAACCATTAATTCAGCCAACTTTTCTTCTCATTGTAACAGTATTTTTCAATAATTTTTGTCCAGTGTCCAGTTTTACAGCAAAAACTAGGCTGGCTGAAAGAAGGCATGGAGAAAGTAATTACTAAAATGGACATTGACTCTTGATTAATTGGTTTTCAGCAAATCTTTGGAAAAAGTGTAAGACAAGAGAGGCACTGATTTTGCCTGAGCTTTGCACTGTGCTTATAACAAGTTTCAGTTCTTTGCATGGGAATCTGTTTTTGTCAGGTGCCTGTAATAGCAAACGGCACAACATCATACTGCTCTACAAAATGAGGCTCATAAACAGGATAATGATAGTAATGTGCTCCCTCTGCAGAGGTCTAGCACAAGGCTGGCATAACACTTCTGAACTCCATCCCCTCGAAGTGCTTCCAGGGAAAAGGGAATATCGAGGTGTGGCAGATGCACTCGAACCCCCCCTGCCCAGCCAAACCAGCAGCAGTTTGGTCCAGGCTCCAGAGGAGGGAAGGGCCTGAGCCGCAGCCAGACCAAGAACTCCTTCCAGGACACCTGCAGGGAAGCAGAATGGCACATGGAACGCCGGTGGCTTGTGGGCGCAGGGAGTCTCATGCATACTTTTCCTACTGTATGCGATTTGACTACGAGTCAACCGCTTCATTCTATAAATAAGACAGCCTGGATGAGCCCACTTTGAGCTCTCCCTGCTAAATAAGTGAGCTGTATGGCAATGGTTTTACTACTCACAGGTCAGTGGATGAGCCCAATTCAAGTTCAATATTAATCATTTAGCTTAAATAGACGCACACCAAATGTAATGGATTATTTAGAGATATAGGGTTGTATGATTTTTAATATACTCTTTGATTCATGTTACTTAGTAGACTAGATTTGCTAAAGTTTTAAGCTCATATTTATCAAAAGCAACTGTAGACTACACTAAACACCTGCAAGATAAAGTCTAGCTTGCATTTTTCTGGGAAAAATGGAACTGACTGGGAAAACAACGATCAAAGGCTAACAGAGAGACATCACAGACCTCTGCAAAATGGGGCCTATTTTGCACTTCACTGAGAAGAAAGGATTTATCCAGACAAAATGGCACCTTCAAGGATATGGACCAACAACAATGTCTACGACTGAAGAAAACAGAGGTCCACCTGGAGTCAAGGAAAAAGAGTCCAATGGGGAGCAAAGGACCTGGTGGTAAAACTTTACTATTGGACTGAATCTTGGTGCGAATGGTCTGTAAAGATATAAAATTTGTAGTTTTCTGTGCTCAGGCGGACCTCTGCTCAGGTACCCAACTTGAGCCAGCCCTTCAGCTATTTTAGTCCATTAATTTTTTTTTCCTGAGAATTTTGTTTCCTGAAAGTCTGCTTTGGATGCAGTTACAGGTCTCCTCTGAAAGTTTGCCTTCGGAGCTCTAAGCACAGGCTCTGGAGCAAACGGTTATCAGGGGAAGAAGACGCCTGAAAGTTTGCTTCGTGAATGGATACAGGCACCTGGAGAGAAGGTAAGCAGCATTTGGCTTGGTATATCTCCCCCATGCAGTAAATAATAGAGCAAACCTGCCACTGAACTCTTTAAGGTCGCGTTTCTCTTTAAGAAATCTAAACATTGTTCTGCAGCAAGCAGAACCCTAAATTACTCCCCCGTAACACAAGGTTGCCCTAGACTAATTTGTTGTGATTCTAATGTTTGTTGGAAGCCATTTCTTGGAGATTTCAAGAAGCAGCTGCACGTGAAAGCAATTCTCTACTCTGCTTCTCGAGTCCCTGAGGGTAGTACACAGGTACAACACTGATATGAGCAGGTAGCTATTGAAATTTTCCAGGTTTTAGACATCTTGAGGATCAAAAGACCAACTTCACACCATATTCACAAGAATATCAATCCCTCTTTACCTGCTGCACACTACAAGGTGACTGGCAAGAAAGGTTGATGAAGTTCTTCTCCTTGTCTGCCTGGGAACGTTATTTTGGTTGAGCACACAGCTCCTCTTCTCTTTACAGCTCCAAATGCAGGGGAATGTGTTTGTCTGTGTGTGTGATAATGGTGATGATGATGAAGATCATCACTCCCCAACAATGAGCACCTCCATGGAAAAGCTTACTTGGGTTGAGGCAACCTATTGAGCACGCAGCAGTAATTTCCAGAGTGCTTCAGGACCTCTGCATTGTGGGTAATTCAATTTCTCATAATATAACTCTGCCAGCTCAATGTGTCCCCTGCAGAGCGATAATGAGACCTGACAGTGTCCAAGGGGGCACGAGACTCTCAGCTGCATCATCAGAGCCGAACGCAGGCATTTCCACCAGCACAGCTTGTCCTGCCCTCTCACACCACTGCCGCTCCCTGCTGTGCGAGCTTTCAGCAGCACACAACAAAAAGAGGCAACTGAGGGCTATTAGCCTGCTCAATCTCTCTTTTAATATCAGGCTGCATTTACAAATAGCTGCTAGGTCTTTTTGAGGAGATATTACGTTTTCTACTGACATACCCAGTATTTGACAGAGCTGTCGAAATTGAAAACGTACTACTGACATTTTGTTGTTTTTCAGGTCTGAAGCACATTTGTAATACACAGTCCACCTCTGTTAACGTAACAGCTTGGAAAGGCAATAAAAATGCGTGATTCTTCTAGACCATGTTTCTGTGGATTTCTGTCTCTCATGGACACCTGCAAGTAGCATTTCAATAGATTGTAGGTGACAAGAGTGCAGCATCTTTCACAAAATCAAAATGACAGAACTCAGCCACTGTGAGACAGCTGTTGCTAATGAAAGACCCTGTACGTAGGCTTGACTATTTTGAGAACATTTTCACCACCCAGTTTCTTCTCGCAGTGGTATTTCATTACCTCATTTTCATACCATTCATAGTGTGTAGTTGCAGAGCGACATCATGTCCTTCAGGCATCCTACACTATCACCTCACTCTGTGTGCCAGGACATGAAATCACTGTGAGAAACAGAAAGCAAAATCAGGAGATCAGGCTTATAATGTGCTGAGACTACTTTGATGCTGAACAATGTTCAGATGTTGTTCTAGTAATACTTAGCTCTGACAGCAATGTTTTGCTTAGAACTGGGATTGAATGGCCATAACTCTGTGCTTTCTGTTTCTCAGACAGTGCTGTTAACCAAGGTAACCAACATTCACATCCTAAGTTAACAGTGGAAGTTCCTGTAAGATAGCCTTTACATTGAGGGGAATTTTAAAATCTCCCATATAAAATCTATTCGTCACCTTTATATGTGTAACAGAATCCTGCCATTTTCACCAAACCCATATTTTGCTTTTGCCTCTTTGTTCTTACAACATTTTAATTTTTTTGGTGCTCACCTGTTTTTGACAGTGATGTTGCCAGTTGCTTAGCAAAAATCCTTGGGCACCATTTGAGGACATACTATGTGAAACAGACAGCAGTGATGACCTCCTCACTCTCTTTGCTTCAGCATATCTATGAGGAAGTTTTGCAGCTGCCTGCATACCATCTGCACCTGCCTTACTGAAGTTCAGACATGATTCTTTTAATGCTAATGTCTACTGACTTTGTTTTACCTTGTTTTGGTGTTTCAGGAACCTAAAGCTATGTTCTCTGCTCCTCAGACCTTTCATTTTTCATTTGCTCAGTAGATGTCCAAGCCCCGTGCAGGCCACCAAGCAGAACAGACCAAACCTCCAGTTTGTTCATACTTTAGTCTAACACAAGGGAAGAAAGCAAAGTGGGAGAGCTCTGATAAGTATATTCACTGCATCTTCAAAGGACTCTTCCTGGTAAGCACTGCTGTATCTAAGAGAAAGGAAGTGGGATGTGGGAAGACACTGGTAGCCATCATTAAAATGTAGCAGGAGAAAATCCTTCTTGTTAGCAGATTGCCAATATTTCTATGGCTGGGCTGCATGGAAGATATTTCACCTACAAGTCTTACGTATCAAGAAACCGGGATAACATATGTAGTGCAAGAAAGTTGTGTTCAGCTTTAGTGCTTTGGAAACACATTTTTTGGGAATAATCGTCTGTTTGACAACAAATGCTCCAGTGAACAAAGTACTGGCAAAAACAAAACCAAAAAAACTGTTAGAAACCTAAGGTGAAAGAGTATAATTAGTGAGGTGTTTAAGGAATTAACAAAGATAATGTTTGAACCTGGAGCAACTGCTGATGCCCCTCTGGCCCAGTGGCAAACACATACAAATATTAGAATATTTTAGTATGAGTTATTATTACCATATTAGGAAATTTTTCTAAAAGGCAAAGTACTGTGTGAATAAACATACAATTATATTGCTGAGTGAGGGAAGGCCTAAATAGCTCTATGTAAAAAGAGAAACAAAGTAGAGTGCAATAAGCAACACTGTCCTAACTCTTGTTATTACACATTCCTATGATACCTTTTTACTTTTCCTTCTGAAAATATCTTTGCATCACATTGCACCCCTTCCAAGAATCTATTATGAAAACACACTTATTTTGAGAATTACGCTTGTAATTTTATCCAAAAAATAACTGCAGTGACAGGTTTGTTAAAGAAGGTTATTTTCCTGAAAAAAACATTGATGTGTTTTCATCAAACAGCTGTCCTTTAGTTACCCACTACTGGTTTGGCCACGTCTGTATCCTTTATGCTTTTGCATGAGATCTGTGTGAGCATACCCTTTATATTCCATCTACCAGCTTTGGCTAGGCTGCAAGGGGGCAGACACTGTGCCTTTCTGCTAAAAGGTAGCTCGTTCTGCAAAATTTGTGGTCCCACGAGGAGAGAGCAGTCAATGAGTCTGCTGTAGGTTTGGACACTAGTCTCAGAACAAGAACTAGATGTTTGCTCCTAGGACTCTTTCTCCATCCTAGTACAAAGAATTATTAGTGCAAAATGTGTATAGAGTGATGAGGAAAAATTATCAGTGCAACAGCAAGTTTATCTTGTCAAGTACGTTACAAAATCGCTTGGTATCGTAGAGCTCTGTTTGGACGCGGGTGTGCAACTGCATTTGTTCTTTCCAGAGAGCAGCTTTTACTGCAGAAGAAAGTCCATGTGGCAGGAAGAAGAAATTGACACATTTATCAGCTGGTCTCTAGGATGTTTCTTCATTTGCTTTGAAAAGCAACCAAATAAAGTAGGTGCTGATCATACTATGCAGTTTCAGCTGTGATTCATGATGTGAAAGGACTCCTTTTCAGGATGGGTGTTTGGGTATTAAGGCATGAAATTCACGACGACAGACAGCACTAAGTACTATGGATAAAACTCTGAATCTGCTGAAGGCCAAAAAAAAAAGAAAAGCTCTAGACTTTAATGAATCCAGATTTCTGCACCAATTTTGAAATACTGAGGAAAAAAACTTTCCACTGAATGGTATTGTTCTTCCTTGAAAATGTCTATGTTTAATTAAGATGACCCACTGAGAACTGTGAAACGTGGAATTCAATCAGTTGCTTTAAAAGGGAACAAAATGGAGCATGAAACAACCGCGTAGATTTAGGCAGGGATTTCAGCTTGGAAGAAAATGTGTAAAGGAAGCTGCAACTACAGCTGGAATTTAGCAGTCAGGAACCACAGACCTAAGCAGCCCAAAGGCATGGGGATTTAGGGAACACACTCCTTGGAACTAAAATTATCACTCCATAATTCTTTTCTGGGGCTCTGCTCTCAAATAGCCATATTCTCAGATACGTAGTAAATAAGCAATATTCACATCCATGCTTGTCTTTGTACCTCTTTATAGATGCGTGGGGGCTACGCCAGCTGGAACTGTCTGAATATTACGTTAGACTTCAGCCTGAGAATGTAAACTGTCTTGTTTTCCTTAAATTCAACCTGCTTTTCATTGAATTTGTGTATTATATTTAAAGTTGGTTTTATGATGTTATGTAATTTATTGTAGTACAAAGAACAACGAAATATCAAAGATATGTGACTGTATATTTATTAATCTGTCTACTGTTCAGGTCTCAGATAGGATTAGGTCCCATGGCATTTCTAAACAGTAGGTAAACTATCAAATTTAGACTTTCAGAACATTCTTAAAATACTGTAACATGTTTACCAGCTCAAAGATCTCAAATCTTTTGGTAAGGCCACATCAAGATAATAACAAATTCTGAAGAAAAAAAGCAAGAATATATTTTTCATGCTGAAAAAATATAGAAGTGATAAATGTAACCTTTTCAAGGCAAAAGATTACTTTGTAAAATTATCAGTGAAATAAAAATGATCTATAGATTTTAAACATCCACATTTTGGAACAATATGCTTTCTTACAAAAATAGTGCTTATACCATAATAGGAAGAGGCTGGCATTGATCAGCGTTATCATTAGCTGTTGTGTTGACATTATCACTCAGTAGTGGCATCACTAATTTGTCTTCACACTTTTTAGTCTTGACAGAGGTTATTTTTTTACTAAATAAGAATGTAGAGGAATACAATGTTGTCTGAAGACAGAGGTAGAAATAACCAAGCCAAACCAAAGGAAGTCCGAAATCAATGTCCAGGAGAGAAATGAAGGAAATCCATTCACTTTTTTAAAAATCTGGAACAGATCTGTAACATAATATATTCATTATTTTTAGGCTGGCAAAAAGGAAAGAAATGCAAAGAAAACATTCATGAGCTCAGTCACCCAGAGATATATCCAAGTTAAAAAAGGTAGACTTCTCCTGGGAGTTTTAATTAACAAGTCACTGACGTTTTACCTTCAAATCAAAAAGCTGAGGTTTTCATACTGGAGCCTGACAATCCTTTTCTATTTTCTCCCTGCTACACCCATTTGAAGGATCTTCAAATAGTTCATGGAGGGAGGAAAAAGGACTATAATGTAAAGGGGGAAAAGCACCTTATTAAACCTCCTACCTCACAAGCTAAACTAATAAATATCCTATGGAATGAGAAGTCTGTTCTGGATTTGAACTAGACGGACCTATAGTGACAGATTTTTTACATGGAGTTTGCCAATGTAGGGGCCACACCAGGTCACTGCACTGGCACGTTCGTGGCTAGAAGGATGCTTCTTCAATCAAGCACAAGCCCAAATGACTAAAGGGAAAAATCTAAATTGATAGCTCTAAAGGTCATGAGAAATAAATTCAAGTCGGGAAGGAAAGTAATCAAAAAGGCTCAGTACAGAAACGTTGTCATTCCTCAGCTTAATGAGTCCTTTACAAGAGTAAATAAGGGGAGAAGAATGAAAGTAATTGCTAGTTATGTGTTGAGCTAGCTGTGTTTTTGGTGCCTCCTAGGGTGGCAGTTGGTTAGAATGGCTAGCTATGATTTGGAGGAAGTTGTCAGTACTGACTTTTATTTTGAGTAATCCTTCCCTGGCTTCAGCCACAGAACATAGCCTCTTTGAGGGTGACTAAGATCAATATAAATAATTTTGCTCTGGTTGAAAAGAGTAGCAGTTCCCTTTTTTCCTCCCCTGCCTCCCCTCTCCCTCCCCCCTGCCTTTTTTTTCTCTTGGATATACATGCTGCTTAAAAATGGTGGAAAAGAAAGAGATTGCAAATAACGCCACAGGAACCTCATGCAGATAAGTAGCAGTCACTTGTGTGACCCATTTCTTGGGTTTAGCTCTGTTCTCTTTAAAAAAAAAAGATTGCATGCCCCTACATATAAATAAATACCTGCTGGCCCTTCTCATTTGGTTTGATATTATGCTGTTCTTACCCTGTCAGACAGTCCGTTCAAGACTGGGAATAAAATGAGCCAAGAAAGCCACAAACTATTTTAGCTTCCTGAGAAAAGTGGAGATATCAAACACTGAGGTGTGTGAGTATTTCTTTTTCTCATGCCTCCACTGACAGATTAATTTTATTTGGTTTAGCTATTTTCATTTATTCAGAGGAATGGCTAATGTGGAAAGCAACTGCTGAGACATGCTTGACAACATTGAAGTGCTTGGTTAGAGGTAAATCTTCAGCTGGTATAAGCTAACAATGCATTAACAAGATAATGGAACAAGACCAGCTTTTTCCAGCAGAAAGACCATGATTTCTACAGATAAGAGAACTTTAAAGTTAGTTGACTCAGGTTTTCCTGCCCAAAGGTGGTACCACCTGTTTATACTCTGTAGCGCTTTGTACTATACAGTGTGGATTTCAGAGGGCTGCAGCTTCATCTACAGAGTTCAGAAAAGTTGCCTGGAAACAACGGCAAGTCCCTGATGAATAGTTTTGAGTGGACACTGTGTTAGCTTTCCAATTAAGGGACAAAAATGACAATTTAAATAATGAAAAGTGCTTTCAATGAAGGGCACATCTGCCCTGTTTCTGCATTAGACACTGGTGCAGAGAAATATAGTATTTCTTCTTCATTAATTACAAGTTGCACCATCTTCTTTCTCAGCAGGTATACACAGATGAACCCTCTCCAATGGCATCATAAATTTTTTGTCATGTAACAATGACCTTTAGAAGTGAAAAAAAGAGAAACCTGACAAGTCCCACAAGCTGCACACCATTTACACAAGAACTCTGTAGAATTTACTCTACCCGTGCCATCTGCTTATACTAGTATCTAGAGGGCTATGTTCATCGGAGAAAGGGCAGAGTTGACAGAAGAAGGTTTTCTTTATTTCGGAAGAAGATTCATAGAAAATAGCTGGGACTTTTTCAATCTAGTGTCACACATCTTCTTTTCTTGGATAAGGTCAGAATGAGACCTCATAGAGAAAAAGACATGACATTTCATGAGATTCCAATAGTTGAAAAGTCCCTCTCTGTGTCAATTTTTGAAAGAAAACCCAAACACTACTGTGAAGTATGATTGCTGAAATATTTCAGTGCAAGCTCATCAAAAGAAATTTGATTGCCAATGCTTTTATTTATTGTCCTGAATTTCACAAAAAATATTCAGAGATATTTGATTGCCATGACATAAACTTTGCCATGACAAAGTCCAAATGGAAAAGGGGCAAAACAACATATTTGGACACCACCAATTCAGACATTTCGACTGTGTTGAGATGAAATTCATAATGGTTTTATAATTCTCCATCACTAACGGACAAAATTGGTATGCTCTTCCCAAATGGATGTTTCCTGAAACACATTCTCCAGTAGAAACCTGCACTCTCAGAAGTGTTTCTAACCTGAACCTCACATGGGTTATCTGCAGTGTTCAGCACAGCAGTAGGTAGACACAACTCACAGTGTTTCAGAAGAATGTAAGAATTATGGCCATGGCAACAGAGTTCTGTGACTGGGCTGGTTAGCTCAAAGACACATAAAGCACCAGACTAGCCCATTGGGTTGCTGGCTATATGTCAGATAGCTATAGCAGCTTACCTGGTTCAGGTGTAGATCTATAGTAGGTCATTCCCCTGTACCACTCAAACCTGCACAGCATGCTCTCTTTCTTGGCACTTGTTTATTCTGGCACCCACAAGCCATTTGATTACCCCGCAGAAAACAGCTTCCTAACCTCAGCTGTATTGATATCCCTAGTGCATTACTTTCCTTCCTTCTCTTCTTTGCCTGAGTTTTTTGTCTCTTACTGATCTTGCTTTCATTTTCACAGACAGGACAATCTTTTTATTCAGATCCCTCCTAAAACTCACTGTTTTCCATTACTGCAATGATCAAAAACCATGCCTGAGTATCAACGTGTTTTCTTTCCGTGCCCCTTCTGAGAGTGGGATTAAGAAAACGGAAAACAGAAAAGGAAAAATAAAGCTACCAAAACCTCTGTATTAATTCATTCCTCAAGCTTTCCCAGGGCATCTTATTATATCTGTGTGTTTTTTTATGAATAATTCTCCTCATGGCAAGAAATGTCTTTATTCGTGTTAAATACAGCCCTGCATATCTCACCCAAGCTTAACAGTGTCTTTAACAGTATCTAATAGTAAGTCTGTAAACAGAGACAGTAGGAAATTTGAAATAGCAGCAAGCCAAGACTGGAAAGTTACAAAAAAAAAGTTTTAAAGACGCAACACATGTCTTTGGAAGGTAAACCCCAACTAAATTTAAGGAGAAAAGATGTGAAATTTTTCATCCAAGAAGTTCCTAGAGGACATCAGTAACAATATCCTAATACAAATGCTGACAGAGCCAGCAGTATTAAGGCTGTACTTGACCTGCTGCTTACAGACAAGGAAGAACTGACAGCGAGTATTGCTATAGACAACAGTTTGGGTTGGAGTCACCACAAAATTATTGACTTTGGAATCCAGAGGATGTTTGGGAAGGGGACTTGCAGAGCTAGGAGTCTGAACTTGCAAACTTGGAATTCATTAGAGAATTATTAGAGAATTTCTAAGCAGAATTCCCTGGAAAGTAGCAATGAAGGAGAGAGATGCCTTGGAAAGTTAGTTTGAAAAGAAAACTTACTGAGACCTTGGGAAAAAACTACCCTGTTGGACAGAAATACTGGGAATTTCAGTGAAAGGTCCATTACTCTCAACACAGAGTCCCTCAGTGAATTAAAATGCAAAAAAAAAAAAAAAAGAGCATAGAAGAAGTGGAAATGAGGCCAAGCTACAAAGGAGGATGTAAAAGCACTGTTCCAGCACTTAAGGACAGTATCAGAAAGGCTAGTGCTCAGATGAAGCTAAAAATAGGTAGGGACATATTGCATAACAGGAAGAGATTCCACAGGAGTGCTCAAAACAAAAGTTTGGAGAAGATACCGGTTCATTGACAAATGGAGGAAAACAACATCATGATGGCTGAAACAGAAAAGGCTAAAATGTTTAATACCTTTTTTGTCTCATTGTTCCCCAAACATCCCATATTCCAGGGAGGCAGCCAGTAGTGGAGGGCAACATGGTTAGTGACAGTGTAAGGAAGTTGGATGTATTCAAATCCATGGGGCCAGGTAGGATGGTGTCGAAAGAGACGGCTGGTACATTGTCTACCATCTCTGAAAAAGTGACTGTTGGGTGAGGTCTCTGATGGCTGGAAAAAAGGTAACAATATGTTCATCTTTAAGAAAAAATGAAATCCAGAAAACTATAGACTGACTAGCCTTACCCCTAGCCTCACAAACACATAGAGGACAAAAAGGTAATTAGAAACAGTCAGGTTGGGCTTACCAAAGACAAATCATTGTTGGTTGGCCTGGTTACCTTGTACAGTGAAATGGGTGGCTCTATGGGCATCGAGAGAATGATGCATGTCATATGGCTCAACAATCACAACTCTTTTGACTTTGTCTCCGACAGCCTCCTGAGCAGGAAGCCAAGTAATCTTGGGTTGGACAGGCTGCTAGATGGGCTGAAAATCTGGCCAGAACATCAAGTACAAAGAGGGCAACATCCACTCAATGGCTGGTGACAAGCAATCTACTTCAGACATCAAAACTGGGGCCAGTGTTGTTCAACATATTTGTTGATGATGTATATTATGAGACAAAAAAGAGGTCCCAGAAATTGCTATCCCAAATGAGAGGCAGTGTCTGACATCCCAAACCTGAGCTTCAGTCCAGAGGGATCTTGCAAGGCAACAGAACCTCACAAAGCTCTGCTGTTATTTTGTGATTGGACTCATACAAAGATTTTTAAAATGTTAGGAATCTGATTTCCTACTGATATTATTTGAATTCTGCTGGAGTATGTTACCGGTTTTGATATAAGTCATAATTTCATTTATTGTTCTCTTTCTGCTTTAGCTTATAATTTGGCTTTATCAAAAACTTGTCGCTCTTTAACCAATTTTTGATCAAAATTAGACAGTCCTTTCTGAGTTTTCATTAATTCTGCATCAAAACTTGTTTTGCGAGTACTTTTTTTCTTTATTATAGTGCCATTGTGAAAAAAAAAAAGCGTTATTAGATTCTACCTATTGAGTTTGCTCTTTTAAGAAACACCCAGTTTGATCTCTCTCTTCGTGTAGCTGTCTATTGCTACACAATTGTCTCCCAGATTGTCAAGGTGAACTTTTACGACATCAACCTAATTTCTGAAAATTTGTATTGTTTCCTTTAACAGTCTTTGCAGCCTGAAGAGACTGGAGTGAAGTCTGTATCAGGTGCCAATGTTTTTCTGCATAAATGAATAATCAACAAGTTGAATAGTTTGGAGGGATTGGTTTCCTGACCACATTAGCTTGGCTTGTGGCTTGAAGCCAGCAAAGCATTTCAGCATGTATATAAATTTAAATGTATAAGAAGAGTTATTCAGTAAGAGCTCTAATCACATACTGATATGTTCTGCCTTTATGACTTTAATGCCTTTAGCTATGCTCTGTGAGCAAAGAAACAAGTATAGGATTAATAGTAACTAAATATATGGGAGATAAAAACATTATCAAACAAATACTGTACAGAGTTTTGAAGTGTTTTGTTATCAGCTGTGGACACAGTTCCCTAATTTTCTTTCAGAACAGCTCTATCTAGGAAGACAGAAATTTTCTCTTCAAGTAGCATGCCGTGTCTGAAGCATTAATTTCAGTGTCAACATCAATTACAGGATGTTACCCAAAGTGTTTTGCTATCATTGTTATGCTCTAATTAGGTCTCTCAATCCTCCTTCTTGTTTTTATGTTATTAATTATAACAACTAATTCTTAATGGATTTTCAAAGGTTTTATCACAGATTTCTTGGAAAACATTAAATACCAATCAAACCATTAAGGAATTTCTTTCATGTCACTTCCAATCAATTCCTTTTCACCCTTGTTACAGGATCAAACCCACTTTGCCTGTACCTTATTTTCCAACAGCTGTAACTGATGACATTTTTAGACTTCTGAGAGAAGCAGTCATTATTCCTCAGAGCTTTGTTTGTACTCTCAAAGAGTTTTCTCGGTTATGGTTTTTGTTATAAATGTCATTTCTACTTCCTCCTGGTGCTGGTTCAAATATTGTGAAACGAAGTTGCTCAAGGGGAGCCCAGCCTAACATTTGCAGTCAAGAGGAATTCATCGGATCATGAAATAAACTGGTATAAGAAAAAAACCGCTATTATGCTTCTGTAATGATATTCTGAGTTCTGATAGAGGGACTAGCCTTTCTTTTTCATATTTGAAACATCTAAATCATGTGTGCATCTATGCATGTGCAGAGAAACACACCTGAGATTTAAAGAAATAACTTACTCTTCTCATGACATAAGCATTTATGTCATCATTGAAAGACACTATTTCAAAATTTTAAGAAAACACTCCAGAGAAAGTCTTCACAGAACCCAAAACTTTCTGTAGATCTACATAGCACCAAAATCTTATCTTAAGCATAAAATCTTATTTTACCTAAAAGATACAGACAGCATATCAACTGTAACATTGACTCACTGGAACTACATAAAGTTTAAAGACATCAAAAAGGTCAAAGCAGATTAGGAGCGAACATGGACAGCCTTGTAAGGCAAGCACTTTTCTCCCATTCTGAATAGAAGAAAACTAGGAAATTTCCCTAAAATAATCTTTCACTGATCTCAGCATCAACCCTCCAAAAATTAAATACTGTTAACAAAATGGTAATGCTGTCACTTTAGAAGTTTGTATTTATAATGTTGAAAACCTTGTTAAGAACAAGAAGCAAGATATTAAATATTCAGGAATGCTGACTAACTGTGACAATTAATTTGGTTAACTCTAGGAGAACCTAGGCTGTTTGATTCAGTAAGATTTCTTCAGTGGAAGTTCAGTCATATCTAGCAAATAGAGCTAGATATTTGAAATACTTTCCTTCCAGTACTCTGCCTTAGCATAAGCAGCATAACATATATGAAACATATATTTATTGTGCCTAAAAGACAAAGCTGAACTCTTTTTTTTCATTGCAGAAGTACAACACAGATACAGTAAGGGAACTCGGGGCAGGTGTCTCAAAAATACCTACCAAGCAAGCTTACTTCTTAGACACCATTAGGATTGTAATGGGTATTATTATGTACTTGAAGCAGTACAGAAATCAAGGGAGATCTTTTCCTTGCCTTACACACCGAATAATCTCCAAAGGCCCAGGACCCTACACACCAAGGTGCTGTCACATCAGGACATCCTGCTTTACATCTAGCTGCAATGTAGAGCAGGGTGGGAGGATGGAGGGTGTCCTGAGCTGCAGCCCGTGCCTCTGGGGAATTCTTAGGGATTATGTAGCCAATACTCATGTGCAAGGAGATCCCAGGCAGACTCTTTGGTTGAAAGAGAGAATTCAATAAACATCGGCATATAAAACATACAGACTATATAAATTCTAACTAATGCATATGACATTCCTGTAGCTTTTACTGGAAAACTGAGTTGTTTCCACAATTTAAGAAGCATGTTGGAAAAAAAAAAACAGCACTCAGAGATCAGACCTGCTGTTCAATAACACAAAAGTCAAAAATCCCACTTTATTGATCTTTTGAAGAGAGGGATCAGGTTGTACCTCAGACTCGCAAAAAATGGCACTTTCAAAAGCAGAAGTGTCAAGGCAAAAGACCCAAGGCAGGATGTGTCATGTTGTTACCAGAGATCTAGCTGCTGGGTATCAGAGAATTCTGGTAGATGGCCACTGCTCAGAAGGGTGACACTCTTCTACAGATAAGTCAAAGGGTAGTATTAATTGCAGCATTAAGATGGAGCCTTTCCTATCAAGCCGGTTTTCAGAATAGTACTGTACTGGATATCACATTCACAGAATCACATTCATCAGCAGTTACAGAATGCATATATTTCACCTGTCAGTTCAACTAGCAGGCTGTGAATATATCTTTCCCCTTATGTGCTCACCGTGTGACATGATAATAGCAGGACCGCAAAAGCACTGGGAGGTTATAAATCTCACAACTTCTGTTGCCAGAGCATACCTTGGAAGTGTTTTCAGGCATTGATATATCTCATCCTCTGGATGTCCTGACACCTATTTTTACCAGTTAGTGGTGCAGTCCTGCTTCTATAACTGTTGAACAACATGTGTTTGTCAACTGACTGCTAGCTCTGCAGGCAATTATAACTAAGACTTGGAAAGTATTTCTAAAATGATCACAAGCAGCTAGAGAGAGGCTAGAGATTCATGATAGCAGAATGTGGCAGAAGAAAATGTATTTAAGTTTTGCAGACACCTCAGCTGAAAAGGATGTACACATGGGTGTTCACTTCAAGGCATGGATTGATCTGTTTTGTGGCAGCATAACAAACCAGCACCCCTCTCAAGCTGTTATCTTGTTCTCTGATTTCTCAGCTTTTGATATTTTTCTCTTTTTTTCTGTTTCTTTACTTTTTTCTTTTTTTCCAATGCATAACCCCAGTAGTTATGGTTGTTAAACAAAGTGTTTAAAATTTTGCCAGAGCAAAGATTTCTGTGTGAGTTTTCAGGTATCTCAGAAGAACACTGACAAGCAAAGCTTAAAGAACCCAGGGGAAACAGAGAAGCTCATATTGCCATTCCTTCACAGTTAGTCACACCTGTTTCAAGGGATGCCTTACTGGGATAAAAAATAGAGTGTATTCTGATTTAAGATTGAGTCCATACCTCTGTTTTCTCTTTCTTGACTTGGCTTCTGATTCACTGTGGATCACATTCAAACCTGACTGAAGCCAAAGACACAATTCTGTTCACTACTGAGCTGGCATCTTATTACCTGGAGACAGGATAAATCTTTTGCAGTCTGGCGGTTATTGATTTCTTTTCTCTGTGACCTCTTCACAGACTTTTTCTAGCAGCATACCAGAGCAGATGCAGATGTGTTCATAACTCTTATTTAGAAGATGCTATAGCATTAGATATTCAAGTACTCTCCAGGTTCCTTGTTATAGGGCCAAGCATTGAAGAGCAGTTGAATCTGGACTTCAGAGACACTCCAGACCCCTGGAAACTCCCGAGCTGCCAGACCTAAGACCATCATGCTGACAAAGCAACCTCAGAACCATAGAAATAAGAAGTCTGGACAGGTCCGGGACAAAACCAACCACAATTCTCACCAGGTTTGTCAAAACAGGCAGACTTCCTTGAAACACTCTCTTTTTGATGAATCTCTAGGTAAAATTCCAGACCAGCTCTCACCTCAGTCTTTGTTAATGCTTTCCAGATCACTTTTAATGCCAAAAATACCACTAGAAAATGAATTTTCTCATACTATACTAGCAGATTGTCTACTCCAATGGAAATTATCATTTAACAAAGCTAACAAAACATGCATCAAGCACGCATGAATCCAAGCCAGTAGGCCCCTTTCCAATTTAAAACTGCATAAGTTCCCATTGTGAGCTTATGTAGTATATAGACCTCGAATGGATGAAAATATCATCCGTTCTTCTTGCCCAGAATTTGAGCTGTTAAAGAAACTAACTGTACCCTAACTTTACTCTAATTTTACTCTAGCTGTAAATCATAGAATCATAGAATAGAATCATAGAATCATTTTAGTTGGAAGAGACCCTCAGGATCATCGAGTCCAACCATAACCTAACCTAACTCTAGCACTAAACCATGTCCCTAAGAACCTCGTCTAAACTCCTTTTAAACACTTCCAGGGATGGTGACTCCACCACTTCCCTGGGCAGCATGTTCCAATGCCTGACAACCCTTTCTATCAAGAATTTTTTCCTATAAATCCAATCTAAACCTCCCCTGGCGCAACTTGAGGCCATTTCCTCTTGTCCTATCACTTGCTGCTTGGGAGAAGAGACCAACCCCCTCCATGCTACAACCTCCTTTCAGGTAGTTGTAGACAGCAATAAGGTCTCCCCTCAGCCTCCTTTTAATTTAATCGTATTTGCCTATTTAAAATTTTTTTTCCTATTTATTTAATTTTTTTGCCTAATTTTTACATTTTTTAAAATTTAATCATATTTGCCTATTTCCAAGCATGTGCTTGATCAAGGCACAGACGATGCACAGGAACACATCTTTTCTTTTATAAAGCACATTATGCTGAAACATGGATGCATAGTACATTTTAATTAATGTTTTTAATTCTCTTTTTTTTAGCCCTTTGTGGCATACTGAGTTCCAGCAGCTGAGAAGATGAATTAAACTGAAGCTGAATGAACTTCCTCTTACTGAAGGTTGTCTTGTTAAACTACAGCTATGAAGTTGTTGAATAGGCACCTGAATTTCCACATTGCAAGTGAAGGATGAATTATTATTCTGTTCAGCAAATCAAGTGAATTTGGTGCATTGATAACCAAGGTCAACAATTTTGTGCTCAGTATGATAAAGTCATAAGACATAAACATTAAAATTTCAGTATTGTCACACAAAAGGGGAATTTAAAAGAGATGCTTGTTTTGCTATGCCCGTTGTGGTTTTCCTTTAGTATTTGGAAAAATATAGAAAAAAAACCAGAAAGACTAACTTCTGATTTGAAAGGAGATTGGAAGAACAGAATCCTGACTAAACCTCTTCTCAGTCAGACTTTTTCTATCCCTGAGCTTCAGGTGAAAGATGGAAAGTATTTAACGTAGCATTTCAAAATATGCCTTATATATAACCCAACATCCAGTGCAAACTGAAACTGGGTGTCCACTGAGATTTTTTTCCTTTCTTCCAACATAACAGTATGAAGCCATTCCGTAAAGTGAAAGGTAATAACTGTATATATATCACAAAGAAACACACCCATTAAAATGTGTGACTGGACTGTTGAACTCATTTACCACAGCATTTTACTTAGCTCAGGTGCAGCAACCTTCTAAAAGATTTAGAAGGCTCAGGCTATTCTGGTGATGTGTACACACGTTGTTAACAGTGAAAGAATAACAAATCATATAATGGAGAGAAACATTTTTATTTTCAGTGCATAAAATAAGGAGTTTCAGGAAAGCTCCTCTGAACAACATTCCCTTATGATTCATTTTATATTGTCTTCTGAAAATCTTGGCACTCAGCACAGGTAGGAAGAAGCCACTGAGTTAAAGACCGCTCACTTGGATCAGGCTGGTGTTTCCTGTGTTGCTGATATCTGCCTTTTGATGTTTTTCTGGTCAATTCAGTCATCATTGTTAGTGGTCTTTCTGTTTTACTTTGTGGTTTTCTGCTTTACTTTGTGGTTTTCTGCTTATGGTAGGTGGACTCCTGGGGTCCACGTACTCCTTCTGAGGGACCTCAGAAGTTAGCCACCACAATAGGCTTACACTTGTTCTGCCTTCTGTGGCAAGTTCTTAGGAGGTTGCAATTAATCACAAAGCTAAAAATTACTAATTGAAATTAGTAGATAGCTATGATATGGTTTAAAATTCCCACATCTGTATGGATCGGCCAAGGGAGCAGCAACTCTGTCATTTGTGAAATAGTATTGCTTACACAGTGTCTAGGACATTAAACATCCTTACTATATTAAACATACTAGAGTGGGGTTAAATTTTGTAGGTTTTGTTCCTGTAGGATTCCTGTGACTGAAGCAGTTTTATCCACACATTTCTAGCAACACAGGTGTTAAATGCACATTAGTCAGTTTTATTTACTCATTTTTTAAAATACCTGGGAGAAATGTTTAAAGATGCTCTATAAGCAAGAAAAAAAAATGATTCATATATCCTTTTTTTTCCTTCCATGTTGTTTTTTGATTTGTATTTATTTATATTTATTTTAGTGCTGAAAATGTACACATTTGAAGACTTGACAGATGGCAATCAATTCCAGAGCCGAGGAAGCCAGGAAACTGAAAGCACTATGAATTTCAGGAAATAATATAGTATTGTGAAGTCTGTCAGCCTTGGAATGGAATAACTTGGACTGAAAGGCCCTGGACAGATGAAATTGACCTAAGCAAGTGTATTTAGCAATAAAGAGGGACTTTGGGTGGAAGCCTTGTGCATTTGGCTCTTGCCATTTGCTGTGTCTGGGAAAAACTGGTAGACTCTATGGTCTTTGGATGGGAGAATATAATTCACGTGAGGAAAATAACTATTGTCAATGAAGAATGGGAGCGAGTGGACTAGAAAGTCACTTTGCCTGAATAATGACAGAACTGTAATTCTTAACCTGGTCACATCAAAGGCAGAGTGCATATTTGCATCATCTCTGTGCAGGAGACAGACTTAGATAGACTGGTAGCAGCTTTATCTGAGATTCAGAGCCCGCACTCCTTTCAACGTGGGTGTTTTAATTCAGGCACTAGTGGCAGTTTAGGATTCAGAAAGAGCCACACAGCCAGAAGAGAAAGGAAACAGAAGATCAGGTTGTAGTTCAACTAACCAGCCAAAGGATTCAGAAACTAACCCTTTGCCATTTTTCAGTGTTCAGATTTTTTTTTCTTGCCTTTTCTATATTCTTCCTCTGATTTCTGTATAGGAAAAAGGTCATCAGTCTGCAAGTAATCACTGTTATTGAAAAGTACAAGTATTTCTGCTTTTCCTTGAAAACATGCAGGCCTATCAGTAAGTACACCAATCTGATTTTCAACCCCTTTCACCATTACTCCTGTTATAACTGATTGATATTTCTCATTTAGACCAGTGGCTGTGAAAGCATAGTCAGGTTTATATGGTTCTGATGCCCTAAGTTATTTCAGTGGATCTGATGGTCTTGTGAAAAATAATAACCATTGTAATATAAGAATTCAGAGCTCTACTCAGTGTAGTTCATTAAGGCCCAAATGAAATCATTGCAAGCCTATGTATTTACTCCAGGGGATGTGGTGCAAGATTTAGTTCTAACGTGCTAATATAAAGGTTTTAGAGCTTATTCTCTAATCTGATCTTTATTCTAAACTGAATAAGGAAATTGTACACAGATTAAATGGCACTGTGCACTGCATCGCTCTCTCTCTCTAATTGATTCTTGGTACTATCCCCAGCTGCAGCGAGTCAGTTCCTTTGCAATCAAGGAGACAACGTAATGAAACTCCAAATTTCAAGGGTCTTTCTCCTTTACCAGCAGTAGCAAGATACACAATTGAAAACAAATGGCAGTTAAATACATCTGTCTCTCCAGACTCTGAGGATGTTAGAAAGAGGAAAATGAGACTTTACACAGACCTTTGAGAGTAAAAAAGTTTTCCATTTAGAAGGGAAATTATATGGCAGTGTTACCCAAGATGACTGGATTTTATGGAAAAAAACAGAGACATTTTGGTTTTCAGGAGCACCCTTTTTTCTGGGCAGAGTGTCTATGTATCCTTCGCAGACATCTCCGTTAGCTTGAGAAGTGCTTGAGACCTATACTTGTTTCTACTTTCTTCACCTTCGACAGATCTTTAGTGGCTATAATAAGATGGTATTAATGAATATATATCATATGTATACAAACTTAGGAAATGGTTATTGAAGTCACAGCCTGGAACAAGCCCAGGGCTCAGTATGAGCTCTCGACGCTCACATATTCATCACCTTCTTGTCTTACGTAAGTGCCCAGACTGGCCTCTCCAAATGCCCCAGGAGTGACCCTTCAAAAAATCCTTATTTAGCCTTGCTGAAGTCTTTTTCTGCCTGTAAAATGTTATAGCCTGATTCACTAATGCCCATGAGATGCATTTGGATGGAAGGGATAATGGTACTATGTAAAGGTTCTCATCTTTTATTAGCTGCTTTTACTCTCAGTCTTTAGCAACCCAATCTTCCCCATAGCGAGCAGTGAGGATTTTTTTTCCCAATTACTATATCAAAAAATGTGAGTGTGGTCAGATGGGATGTTTCCTTGCACACTCAGTTTGCATGGCTTTCAGGTTCACAGGCAAATTCCTTGTACTATGGTTCATGTTAAGAGAGGGTAGGAAAATGAAAAGTCTGCTGCAACACAAAATCCTGTGACTCAGGAAAGGCTGGTTGTACACTGAATATGACTGAGCAGCTTCACCAGTTCGGTCCGCAGGAGAGTCTGCACTGAGCAGACTCAGATGCAGCAGGGACGTGCATTTCAGGTTCAGCAATGACCAGACAATATCTATCAGCTTGTGCAACAATATTTTATGGTGACCGCTGTTACCCCACCCTGTCTAGAGGCTTTTTAGTGGTGTTTCCTCCTTGACATGCTGGAGACAAAGCTGAAGCAGCCATCAATCCCTGCCTGGCCTCAGCCTCACTTTGACATCAGCAGTGCTGAGGTAATAGCTGTCGTGCCTTGTGAGTTAAATCCAGATTTCCCA
This sequence comes from Caloenas nicobarica, assembly GCF_036013445.1. Taxonomy (NCBI): domain Eukaryota; kingdom Metazoa; phylum Chordata; class Aves; order Columbiformes; family Columbidae; genus Caloenas; species Caloenas nicobarica. The sequence continues at coordinate 114,137,762 of NC_088246.1, read as the reverse complement.
CCCCATCACTCTTCTCAACAAAAAGGATGACCCTTGTCCCCACAAAGCAATTATAAAAATTCACTGCAGCCTCATAGTGTGTTTGAACTCAGAGGTAAATTAGCAGAGGAAAAGCATGGGCAAGAAACAAGACCACATTTTCTCCAAAATATAAACCAAACTCACCACACCATGGAGATTGCTGGCCCCACTGCAACAGCATCAAAAGACGGGGATGTTTCCAGGCATGGCAAAAGTTCTGAATGACATAGAGAAGTCTCCTATGCCTTATGCCTTCTCCCATAAGAGTGATTCCTAAGCAGGTAGGAACTGCTTCCACACAGCTTCTTCAGTCCTCACAGCTCTCTGTCACCATGAGCAGCCAGCCCAAGATGGAAGAGACCTGATACCTACCAAGGAACCAGAGCTAATGCATGTCAGATACGGGAGATCAGGCACAATATAGAACAAGATGTATCCCTGCACTTCCATGGTTTCTACAGCGTTTCAAGAAAGGGTGGTGATCCCAGACTAGATCTCATCAGGAAGTCCCAGAAGTGAGTGCACGTGCTCTCCACCACAAAGCCTCCTAGTGAGTGTCTGCACTGCCCATGTAATGGGCCAGTGGGTCTGGTCAAGAAACAAGGGATACCAGTCCATACTGCAATCTGAATACTTCTTCCCCGAAACCTTGATTAAGACCATCAAATTAATTCCAGATGAACCATCAATCTGCTCTTTGGCCTTGTCAGAGCTCAGCCCCTGTCTTGACATGGTTTTCAGTGGGCTTTGGAAATGGACCAAGAAGAGTAACTACAGGTCAGACTGGCTTTGAATTAACAGCCCAGTAATGAAACAACTTTCCAAAGAAGTTTTTATTCCATTTCTGTATGTCAGACTACTAAGGGGTGTATTTTTCTTTGTTGTATTTCTTTGTACTAAATCATCAGACTTACACCACCAAGGAAAAACCTGTAAGGAGCACATGAAAATAATTTGAATGAAAGCACCATAAGGAGGAAACAACTTCCAGAGAATAACACAAGACTGCTTTAGTCCTTTTTCTTCAGACTTTTTATGAATCTATAATTTCATTGTTTATAGAGTGACATTTTATGCTAGCATATTGCGTCCTTTTAATGGCCTCAGTATGACTCGCTGTGACTTTTGCACAGAGATTTTGCAGTTAGGAATTTGCTATTCACAACTCAGCAACAGTGACTTTAGTTGTCTGCTGTAACACGTTCTGATTCACAGCTAAATGCTTCTAAACAGAGGGCTAAGACGGATGCATCCACCCAGTGTAGCAGCACTTGAGACAGAAAGGCCAAAGACTGCAGCAGCCCAAGTGACTTTGCTGCAGCCATGCAACGCAATGCCCGGGGCAGAAGATGCTCAGAGAACCTCATCAGTGGGACTGTAATATGCTTGGGTACAAGCCAGTTTTTCTAGGGGACACTGCAGCCTGGATGAATAGAGGCAGTGGTGGCCAGGACAGCCAAGCCATGCACGGTGGCTGCTGGAACCTGCTTACAGCTGTCATGCAAACCCCTCCAAGAGCTGCCTTCCTGAAACCTGTGGATGCACGTCTCATGGGACTGTTATTTTTAATAAAGGCTTCTACAACATTAATATTGACTTCGACACAGTCAAAACATGCTTATTTCTTATTCACACACACTTTGAGTGTTCACAGGCATAGCACAGAAAGCTGTTCAGAAAAGTGACTGTCAGCCTTTTTCATAATGTAAATCAAAGTTTCAGTAGAAAGCTGCTGACTAGATTACATTTAGCTATAAAGACAAGTAGGTGCCATTTTCCTGGACAGCAGTTGCAAGCCCACCAGGTTGTCATACCTGTGACCTGGAACAACAGGAAACACATGTATAACGACTACAACACTCACCACCTGCATCAGCTCTGCCACTCTGGGTCATGGACAAGATGAGGCTCACTGCTATTCACAACAAAAGAGAAATGCATGCACACTACCCTTGTTATCATAATAAAGCCTTGAAAGGCCACCAAAACTGTCTGTATAAACCTCATCAGAAGCAGGTGCTTTTCTTGCAAGGGAAATAAATACTACTAGTGTCAAAACCAGCCCAAAAGCTCCTGTCATGGACCCACCCTTCCTCAGCATATGGTTCCTCAACAAGCTTCGCCTTTTCCTGGTGTCTTTTGGGAGCTGAGTCTTTTAAGGTCCAATTCTCCTAGGCTAGTTTGGAGTGGCAGAGGAAATGGTATTTTAATGTTGTGCTACAGACTAGCCTTAGGAAGTTGAAACATGGCATCCTTTTCTCTAGGCCTCCATATATGAATTAGCTAAAAGCAAAATTTTCCTTTCTCACCTTTCTTGCCTGTGGCTGACTGAATTTGATATTATTTTATTGCTAAGGAAGTTATATATGTTTTATGTTGGCAGAAAACCCAAAATGATGGAAAACATTGGATTTATACTATTTGTAGTCTGATATCACACAGGCATCCAAATATAGGTCATAAAATAGTGTTGCCCAAGGCAAGCTCCTGTACCACTTGAGTTCTTTCAATTTCCATTTCTCGTTTTTAAACAGGAATACTGCACCTCTTTCCCATGCCACTAGCCATGTTACTGTCATTCTTTAGTAGGAACCATGAAGACACTTGAAAACCACCTGTGTTCAAAAAAGGAAAAGATTTTTTTTTCTGGTCTGATACTTCATTCCACGTGACATACAGCAAATACAGAGGAAAGAAACAATAAGTTACCTCCATTTGTCTTAATTCCCAGAGAGTACGTCTCACTCATCCATACTTCCTTGAGTCTGTGGCACCATGTGATATTTCCCAACAAACACAGTTTTGTGTCAGTAGGATAAATACCACCCTTAAAACCTTTACATCAGAGGGATTTTGCATCCTGTTTGAGGATGCATCCTGTTTCAGAGAGCACAGATGTATGAAACATTCAGGCACAAGCTCAACCCCATGGGCAGGGGTAAAACTGAGCCAGAGCTGAGTTCAAACAACACTGGTGCTAGAGTCACGTACGCCATACAAACCTGCTCTTAATCAGAGGCTTCCTGCCCCTTATGTTTGTCCCCTTGTACTTAATAACATAGCAGCAGGAATACTTTAAACAGCTGTAGCTCTCTTTATTTGCATTTTGGGGATCATTAAGTGCTACCAAAAGCAGAAACATGGTTGTCTCCCTAATTAACTCTTCAGGTGAGCACTGGAAATGTAAAAGGCTTTTATAGAAACCTGCAACAAGGCACAGAGGGAACCTGCCTGCCCTGCCGCGAGGGGAGCAGCCTGGCCCCCCGCTGACTCATTAATGGCTCGGCCCTGATTAGAGGCTGCCAGCAGGGAAAAAACACCTCTCCTGGTTTTATTTCTTCCTCCCAGTGGGTGAACGCAGACCCCGCTTCCAGGACTGCGGCTTTCTGGGGTGATGTGAAAGAGCCTTGGATCACGCCAGCCCACCCAAAGTAGACACACCACCTCCCCTCTCCATCCCGCCCTCCACATGTGATGACAAATAACCGGGGCTATCACTGTTGCTACTGCAGGTCCCACCGAGCCCAGGAGCAGAGCGTCGATGCAGAGCTCTGGTGCCACCTGCAAATTGTGTACCTTTGTCAACCAAAATTCGTTTCACATGGCCTTTTCTTGTACGTTGCCGTGCATTTTGATATTGATGATTAATTGAAGAAAATCTAGCAGAAAAGCCCATAAAATACGGAAGCAAAAATATAAAAGGAAACCCTTTAAGTTATCAGAGTTACTTTTAAATTTGTGTAACACAGCATTCATGAGGGCATTTACCCACAACAATTACAAACCCAATATATCTGGTCTTGTAAAAGATCGATTCATGAATTACAGATTACTTCACTGATAAAGTTTTTTTTGTTGGTTTTGTTTGGGTTTTTTTGTTGTGGTTTTTGGTTTGTTGTGTTGGGGTTTTTCTGTGAGAATTATGTTATAGCCTTTATATTAAGGCAGAAGCAACCCTTAAGGCTTACCTTATTATCACTTTGCTTTTTTGCATTGCTTCACCTTCTCCGTAACTGCAACCTCTGCTGTTACAAGGGGAAAATTTTGCTGCTTCTCACTTTTGAGCTGAGGTCAAATTGGTTTGAGTTGCTTGTTTTTGTGCCTGTGTGTGGTTATTTTTTTCTTTTTGTTTTTTTTTTAAGTAGGCTACCTACCTGTCTCAGTATCCACGGCAACAAATCTCTGGTTAATGATTCTCTAGAAATTCACTGCAGAAGGTTTATTAGTTTTATTAGTTTTTCCAAAAGCTTGTGAAAGAAGCTTCCTTAAAATAAAAAAAGATCCACCCTAAACTTAGGAGCCAAGCAACCCAATGAAAGCCAACAACTAAATATTTTGAAGTGGGGGTTCAGTGAGGTTTGGTTTGGGATTTGTATCTGCTTTGTGAGAAGGAGGAGTACCCAATATTGAATGTCAGAAAAAGAGATAACAATACCCACAGAACTACTGTAGAATTTGAACAGCTAGCAGAAAATAAAGTGTAAGAAAAAATAGACAGCTCTTCATAAGAAAAGGAGAGTGTGTCTTAAGATTTTGTATTAATATTGGTTTTATTTAATATAGACACAGTGTTCCAGAAAAAAAAAGAAAAGAAGTTGTCACAGCACCACTACAGTCTTACAAGATTATTTAATTTACTTATGCCAAAGTGTCTCCATCTACATTTCCCCCTCACCAGCCCAGGCAGCTCCTCTCTACAGGTCCCAAGGAAGCAGGAGGGCAGGACTGTAAGAAAAACCAGACAGTCTGGGCTCTGTGACAATTAATATTCACATCTTTTCTCTAAGAGAGCTGTAATTTACCCAAAATTGAGCAATGTTGGACCAACAAGAACCCTCCACCAAGTCAAGCATAAGGCCTCAAGGACTTTACAGGAAAGAGAACACTAAAAATTAGAGTAGAGAAAGGAGGTATTTTTAACTCATGTCTTCTCTCAGCTAAAAACATTGGAGCTCCAGTTTTCCAAAATGATGTTGCCTCAGATACACAATCAGCTTGAAAAAAAATCAGTTCAGACAGGTAAAGTTTAGCTAAGATAAAAACAGTTGTACACATAGTTCGATAATTGAAAGTATTGCAAGTAAGTACAGGACACGTGTAATACATCTCTGCAATGTAACAGGGATGTAATGAAATTATACCAGAGGAAGGGAGAAAGCTCCTTTAGCTGTTGAAAGTTGTTTCTCTTCTGGTTAGTATTGACCATATAACTATTGCTTTAGTTTTCTCAAAAAAGTTCCCTTAAATTTCAACAACTCAGTAGAAGTACCTAATCTAGCAGGAAAACTTTACATCTCAGCTTTTGCATAATTAGTGTCTTTAATGACCTCTTATGAAAGCCTTTGCCTAAGGATTTTTGAGAGCTTAATTCTCTGTTCTTCATTATTTTGCTGAGAAGTCCAAAGACTTAAAACAGGTTAACCAGGCATAAATTTCTACTGTGGAAATCCTACCAATATCCTCCAAGATATCATGCTCTTTAGTTGTTTTAGTCCTAATTATCATTTCTCCTTACTTACTTGGTACTAACGTAAGGCTCACCAACATATTATTCCTAGGATATTTTGAAAGGAGATATGACATTTGATTCCCTTGTCCTTTCTGCTAGTATTAGCTCATTTAATGACCATTTCCTTGGTCACTAAGACAGCTGCACAGTCTGACATGGCTCAACCTTCACAAAATAAATAATCCATTGCATTTAACTCAGAATTTCAGCAGTGGCTTATTCCAGATTTAATTACTCCTTCAATTCCAGAAGCTAGAGAGATATAGTTCCATGTTTATTATAATTCATTAGAACTAATTACAGAAGCCTGTTTTCCCCCATCGCCAAGCTAACCTTCAGTCTGGACTTCTCACTGCTCATTTTCAAAGCCATGTTCTTTTAGAGACTCTCTCTTCTCTGTCGCTGCAAAACCTGTTGTCCCCATTATCATCACTGGAGTTTATTCCACTCATGTCTTGGGGCAGGTGAAGGAACACTAAGATGATAAGCACTGATCTGTCACTAATGTGACAAAACAAACTAGTGCTTAGACAACTTAAAACTGACATAGACTTAGTGGACATGGGATGGGTGAAAAGAAAAACACGGCCTATTGGATGGCAGCAATTGGGGGCAATGAGCACTGGCTGCTGCCAGCGCAGGTGAGTAAAGTGGGATCCCCAAGGTGACCTGCTCTTGGGGGTCAAGCTCAAGCTCTTACCACCTCCTGCTGCTGGCTGCAGCTCCTCCTGGAAGCTGTTCCTCCATGCTGACATGTCAGTAATCATAGGTCAATTTGGTGCAGGGCAATTTAAATCACTGCTGAATAATAGCATTCCCATTATTCACAGCAGTACATCTGCAGTTCAGACTTCTTTCTGGTTTTGTTTTTTAAATCTTGTTTACTATTAATTGAAGTGGGATGTTAGGAGCTTTGTTTTCATATCTACATTACATTCTCCTTGTCAGTGCTCTTTAGGTATGCATGCACCTTGTTTATACTTCTTTTTTTTTTCTTGGCAACCACAAGCCTTGCACAGATGCCTACAAATTAAAAATTAGCTTGAATATTTTTTCTGTACAACAACATGCATATTCAGGACAGTGTGAACTTGTTTTCTCCCTGACACTGGTTATGGTATTACATCTTTCAGCTCTACTGAGAATATTGCTATGTTCTGTAAAGATGCTGAAAACAGTAAACAAACCATTTCCCTGAGATTTTTTTTTTTTTTTGTGCAGTGAATGTTACCTAGTTCGTAACTGCTTTATTTCATGCCATCAGCCAACTGAAGATGCTGTTAAAAAAAAATTGCCATTAGTGTCTGAAGGAATAATAAAGGCTATCACTAAATAATTTACACTTTAAATGTTCCCGGTTTCCTCTCTTAATTTAATGCCATATTTCTATAGCTGCTTGATGCAGTGAAAAACCTTTCTGCTATTCAACAAGGATCACTGTAACAGCCAGTATTCACTTATCAGCAAAGCTAGACATATATTGTGTGGTAAAGGGAATAAAGCAGCCCAAAAGGTCTGGCCAGATACCCAAGCCCAGGCAGACGATCCCACTGCGAGGCTGTCAAAGAAACCAAACTCGTGGGGGTTTTATGGGGCACAAAGCAACCCTGAGGAGACAGAGGTGTTTGCCTCTTAGCATTTTCACAGCTCCATGAAGTCACTGCTGGGTCGGAAAACATGGGAGGATGAGAGAGACTTAAACCTGCCACACCCCTAGTTTGTCACAGGGAAGTTGCAGTATCCCCTACATCACACTGGGACACAAGGTATGTTCAGAACCACAGAGCAATCAACGTCAGCTCGAGGCTGCTGAAAAATTCTGATGGCTCCACACTTCTAGAGATTTGTTAGTATAATATATTAAAATAACACATATTTCTATAGACAGCTTTTTCAGCAGCAGAACACAGGTATCTACTTTCCTGCCTATAAAACACAGGTTCTCTTTGAAATGAAATCTTTTATTCTATGCAACACAGAGCAGTTTCATCACCTGCAGCTGTGTCCATAGCTGGTTTTAGACCACTAGGGCCAGTGTGGAGCTAATATAATTTCTCTGGACTTGGATGGAAAGCACTACTAGCTCAACCTGCAGTAATTTCCTCGCAGGTTGCTCAGCCATGGGTGGCTTCTCAAGGAAGGACACAACAGGGATCCACAAGCTTTTCCCTCTACCCACATCATGACCAAATCCCTCCAGATGGAAGTCAATATTGTCATGAAATATAAGCCAATTAACTTTTCAGCTTGCCTTTCACAACATTGTTGATTCAGCAATACTACCGCCTTATAAAGCAGCAGGAACTGCGACGTGGTAATTCACAATAAGCACAGATAGCTCAGCTTCATTTGAAATGATCCAATTTCTAGACAATCAAGTTTTTGATTATAGCTATGCCTGAAGCTATCATCTTTTCTCTGGATGCTTGGCCACCCAAAACAATCGTTTACTCTTGATCATGTTTTAGTCGCTAAACAAACACCAGTCTGGTGTTTAATTTATGAGCAGAAATGCTGCAGGATGTGAAAATGCATGAAATGGAAACATGAAGATCAACAAGGTATAATTTCCCAGGTAATTTATAGTGCTGCAGGTAAAAACTTGCATCAATCAGGCCCAAAATTCAGCTGCACCAACTTGTCTCTCAGCACTGTTTCATAATTCTCCACTGCAAAAAGAAACAAGAAAACTGTTTTCCTGATGTCTCCCATTCCATAATTAAAGCAGATTTTTCCATTCTCTGTGTTGCAGAACATCAACAGTCTTTCAGCAGGTTATATACAAATTTTCTGCAAGTCCTTGGGGAAAAAGCTTTCTAAAAAGTTACAAAATTTTAGCTCCTCCACTCTTCCTATAAAACCTCTACATATGCCCTAGTCAAGCCCTTAGTAAAACATGCAATAATTATTGAATACACATAAGGAAAAGTGGTCGAAATCTTTAAAAAATAGGAAAAGGAAAACTCTCTGGGATTCATTAAACTAAAGGGGACACCTCAAGTGTAACAAAATGTGAAGAGTGTGTTGAATTTTCATCCTAAAGTTTGCATCTTTATCTTGAAAGTGGAAGTAACGGATAACAAAGGGAGTTAAAATCAGTTGAGGGCCCCAGGGCATATGTTGTTCCATTTGCAGCCTAGCTCTAGGTGCTCCACTGCACAATAACCTTTCTCCTGCAAAAGGGAAGGTTAAAACAAAAGGCAGAGACTTTGTCTCTTTCTTTCCCAAATGCCAGTTTCTGACTTTAAACAAACACTAGCAGTCAGAGACCAGTTAGTCCATTAGGTGTTCTTCCTCCCTGTGCAACTTCCTAATATTAGATGTGATGCCTCTAGTTTCTCCATAGCACAGCTGCAAATACTGGATTGACTACGTGCCACCCTAGACACTCCTTAGAAATATTGTGTAAAATACGAAGAAGATTGAAGTTTCAGACAGGAAATAGGATTTCAGACACAAGTTTCTCAGACCAGACCTGGGCATGGTAGGGGCTGGAAGTGTCTGGTTTTATTTTTATGTTTTAAGAACAACAAGGAAGTGCTAATAAGTTAAGCCATTATGTGGCCGACATTCTGTGTCAGTTACTCTCTCCTCTGAAGTGTTCATCCTTCCCCCACTTAACATACACATTTTGTCTGCCAACATTGTTATTTAAAATAATATAATGTAAGATTTTTTTTTCTTGTGCTTCATTACCTCTGATATCAAATGACCTGGCTTAAACGGTTCTTTAAAAACCCTTGCCTCCAGCATTAAGATTTCCTTCTTTTTCTTTCCTTGAAGATATTGTTCTACGTACAGTTTCAATTTTGTGTTCAAGCCTCCTTCTAAGTACATTTCATCAGATTGTTCAAACAGATTTGTCTCTTAAACCAAATAGAAAAATATATTAATACTTGGGCAATACCGTGCCATTTTATCTGATATGTAAACTTGCTCAGATTGATTTCCCAAGTTAAAAAAATAAACGTTCAGAAACTAATAATAGCGAAGACTAAGAGTCACCACAGCACAAGCACAACCACAGAGGTGCACCAGCCAGGGACCTCACAGCAAGTGACATTATCAGTGAGCTGCTGAAGGGATGTACGAGGCCACTCTGTGTAAGGGGCTGCAGGGAAAGGCAGCCCGTCTGCAGCATGGCAGAGTCTGAAACAGGACAGGGCAAGGGCTGGGAAAGAGAGGAGACGCAGAAGATGAGCAAAGGTGAGTCAGTGGAAGATTTTAAAACTGGGAGGCTCTGTTGGATTTGTACTGCTGATAAGCAGCACAGGAAGCATTCGTGACACTGGCTGTTAAACACTTGCCATACAGTGCTCGGAAGGTTAGTTTCCCTAATATCTCTCTGAGAAAAGGCTTGCTCAGAAAAGAAGGGAGCCCAGGTAGGTACACAAGTTTCTGGGCTGTCGTAAGGGAGAGACTCTCCCTCTATTGCCTTCAGTGCCCAGAGGCACTCACCTCCAAACTGGGGCACCCAGGTGAGAGGCTCAAAGTTAGTACAGACACACAGTCCCCAAAACAACCACACCTGTGAGAGGATACCAGAAGTCTCCTTTCTTGTGATCAAGTCAGAAAAAATTAACCTCTGGGGAGGCCCTTTCTTCTGTTTTCAGACTAATATTTAACGTGAGGTTTCTCCAACAGAAAGCTCTAAAAATCCGTTTCTTCAATCTAGGTCTCTTATTTTAAACCATGCAAAATAACTTGGAAGCACTATTATAAGAAAACACTCCATAAAGAACTCGTGGGCCACTTTGTAAAATATCTCTTCTACCAGCCTCAGCCCTTTACCCCAGCTACTACAGATTAAATGAATGGATATGACGTGTGAACCACAGAAGCAGTTGTGATCAACTCATTTCCAGCAGCATTTACGATATCTATACACAGGCAGCAAAAATTTCTCATACTGGCAATGTCCCTTTGTGTTTAGTTACACTTCTGAAATACACTCAGATATATTTGAGAAAGCTTTGGTATAAACCTTATAAAATAGGCTGTATGTGAAGCTGCTATAATACTAACCGCTTATGCTATGACGACACTGACCTACAGGAACACAGTAATCAAAGCCCTGGGCTTTGCTGAAAGAGATGCTGTGGCTACATCTAAAAACTAAAAAAAAGACAGATGAGGACTGTGGAGGGTCATCCCAAAAGGCATGCCACCAGCAGCCAGCTTGTTGTTGATGCTGAAGGTTTGCAAGTATGGGTCTACACCTTTTCATGATGGTTTGACTGCAGATCACAGAGCAATCCTCAGCAAATTTAATTTATGAACATAGGCTTATCCAAAGAGAAATCCTCTGTCCTGAAAATCTCAACATCTAAGAGCTGGGTCTGACAGACTACTGCAGGATGGGAGCATCTTAAACAGGAAAATTAAAGTGTCACAATGTGGAAATGTCACATTGGCTCCAAATCTATCTTGTTTTGAATTTACTTACTCTAACAGTCTCCAGTCCGTGGCTTACAAGGTGATGTCCACTCCCAGACCACCTGGCATGGCTCAGACCCAAACTCCACACAGCCACAACTCAAGTGGACAAGTGGCCAGAAATATGACATCATCACAAGCAGAGTCCTCCAGGGGATAGCAAAGCTTGGGAACTGCATAACAGGTATGTAAATGGCTGCAATTGCTCTAATAGCTAAATGGCTAACAGCAATAATGCTGCATGAATAATGGTAACAGTTTCAAACTGATTCCATTGGAAAAAAAAATATTAAAAATATATATCTCCATTTCAAATTACTTAGACTGAAGAAATGCGAGCAAAGATCTCTAGAGGACACTGTGTTTGGGTTGTAGATCACTTTCTGTGTCTTTAAACAGATCCACCTCTGACGAAAAGGTTAAGTCATGTCTCTTTTAGTTTACAACAGTAATTTTGGTTTTCCTTCACTATCCCTTTTTGTTGTGCAGACTTAATTTTCTTTAAAACTGCAGGACAGTTAACTCAGCCTTTTCTTGCTTCAATGCATGTTACTACCAGTTTTAATCCATAGGACTTTTTTTTTCTGTTTTTGGCTGAATTTCATGGTGAAGGGTAAATTTTTCTGAAACTTTGACAATAAGAACCATCTCATTATAAAGGCAATTTCAAATTTCTGAATGTTAATTGATTTTCTTCATTGAACATTTCAGGAGTTTCTGTCTACTTTTTTGTTTGTTTGTTTTTTACAAACATAAGAGCATTTTTCTTTCAAAGATAAGGAAATCTAGTTTGGTATATTTTTTTACCACATTTTCTCTTACAGTTTGAAGACTTTGCAAGGGAAGTAAGTGAGAAACAATCCTGCTTTTACTCTGACTTTCAGCAGTATGTCCTTTTCTCTGACTGATGAGAAATATTCTGTGTTGAGAAATAAGTGAGGGTGAGACTGGAAGAAGAAAATAGCATGAGGTTGTTCCCTTTAGCAGGAATCACTGGTGACAGGAGGAAATGAGGAAAAACCAAAATTCCTCTGCTTTCTTCTTCTGCCATCCCCCTCCCTGAACAGCTACAAAGCTGATGTTTCTTCATTCCCAGCACATCCTGTGTGTTACATTTTGTCTGAGTTCATACCATTACTAATTCCCCCTCTGCACCCAGAATTGGGCTCACCTGCATGAGAAACTTCTAGACAATTCCCCCTTGTCATGAAACTGCATATGTCTGATTGAAAGATCATTGAGAGCAATGAGACTGCTTCAAATAAAGTCAATAGACTTTGCATCAGGCCTAAAATGTTTCTCCAGTCTGAAAAAATACTGAAAATAGCCCCAAGAGCTTCTATGTTTATTGTCTCTCACTGATTTCCACATGAAATATGTTCAAATCATAAGTAAAACAATATACCTCCCTCCTGACCGGTGCCTGCAGGCATCTTATGCATTTTATGTAACCATTCTGAAAGTTCAGGAGGTCAAACTGGGTCATGCTGGTAAAAATGTGAAGTTTCATTGTCAGCATGGTGTTTCTTCAATATTCTGCTCTTGAAGGAAAGAAAGAAATAAACGCTCATTACCGTCCTCAGTCATCTGTTGTCATGACGTCTCCATATGAATGACTGAACAGATAATTCTGAGTTTCTTATGTGCCGCAAAGAATTCAGGAAAGTGTGTTATCAACAGAGCTAGGCAAGTCTCTAGTGGGTGCAGAAAAGAGTGCCAGTCGATCGTGCCCTGTCTCCTGGCATAGCAGCAATGATATACAATGACCCATTCCATCACCATGTTTTGATATACAGTGACCCATTCCATCAGCATGTTTGTGCTTGCAAAATGACGGCCCTGCAAACAGCAGCAAGAATCTGTGAGGCACTGTGAACACACTCCTTTCAGCAAAGATTTGTTGAAACGCCATCAATCCAGTGACTTGGGAAAATTAGAAGAGGTGATGGTAAAGGAAAATTAAAGTAAAGAAAGGAGATAGGAAGAAATATGACAAAAGAGAGGCAGAGTTCAATGAAGAAACTGATATGTGAGTAAAAAGTACTGCTGGTATTAGTTGCCTGGACATGCTGCACTAAAATCTCTTTATCAAAGAATTATGAGCAACTCGAACTGAAGAAATGTTGTCTTTTCAGGTTGGCAGCCTTGGTCCAGTGCTCCCCTAGCATACATAAGCAGAGAATTTTTTTGAAAGAGCCCCATGAGTGACTTTTTTCCCTTCCTATGCTTTAGTTAGATACCACCAAAGCTTTCTGCAGGATTGTAAATTTTATCCTAACAGAGCTTGTACCAGCCCACTTCCATGTGGGACCAGCCTTTGCTGTCCAGAGGCTACACAGAAAACATCAGTGAAAGATGTGTGTAAAGAAAATGTCAATCAATTACATTACCATGATCAGTTTCCACCTGCCTTTGATCCCAGGTATAAGTGACATATTTATTCGCGTGTGTTTCTGTGAAAGAAAAGCCAAGTGCTACTACCTCTTCCTCTGTATGATTATTGTTATACTACAGATTCGATATTGCAAGTAGTCAGTGTGACTAACAGTCCCCATTTTGTCAAGCGTAGAGGTGGTGCATTCACGTCTCCCAGGGCTGAGCAGCAGGTTCCTAAGCTGATGCTGCTGAAAGATACACTGAAACAAAAGACTTTTCTGTCTTTACTGACTTTACTGTATTGCAGATAACTCACTGGAGGAAAGAAAAATGTTACGTGGAATTAAGCATATAGGCTGAAGAGACAGCAGTTTTGGTATCTGATAAACCTTGATCTTTGATAAATGCAGATATTTTTAATCCTGGAGCTCAAAACAGACCCAGAACTCCCATAGATTAAAGCATTCATTTGAAATGAATGTGCAGTACATAATGTATTTCCCTTTGCCTCAGATGAAAGGTCTCAGTCTATCCTTTGTACAATGCTCGAGGTACTTCAGGGTCTTTGAAGGTTCTCTGTCAATCTTTTCTGACAGGTCCCATGGCTGCTGGTGAATCATCCCTGTCAGATAAGACCAGAATCTTTATAAGAATTTTAATTACTGCTTTTGGCATTTAGGCACTTCACAAATACCTAAAACAGGAATACAGTCAGACTACCTACATGCTGGAGTACTGAACTCATTTTGTTAGGTCACAGACATTTTCATTTAATCTTCAAGGAACCTGGGATTTTCCATTTAAATTATATTTATATACCCTTTCTCCAGATACTTCCTGATCATTCACCCATCTCTCCCCTCTACTCCCTGTGAAAGCTTCACTGAAGTTCTCTCATGCAGAAGTAGAGTGGCAAGTGCTACAGTGGTAAGAAAAGTAGTTTTCTCAGTAGTTTGCACTGTGATCACACACAGCGCAAACGTATAATTTGTGGCAACTCAAAAGAAACTCATCAATTTCATTGTAAACTAATGCACTACTCTGGCTTGAAATATCTGTTTCTTCCTTTTGTTATTTTTCCGTCTGCAGAAAAATACCATAAAAATAGAGAGAGGTTTTCATAGTCGTTCATTTTGATTAATATTTCTAGGAGTGGGGGGGGAAGTAACCATTTGGCTCACTTTATATTATTTTCAGACTGACTTCCTACAAAAGGGAGGCTCAAGCATTTACACTTACTGTCCATCTGCCTATTCATCTGTTGAGCTCTCTGTCAGTCCCTCCTGCTCGATAGGTTTTTGAGCCCACTAGCCACTTTCAGTCAAATTTGACAAATGCCATCATAAAATCAGTAGTGGGTACCTAATTAGAGCACCCACTGAGGGCATGGCAGCAGTCAGGTAGCCAACCAGCATGTGAATGCTACCTGGCCAATTAGTGTGCTCCAAGCTAGCCAAGGAGCTGGGCATCCCTTACACAGGCCACCAGGCAGGAGAGGCTGGGGACACTTGCATGGGTGATGTGTAAGACATCTATTCCGCTTCACAATACTTACTAGTGTGACATGTCAAATCTCTAACTGATTGTTTGTTTGGTACATAGCTGCACACCAAATCTGCCTTGCTATGAGCATGAGATATTTGCTGCTGGATAGGATGGACAGTATCTGCTCTAAGTCCTGTGCTCAGTTAGGCTTAGGAGAGCATTTAATCTGCATCCATTCTGCTAAAATGCCATGCACGGGCAGCAGGGACAAAAATTTTCTTTGCCTTGTCAGAAAGCAAGGATTCCTTTTTTCTTGGTGCAGAAACACTGTGCCCCCCTCACCCCACGCCCCGTCCCCCCCACCTCTCAAGCAAGGATGAGGTGAACAGAAAGAGCGAGCAGGAGAGACAAAGACGGGGGCTGGAAGACTCCTAGGCAGAACAGGGAGATGGTACATATGGAGGTTCTGAGTACGGGAGGAAAGGCTTGTCCTTGCAACCCAGAGCAAGAGCTCTATGGGATTTGCAGCAACTGACAGTTGCTGCATTGTTGGCAGACAAGCAGTCCCCAGACTGGGAACAAGCTGGAGGTGAGGATCTGTCTCACAAAGGCATAGCGGTAGTTTTCTGTGCAGCCTCCACTTATTTCTAGTCTGATTCAGCCTGAGCTTTCTCTGATTTAAAATCATAGAGTCATTTTGGTTGGAAAAGACGTTTAAGATCACCAAGTCCAACCATAAATCTAACACTACCAAGTTCACCACTAAACCACGTCCCTAAGTACCATATCTACACATCTTTTAAACACCTCCAGCAATGGTGCCTCAACCACTTCCCTGGGCAGCCTGTTCCAATGCTTGACAACCCTTTCCAAGAAGAAATCTTGGAAATATCCAGTATAAACCTCCCCTGGTGGAACTTGAGGCCATTTCCTCTTGTCCTATCACTTGTTACTTGGGAGAAGGGACCAACCCCCTCCATGCTACAACCTCCTTTCAGGTAGCTGTAGACAGCGATCAGGTCTCCCCTCAGCCTCCTTTTCTCCAGGCTAAACAGTCCCAGTTCCCTCAGCTGCTCCTCATGTTCAGTGCTCCACTGTATGCTCAAAACCCTTTTCCTGTTGTTTAAAGGCCACCTGGTGCTGCTTAAATGCTTTTTTAAAATAAATTGTTTGGGCAGAGTCACCTCAAGGCTCTCACTGGCTCTGGGACCCGCGACATCAGACAACTTTTCCTAATGTTAGTTTCCACCTTCCATATGCATCACCTTACCTGCTGGTCAGGGACTGAAAAATCAGATAAGGTACTTGTTTGCTATTGGATGTAGTGGGAAACAGGAGGAGAAGGATGGGTGTCAGGAGTAATCTCCAAGGATTATTGGCATTGATTTCTATCAGTTTTGATGTCATCTTCCCCTTTGCATCCCTCTTGAGTCTCAACTGCTTTCCAAGTACAAAAATCCAAATCAAAATGCCAATCCGTACAATGATTCCAGCTGTTCTGACCTGGTAATCAAAACTCCCAGAGATGTCTGGAAACATTTCTAAAATACAAGCATATTGTCAGCAGAGAGCCTTGTACCACATAGAATTTGAAAGATGAAAGAAAAGAAAGTAAAATTTTAGGGCAGAAATGACCAGGGACAAAACCACAGATAGATTTAGAGGCATGAGGTGTTTTAGTATTGTTCTTCTTGGAGAAATAAGAACTTGTTTTTCTTGTTGCTACTCTTTTGACACAACAATTATTGACAAGCTGTCAATCTGCAAGCATTTTGGGGGACAGGGAGGAAGTTGCTTTCTATCAAAAGGCTAAATATGGGAAGAAGCCAGAATAGAAAACTAAAATTATGGGCTTGCAAAAAAGCAGACTTCAACTGAGGGAGCAGGAATAGATGGAAAGAACCTGAGAGATATGACACTTCAGGAAAAGTGACAAATTGCAAGAGGAAAAAAAAAAGACTACAATACAAGTAAGGACAGTATGTCATCCAGAGGGACCTGGACAAGCCCAAGAAGTGGGTCCATGTGAACATCACGATGTTCAACAAGGCCAACTGCAAGGTCCTGCACCTGGGTTAAGGAAACCCACAGTATCAATACAGGCTGGGCGATGAAGGGATTGAGAGCAGCCCTGTGGAGAAGGACTTGGGGGTACTGATGGATGAAAAGCTGGACATAAGCTGACAAAGTGTGCTCACAGTCCAGAAAGCAAACAGGATCCTGGGATACATCAAAAGGAGTGGGGTCAGCAGGTTGAGGGAGGTGATTCTGCCCCTCTGCTCTGCTCTAGTGACACCCCACCAGGAGTCCTGCATCCAGCTCTGGAGCCCTCAGTACAGGAAAGACATGGACCTGTTGGAGAGGAAGCCATCAAGATGATCAGAGGGATGGAACACCTCTGTTGTGAGGACAGGCTGAGAGAGCTGGGGTTGTTCAGCCTGGGGAAGAGAAGGCTCTGGGGAGACCTTTTTGCAGCCTTTCAGTACTTAAGAGGGGCCTATAAGAAAGATGGAGACAGACTTTTTAGTAAGGCCTGTTGTTATAGGACAAGGGGTAACGGTTTTAAACTAGAAGACTGTAGATTTAGATTAGATATAAGGAAGAAATTTTTCATAATGCAAGTAGTGAAACACTGGAATGGATTGCCCAGAGAGGTGGTAGATGCTCCATCCCTGGAAACAGTCAAGGTCAGGCTGGACGGGGCTCTGAGTAACCTGATCTAGTTGAAGATGTCCCTGCTCATTGCAAGGGGTTCATAGATTCATAGAATAGTTTGGGTTGAAAAGGACCTTCAAAGGTCATCTAGTCCAACCCCTTTGTCTCTTCTTCCATATCACAATGGTCCTACCAAAGATCAAATGCCCTGTTGTATTAACAGGGCTGGAACATCTGAAACATGATGAAACTCATCATTTTGCTCTAGTTGGTGCTACTTAGGAGCCATCGCTAGGGCCTGTTATCTAGAAGAAAAGGAAGAAAGATAACACAAGGTGAGGTTCAGCTACTGAGAAGTACTTTGTGCCTTAATCGAGGCATACACATCTCTTTGGAAATGAGACTTTGGACTCAATTCACAAACTGCAAATTTTATGGTAAGAGAAGACCCACGTCACTGTTTTATAGAATTGCTGTGACTATTATTTCTCTGAGGGAGTTCATTTCTTCTTTTTTCTTGATATGGTTATGCTGGCCAGGTAAGTTAATTTAAAGCTTATTGTTTCCGGGGGGAGGGAAATAAACAAAACAAAACAAAAAAAAAGGAAAACCAAACCAAACCAAACAAACAAAAAAAACCTAAAAAGCTTGGATACAGAGAGTTAGCTCTAATGCCTTCTCTACTAACAGTTAAATAGAGCAAGTGGTTCTTCAGATTCAGGTCTCTGAATTTCCTCAGCTGCATGAAGCACACCACATCTAATTGTATTATTCACAAGGTACGAGGTTCCCTGGTAGAACGTAACTCGATGTGACTGATGTAAGTAACTTTGATGTAGGCATGCATCCTTCAAACATGCCTCACTATTAGGCACGTGTCCCGTCCCAACAGATGGGATGAGGGATGAGTTAACTCTGGACGCAACACGCGCTCTGACTGAACAGATGAGACAAGGTGTGAGTTAACTCTGGGTTAATTCTGTGCAGTTATGCAAAGTGAATGACAGACAATCACTCCAGGGGTCCAATTCAATTATGAGTTTTACTAAAAGTACGTGTTGGAATACTAGTTACAGCGAATAGTGGCTTGGCAAAAGTATAACAGCAAAAGGTCCTTCTACAAGCAATGTATTGGCAACCATTAGTAGCTATAATATAAATTTAACAAGAATCCAACAGCAGAGCTTAACATAATGTTACTCTTATATGTTCAAAAGGAAAAGAAAGAGAGTGGTAGAGAGGGAAGGAAAACTAAGGTACGAGAGAGAGAAAGAGAGTAATATATCATCACTCACAGAAGGAGAGACAAAGAAATAAGGATATAGGAAAAAAGGGGAGAAGGAAAGAGCAGAGAGAAAGGAAGAAAGAAAAGGGTGAGAGATCCAGCCACTCTTACAGCTCTGCAGTGTGGATGACGAGACTTGTATGATGATGCATGGCCTCTGGTGTCCCACAGTGAGGATGTTGGGGTCTGTAGTTCCACCGGTGTCTGGTCTGGTTCCCGCAGTGAGGCTGGTGGATGGAGGGTCCTCAGGGTGGTGGCTTCCCTACCAGTGCTGTTTTAGGTGAGCTTTTTTATAGCTCTCCGAGTAAAGGAAAGTCTGGCGGGAAGGGGTGATTGTGAAAGATCAACAAGTCTCCACAAGTCCCGGGCCATGTTGAAGGGTCTCAGCTTTTCCCCTTCGTGTGTGCCAAGCTGGGGATATCAGAAGATGGAGCTATGTGCCCTCCAGCACATCCTCCACCTCCGATATCGGCCAGCCGGTCTGGGCTGTGGCTCGTTAGTTTGTCGTTGTTATGTAAATCGCAGTTCATCCTATACTGAATGTGTCATCTCCTGAATCCTGGGGCTGGAGGAACTAGTTTTGCGCCAATGTTTTCAGCCACGATCCTTATCAATGCACAACAGCACCTCAACCATTTCAGACCAAAGCTTCCTTCTGTTCCACGCAGTCCCAGTATCATCCTCTGTTCAACATTACAAATTGAATTAGCAACTGCTTGAGGGTCAGGTTCCAGCAATGTTTACACTCACAAAAGGAACAAACCTCTCTACACTAGGATTTCTCTTCTGCTATTTTTAGTTGCATCTCCTCTCTAATCTTCCCTACCAAGCTTTTGGGCTTGCCAAAGGTAGAAGGTTACACAACACAGATCGTATTAGTGTCAGAAACACACCTGAAGTGTGATGCTTATCTTTCTTCCTCAAACAAGCAATCTGGTTGGGAAGGGGAAAAAATGGGGGATTTCTTAAAAAAAAAAAACAAGAAAAAAAAAGTGAACGGTAAAGTTGGGATGTGGGCTTCCCAAAATACTGAAGTAGTTCTTAAGTATTACTCTGGTACAATCTCCAAATGCCATAAAACACAGAAGAACTTGGAGGCAAATTAAAATAAAGAGATTGTGTTCTCAGAAATGTGTGGCCTATTAATTTCAATGCACCAAGACAAATTAAATGAACAGAGGACATTTCTAAACTGAACGACATGTTCCACTTTTGCTTACTTGCATATTTTTTCATTGTCTTACATTACTTAAGTTGTTAGCTCTTCACATTTTGCTTTCCTAGAAAACCATACATTAGACTAGAACACGCATTTTCTTAAACTTCAATTTTGGTACATCAACCAGTGCAACTCTTTCAGTGTTTTCCAATCTTCACAGTTGTCCTGTCCCACTCAGTGGGATGAGGGCAGAGTTGACTTTTAAATACTCTGTGCAATAACCAGGAGTAACAACAATTACTCAAGATGTTCAATTAAAGGACGAATTTGCTAAAAGCTCATTACAATTACATTGAATAGTGGCTTGGCAAAAGTTTGTAACTATATCATAAAACTTAACAAGACTTCAACAACAAAACTTACAACGATATTACCCTTATGTGCCTAGAAAGTTAGGAAGAGAGAAAGAGAGAGAAAAGAGAGGTAGATTAAGATATCAGAAGAAACGTAAGATTTCGCCGCTCAAATGGTCCATCAATCCAGCGATGATCTCTGAAGCTCTCTTGGTGGTGGGTACAATGAAACTTCATTTTTAGTGTCCCAAGCGAGAAGTTTTTATACTTTACTTCATTTACGTGCAAGAAAGGAGAGGGTGCCTTTTCTCCTCCATCTGCTCCCTCCTCATGCTAATGAAGGATTTGCTCCAGAAACGAGTCAGTGGTCCCAGAAGTGCCTAGAAGTGAGTCGGTTGAACCTCTGGGAATTGCTGGTGACTCGTTATTTCCCTCAGCTGGTCAGTGAATGACCCTACCTTTGTTCAAGCCAAATTAATGAGGACTCAAGGAAGAGATATCATTAACGAGGCCTTTGTTTTTCAAAGAATAGGGAGGCCTCAGGGAAGATATACCCTTCATGCCTGTACCTCAAAGACTGATGCCTTTGTTTTGCAAATAGCTAGGCCTCAACGAAGAGACAAGTCCTGTCTCCACAGCACTTATCTCCCCCTCCTTGCCAGAAGGTGCAAAAACCAGCTGTTTAAGGCATAACAAGATGCATACCATGTCCATCACAACAGTTAAATACAGTAAAGCCATGCACAGCAGTCCATAAAATATTGGATTGCATTCTCAATACAGTGAAGAATAAACCACAGTCCCCAAAAGGATCAAATGAGCAATACAAGGAAGAGAAAAATAATCTCTTTTAGAATGCAGACTGCATGTTGCAGTAGTGTAGAGAAAACTATGCAACATACTTCTATCATCAGCGTTACTGCATCTTCAGTCAGACACGTCTTTTGCGGGCTTGGTGTTCACTGAATATTTAAAAGTTAAGCTAAAACATTTAATAAATAATGCACTAAACATCTGATGAGCTGTCAACTGCAACTACACCAGAAAATGTTAAAAACAGGCAAGTGCTTTTGTCACAGATTGTGCTTTCCACCAGTTTATTATTTGCACTGCATTAATAATTTGTGTTTCTAAAAGTAATATTAAAATGCATTTCCCAATGGTATCTACATATATTGCACTGTATTGCTAGCTCCTACAACATAAAATATTTAAATAATTTGAATTTTCCTTGTGAGGCAGTAGAAGATGCACTAGCAGTGGGGGAGATGAAAGTACAGGATGTGTGAAATATTTCGTAGTCTAAGCTTTCAGCAAATAAAAACATGTAATATTAACAGAGTGGGAGAAAAGAAACTTACTGAAAGGCCACTTTCTTTTGCTCTCAGTGGATTTGTATACTTTTCTTTCTCAAGTTTTGTTCTGCTTTTATTCTTCTAGATTCTTTCTGTCTATAGATCAAATTCCTTCAGATATTAGGCTGCACTCCTCAGGACGAAAATGCACATGGTCAACAGACAAGTCTCCACTGTTTTTCGTGGAGATCCCACGTCTCACCTACTCTGCATGACGATTTACAAGGCTAATTATCTTCCAGCAGCACTGATTTTCCCTAAACAGCCAGCACTAAGGAAAGGCATTGCTACATGGAACAGGGATCCAATAGGACTATGGTGGCATTTCCTGATCTCCTGCTTGGAAATCAAATGGCTTTTTGTATACTTCTGTGTGAAAATTCCCACAATTTTCAAAACATCTTTTCTTTAAACACTTTGGCTATAAAGGCCCTGGACTACCATAAGCCTTGGCCTGGTTAATCAAAATTTGGCAATGTCAGAATGTCCCTTTAGTTGTTTGTATTGCTTTACGCTGAAAGCTTCCTGTGAAGTGATGAAACATTTAGGGATACTGATAACTCCTAGATATCCTCTCCATTAGACTTCCAAGACATCACTAAAAAATTGCAGAAATACAAGATGTTACTATGCATGATCTAGGTACATTTTCCCAGGTGCTTCTCAGTCACCAAAATCTGGTCCAGTCTAGTGAAGGACTTCTGTCTTCCAGTGACCAGAAGCCACTGACCAATGATTCCAAGTGTTACACATCAGACGTTCACCACATTGTGATAGGACATTTGCTCATACTTGCAAAAGAACAATTACCAAAATAATTCATGTGGGAAATAAGGAAGTTCATTAGCAACTCAAATAAAAGGCTTAGATCAGAGAAATTTTGAAATATAGCTGTTGCCAAACTCCTGTAGTGGGAGTAGGATTCTAAGATTCCTCCCTTTGCCTCAGTTTGCACTTCTGCTTTTCTTTCTGAATGCTGCATTTCCCTTCTGCAATCCTTTGTCTCTGTAGGCAGTAAAGTCCTCAGGGCAGAGCAGCAATTGTCTTTTATGATACATGTTTATAATGCTTCACACAATGGGACCTTATTGTCCTAATAAACGACACTCAAATAGTAAATCTGTCACCTTTCTAAAAATACTTTGTTCATTAAAAATAATAGAGAAAAAAATCATTACAAAAGTCATACATGCTTGACAGCTGAATTGAATTGGTGCTTGGGTCTATTCCTAATATTTGCACAAGATGAGAGTTCTTCTATTTCTCCCTTCTGTTCCCTCCCTTATGAAAACAGACATATATTCTGATTATGGGCATTATTTCCCTCTTAGGCTTGCATTCCGTGCTTTATTGCATATTCTTTTGTGATTTTATTAATAAGCTGTCAGGGGATACTTAGAAAAACTGTAAGTATATGTGTGTGCGTGTGTATGGATACACACAGCTACACATTAAAAAAGGTGGCTCTGCCGAGTGATTTCTTCTGACAGCTGCATTGTCAGGCTACTGTAGAAACGAGAAAGAAAGATGTAAGCTGCACTGAATGAATGAGATCCTGCTGTCAAACATCTCCAGCAGCTTTTAAAGAACACAGCTAGCAGAACACATTAAAAGGTCTGATGACCTCAAAAAGAGGAAGAGTGAGGCTACACAAAGCCGCATCAATCCCCAAGGGTGAAGGCACCCCTGAGAGGCACTTGTCACCCAGTTTAGACAGGGGAACCCCCAAAATTGCTGCTCTGCCCATGGGGCTGCATGTTCAAGGTCTGGTCTTACACCCTTCCCTTCTGCCTAGTGAGCTTTCCCATTGACATTGCATTGATTCAGTGACCATCTCTTACTCCGTGTAAGGTCCCGTATGGAGTCTTGTGCTCTTAGGTTTTACTCCTTGTGTAACATTATTAGTGACAGTGGTAGTAAGGCAAAGATAGTCAAACTCAGAAAGAGTGGAGAATAAAAGGGAATTAGGAGACTAACTCTTCCTGTAATGTACAAACATTTCCGGAGAAAAATCTGGGGTCATTATAAGAAAAACAGGAGCTAGAATCTACATAATTTAAGGTTTCCAAACAGACTTGCATAGAGCACCTCATAGGGAACTGAGAGGTTAAATGGCTGGCAGCTGACACAGCACCCCAGGAAACCCAAAAGCATTTTAAAGAGCCAGCAGGACCCAAGGAGGTGCCTCTGCCCCACAAGAGGGATGATACAGGAGAGGCAGCTGAAGCACCAGACTCATCATTCCTCTTGACAGATGACTCCTGAGACTGCTGCTACCGAAACACAGCCGAGAGTTCCCAACGCAGATCAGCTTTGCTCCAGTTCCTAGCCCAGCCATTTTCTTTTCTGGAAAAGAGGGAGAGAAGCAGGAGCTCTTCAGCCAAAATTTCAGCAAATGGTCTTTGGGGCAGCGACACCCACAATACAGCACAGAGAACAAAGGCAATTTTGGGGCAGTGACATTTAAAAGTAGCAGTGAGACTATGGCACCAACAGCAAGTATAGGTAGATTATTAAAGGAACATTGTCAGATTAAATATCATACTTTCTAACAAATTGGTTTGCCTGCGTTATAAAGAGATTATTAAAATTGAAAGAGTTCAGAGAATCTAATTTATTCTCCCTTGTCTGAGGTGTTTACTTCCTGCATCACTCCCATCTTGCACTATTAAACTAGACTAGTCCTTCTCACTTTTACAGATAGTTTCTGATTATTTTATTTTTGGACTCTAATTCTATCTTATTACAAATTGCAATAAAGCCTTGAGGCTTCCTAACAGGTCATGGCTCTCTTGTGCAGAGCACTACACAGATGCAATAAGCAGCAACCCACAAGCACAGACAAAAATGGGATTTTACAGATGAAACAAAGGTGTAAGAAATTGGAGCTGCAACAAGACAGTGGTGGTAACAACATATATGTTATACTGTATATAACCAAATATATTGTGTTTACCTTATATTGTGAATATTTTGTATTTATTACAAATATATATTATGTGTATCACAGCTAGCCTACTATTAGTTATAATCACAATCCATTTTCTTCATTCAGCTGTCAGTCACTAGACTCTACCACCACCTAAGTTATATTTGGTCTCAGATCTTAGGAACAACAAGAAGAAGACTGCCTTACTCCAGGGGTAGCTCCTTACACCAGGTGCTACTGCAGGGTAAACAACATGTTATAAAAATGCTTTACAACTTGCACTGAATAGAGCTATTTTTTAAAAAATTCTCTTTTCAAAACAATTTATGTCTTATTTTTACAAGACCTAGAGTTGGAGACTGAGTGTACAAGAATTCTTCTCCAATGTTGAATCTGACCCTCTAGTGGTACCTTCTTACCCGACACACAGGTAGGGCATTATCCCTTTGACCACTGAGGCTCAAGCATTTGCTTCCTATCACAATCCTGAAAGCCTTTAGTGCTCCAAAATTGGTGTAAGAGGCCTCTGATTCAACTGACCTGTGTGTTGTCAGCTCCCCAGCAGTGGGGACCTACTCTGCTGCCCCACGGCTTCAGTGGTGGACATGCCCAAGAGCCAGCTGTTTCAGGGATCCACTTACAGCCTCGTCACTGCATTGGGTGAAGAAAGCTTTGGGTTTGTACTTCAAATCACATTTGACTCAATCCAGGCTAAAATAAAGGTGAAGGTAAAGAAACCAAGCATTTTCATACAATTTACAGGAAAGACTAATATACATTTATAAAAGACACAGAAGAGGAAATAAAATAATTGCACTGACGAGAAGAGAAAGATTTCTTTCCTTCAGCCAGCTGACTTAGTGTTTCTCTTCTGCAAGGTGGTACCTAGGGTATCCGCCGCTGCATTGCCTCTTCTCCTATCATCGTGTCTGTTACCATGTTCTCCTTTTGAGACTTCTGAGAAGGGTTGGAAGTTCATTTTTTTATCCTAAAACACTTTTCTGTTCTTTTGAACAAAAAAACTAGTTCAGCCATCCTCTTAATTGAAAGGTTTTCTTTTACTTATGAATCTAAAAGTCTCAGTTGTACTTGGAGCCATTTTCCATACCTAACTTGTTCATAAAGGATTGCTGTGCACCAATAAGATGTAAAAGCGTCTTGTCAACTTTTGATGACTACCTGCCATTCTTCAGTGCAGAAAGCACCTTTACTGGAGTTTATATCAATTCATAGATCAAAATAATGCAGGATTAAAGCAACTAAAAAATACTTATATGTCATTTATTACTGGCTCTTGATTGAAGCCAGACAGTGGTAACATTTTGGGACTGCTGATCCCCAACTTCTACCTCCAAGACACATTCCAAAATCATGTTTTGATAATACTAAGAATTAGAAAGATTAAGGCAGAGATGTGGGTGGCAGGTAAGATAAGGAGAGATGAGTGCTAGAAATGAATACTTAAAGGAAAACTGGAACAATCCTCAAACAACGTGGGTATCATAAATGATAGTACTTTTACAGAAATACATTTAAAGCAACACTAGAATAATGTTAGTAACTATACGGGAATGATTTAAGGTTTTATGAAAAACTGCACAAAGCTGAACAAATCAGATTCCCAAACTCTGACAGCACAAGAATTTCATATGTGTGTAATCCAAAGCAGCACCCAGTTTTCACAGAGCTCACCGTAGCAAATTAAAGTACTGTCATCTCTGAGGTCATCATCTTGATGTGGTTCACAGTTTTTACCTTTTTAACATCAGTAGATTATGCCTTCATAGCCTGAAAATAGTGACCAGGGTTCAAATCTTCACTCCTTCTCCTCCATACAATTAAGAATAAGCTAAGAAACACAATTTTAATTATTCTACTGAATGAAAGAATAAGCCAAGAAACAATTTACTGAAAATAAGAGTTCCAGACATAGCTTCAAGCAAGAATAAAAGGCAACTAAATATCATCACGAATTGCCCATTTTCCTAAGGCATCCACTAATTTCTGTCTCTCCATACTTCAACCATAAATGTTAACTAAAGGAGTTCCTCACTGATGCTTCCTTGTTTCTCCTTCTTCAAAAATACAGGCAACAAAGGAAGAGTTGACTAGTTCCACTCAGCAAAGGTTAGAAAAAAGGCAGATATTTCAGAAAATGTACTTTAGCTGAGTGCCTATGCTAATACTGTAAAAGGTAGTCACAGTATTAAGGTAATAACTAAAGTAGCAAACAAGGCTGAGGGCTCTACTGATATAAGGAGCAAAGAAGTGAGAAGTCCTTCAGCAGAACTCTGCTGAAAAATGAAGGCAAAAGTGAGATAGGAGGCTCTGAAGAATTCAGAACTGTATAATTAATAGAGTTTTCTGCTTTCCACCTGCCAAATTGAAGATTTAACAGTGTTGCTATGAGGAGGATGGCTCATAATAGCCAACGATGTATGAGATAACTGCACAGAAAAAACTTCGGTGCACCATATTACTAGAGTTAGGGAGTTTAGCTAAAACTACAATGAGAAGAAAACATTTGATCATGCATGAACTCCTTCCAGTGCTGAGAAACACTGCAAAATGATAGGTTCTAATAAAATGTGTGGTTATGAGCAAATATATTGCTGGCAATAGAAAAGTGAGCTTATTCACTTAGGGTGATAGTGCTTCGTATGATTAGAGTAGGTTTGCTTGGCCAGGTCCACAAATTCTGGCATGAAGTAGAAGTAATGATCTTACAGTTGTTCTCAGAAGTAGATGCTTAGTAAACTATGCTGTGTAGGTAGTTTCAATCCATACACAAGAGAAAGATTCAAATAAAAAATAGCTATTGTCATCTACTGCTGTTTCAACTGTTATTAAAATTCACAGCATCTAGTCTGACTGCAGGTGTAGCAACCACCTACTATAATTTGCCAAAGAATCTGGCTGGAAGTGAAAAAAAAAAAAACTGGAAGGATATACAAACCTGAAGTATCTAATGCTGAACATACTTCACACTGAAAAGTTTTCAAATTTTTTTTTTTTCCAGCTTCATCTCCATGTGTTAGAGGAATAAATAAACCTCAGCAGCTCACTTTATGTGGTGGATTAACCTTGGCTAAGGGCCAGATGTCCACCCAGCTGCTCACTCACCTCCCACCTCAGCAGGATGGGGAGGCGATAGGAGGAGAAAATTTGGGGCTTGAAACAGTGAGATTGCTTAGCAGCTACCAACAAAGACAAGCAACAAAACATTAAAATAACATCTTTCCTTCCCCCTGTCCCCAGCTCAACTTCACTCCTCCACTCCTAGCTCCTTTCCTCTGTTGAGCAGCTCTGGGGGATGGAGAATAGGCAATGGGGTTGTGGTCAGTCCAGAGGTCAGTCTTCTCTGCTGCTCCTTCCTCTTCACACTTTTCTCCTGCCCTAGCATGGGTTCTTCACAGGTTTCATCTTCCTTCAGGAAACATCCATTTGCTGCAGCTTGAGGTCCTCCATGGGCTACAGTATGGATAACTGCTCCACCATGGTCTTCCATAGGCTGCAGCGGAACAAACTGCTTCACCATGGTCCTCAAGGGCTGCAGGGGAATGTCTGTTCCAATACCTGGAGCACCTCCTTTCCCTCTTCTTTCTCTGGTCTTGGTGTCTGCAGGGCTGTTTCTCACACCTTTTTCCTCTTCTTCTCTCCCTGCCCAGCATTTTTTGCCCTTTAACTATGTTTTCTGAGAGGCACCACTATCTTGGATGAGGAGCTCAGCTGTGTCCTGTGGTGGGTCAGTTACAGAATCACAGAATCACAGAATGTTAGGGATTGGAAGGGACCTTGAAAGATCATCTAGTCCAATCCCCCTGCCAGAGCAGGAACACGCAGATGAGGTTACACAGGAGTGTGTCCAGGCGGGTTTTGAATGTCTCCAGAGAAGGAGGAGACTCCACAACCTCCCTGGGCAGCCTGTTCCAGTGTTCCGTCACCCTGACTGTGAAGAAGTTTCTTCTCAAATTTAAGTGGAACCTCTTGTGTTCCAACTTGAACCCATTACCCCTTGTCTTACTGTTGGTTGTCACCGAGAAGAGCCTGGCTCCATCCTCGTGACACCTACCCTTTATATATTTATAAACATTAATGAGGTCACCCCTCAGTCTCCTCTTCTCCAAGCTAAAGAGACCCAGCTCCCTCAGCCTTTCCTCATAAGGGAGATGCTCCACTCCCTTAATCATCTTCGTTGCCCTGCGCTGGACTCTCTCCAGCAGTTCCCTATCCTTCTTGAACTGAGGGGCCCAGAACTGGACACAATATTCCAGATGAGGTCTCACCAGGGCAGAGTAGAGGGGAAGGAGAACCTCTCTTGACCTACTAACCACCCCTGTTCTAATACACCCCAGGATGCCATTGGCCTTCTTGGCCACAAGGGCACAGTGCTGGCTCATGGTCATCCTGCTGTCCACCAGGACCCCCAGGTCCCTTTCTCCTACACTGCTCTCTAATAGGTCATTCCCCAACTTATATTGGAACCTGGGGTTGTTCCTGCCCAGATGTAAGACTCTACATTTTCCCTTATTATATTTCATTAAATTTTTCCCTGCCCAACTCTCTAGCCTGTCCAGATCTCGCTGGATGGCAGCACAGCCTTCTGGCGTGTCAGCCACTCCTCCCAGCTTGGTGTCACCAGCAAACTTGCTGATAGTACACTCAATTCCCTCATCCAAGTCATTGATGAATATATTGAATAATACTGGCCCCAGTACCGACCCTTGAGGGACTCCACTGGATACAGGCCTCCAACCAGACTCTGCCCTATTGACCACGACTCTCTGGCTTCTTTCCTTCAGCCAGTTTGCGGTCCACCTCACTACCCGATCGTCCAGTCCACACTTCTTCAGTTTAGCCGTGAGGATGCTGTGGGAGACAGTGTCAAATGCTTTGCTGAAGTCAAGTTAGACCACATCCACCGCTCTGCCTTCATCAATCCACCTTGTTATGTCTTCATAAAAGGCTATGAGTTTGGTCAAGCACGACTTCCCCTTGGTGAAGCCATGTTGACTGCCCCTGATGACCCTCTTATCCTTGATATGTCTTAAGATGGCACCAAGGATAAGGTGTTCCATCACTTTCCCAGGGATGGAGGTGAGGCTGACCGGCCTATAGTTGCCCGGGTCCTCCTTCTTGCCCTTTTTTAACACTGGAGTGACATTTGCTTTCCTCCAGTCCTCAGGCACCTCTCCCGTTTCCCAAGACTTGGCAAAGATGATGGAGAGTGGTCCAGCAATGACTTCAGCCAGCTCCCTCAGCACCCGCGGGTGCATCCCATCTGGACCCATGGATTTATGGATGTCCAGATTGCTTAACTGGTCCCTAACCCAGTCCTCATCAACTAAGGCAAACTCCTCCATTGCCCTGCCTTCCTCTGGGGTCTCAGGGGTACGGGGCTCCTCAGGACAGCCTCCAGCAGAGTAGACAGAGACAAAGAAGGCATTCAGTAATTCTGCCTTCTCTGTATCTTCTGTCACCAGGGCACCCACCCCATTCATCAGTGGGCCTACATTGCCTCTGGTGTTAGTTTTATCTGCCATGTATTTGAAGAAGCTCTTTCTGTTGACCTTGACCCCTCTTGCCAGGTTTAACTCTAAGGAGGCCTTAGCTTTCCTAGTTGCCTCCCTACGTCCTTTAACAACAACCTTGGAGGTGGTTGGAACTGGCTGTGCTGGCATTGGGCAGCCCCAGCCTCTCCTCGCAGAGGCCCCCCCTGCGGCCCCCCACTGCCAGTGCCTGGGCATGGACACCCAATACACTGTGGTTTTGCAGTTTCTATAGAAAGCATATCCGGGATCTCCAGTTTCTCCAACAATCAGTAAAATCTAACCTATTACCAATAACTTTTTTCCCCAAAATCTCAAATTATCTTCTGGATATTCATCATCTAGATATTTCATGAAAGTCTTCTGAGATGGATGCAAAGTTAGTTAAAGAGATAATCTCAGATTTTCTGGTTGTTACCAGCTCTTCTTCACCATAACAAGTATTTGTCTTTCCAGAGCTCACACCTCTGCACCCCAGTTGAGTTCACTCTCTCTCTTTCTCAGTACTCTAAAGAAAATTAATTATTCCCCTCTAGACCAAGATATTTAGAGGGAATGCATCATTTTGTCAGTCACACCTCTCCAAATCTGAAAAGGATGAGACAGTAATCACTTGAATAACAATGGAAATTAAACCCATCCTCAAAATTTCACCTCCTGAAGGTGTCATTTAAAGTAGATACCCCATGATGATCTATAATATAATAAAAGGCAGTTTCCTGCTACCCTTAGTATCTTCTTTATTCTTTGTTCTATATCAGGAGTCACCTCTCCAAATACTGATCACGGGATTTGGCAGCTATCAGGAAGGCACTGGAAGAGCTGTATTTTTATCAAACCTGTTCTAGACATCATTCTTGCACCCATACAACCAAGTCAATTAAGGGTTTGATTTCATTAATACTGGTATATCGTTGTCATTGCTGGCATTCAATGTATTGCTTGAAACGTGGCAATAATGGATAGGTTGTATCTTCTAACTGCTAAAATTAAAATTGAATAATATTTGTGTGCTATAGATATGCCCCTAGTGTATAATACATACATATCAGCCAATAGTGCTTTGAAAACATTATTGCACCAGGAAGATAACTGATCATATGACACTTCTCTCAATAAAAAGATGATGGGTGGATTATTCTGGTAATGAAGTGGATATGAAACAAAGCCAAGGACACTGTAGAAAAATAAGCTGTCTCTCTCACTGGTTCTACTACTTGTTCTCACTACTGGCAGCATCTTTCCCAAATCCTGTGTATTCAGAAGAGCAGGAAGAGGGGATGGTGCTTTTGCAGCTGTTCTCTTAAGCATAATTGGCTGCAACTGAGCTAGATTCAGTGGCCAAAGGGTTTCCTCTTAAACTCATAAAATCATCTCATACTCCCATCCAGAAATCTAGGCAAATTAAATATGCACCTGCAGAATAAATCCATAATAGCCCAACCTCATTCTCAGGTACTGAATTTACTCAGGAAATTAAGCAGGATTACCGTATTAAAAAGAGATGTGAATTCAGAAAGCCATAGCAATGCTTTTCTACCCTCTATGGTCACTTATACATATGAACATTTTCCTTCAAAACAGCCTTGTACCTTGGCTTCATAGGCAAAAAGTAGCTGAAACTGTGAATGCTGACAGGCAGAAAATTATTTGGTGTAAGCCTGTGGGAGAACGAATGTCCACAGCTGAACTTTCGCACTCTCCAACCTGCTACTTGCTACTGAAACTGATATGCACTGGTTGTAAATTTTGATAACACCTGGACCAGATTGGGATTCAGACTGGGAAAGCCGTGGCCCGAGAAGAGGGGCGTGAAGGACTGGTCTCAGAAAGAAAAAGCTGTTTGGGGAAGAAGTTCCTGACTGGAAGACACATCCTGAAAGTGTGAAAGATCCTAGGGATGGGCGAGATGCATGGAGACAAATGTCACAGCCTGCCCAAGGCCGTTGGTCAGTGATCCTCAAGACTGGTAGTTGTGAGCAGTGGTACAACACAACCTGACACGACTGTCTGCCCGACCTTCCTGGGCCAGTAGCAACGTTCCTGTGGGAAAGGGAAAATGAGGCCATGAAAGTGTTATGTTGAGCAGGAGAAGTGAGTGTGTGAGATAATCAAGAAGGACAAAGCTCTAATCTCATTAGTATTTAAATAAACTGCAGTATTCAGATTCAGTACAGGTTGTCCTTTTGCTCTGCCACTCCTGTGACACTCACCTGCTGATGTAAACACCCGGTAGCCACAAGTCCTTTCAGGCTGCTGCCCTCTCCCTCCCTGCATCCCAGCCGTGGGGTGGGCAGAGCCCCAGAGCAGAAGAGCAGAGCCAGGACTGCTGGCCAATTTCCATGCAGAAATATTTTCATTTTACTTTTCTACATCCTATCCTGATAGAAGATCAGCAGCTGCAGGCCAGCCTGGACCCTGTAGTTCTTCTGCTTCTTATTAGTCTAGTGTCCTATGCTGGATCTGGCTTCAACCCTCAACCAGCATTACAAATCAGTCTTGTTGCATACTCTTCCCCGAGCCCAGGTACTCATGGCAGAGCCACATTTCTGGGCTTTTCCTCTCACACTGCCTCCAGACAGGAGCCTGAGTTAAATATCTTTGCATCCTCAGCTGCTGGTGAGATTGTGGAGTGGAAAGAAGGCTCCCTGTTGTTGTCTTCCTAGAACTATCCCATCCCTAGAGCTCTGCTACCTGCTTTGGACCCTCCCACTTTCCACTCTTCACAGAGTCCCTCAGCCCTATTTTTAAACTCTGCAATTCAGCAGAAAACCCCTCTGCAGGTGGGTTTTAAGAGTATCACAAGACCCTTGGGCATTAATGCTGACTGTTCAACAAAAGTACCAACCCAATTCCAACTCCTTCCTTTTACTTGCAAGAAAACCCACTATCCAGTAATGACTTCAATCAGCTTTAGATCACACACCCACAAGGATTTAGGAGACACAGGTGTTTGAGCTCAGCCTTCATCTTTTCTTCATCAGCACAAAGAGCATTTGCACTGCTTTTTCCATGCCCAACTTGTTAAATATCACGGGTCATACAGGGAGGATAGAGAGGTTATTAAAGTGGTGAAGAGAAGAAAAAGAAGGGAGGAAATAGGCAAGCAGATCTGCTTATATCTTTTCAAATGCACATAAATATTCGAGGCCGAATGCCACTGATCTGAAACCTAGAATCTAGACTACATAGATACATACTAAAACATCATGGCTGAAGAGCTGGCAATTACCAGGCTGTCATGGTTTAACCCAAGCTAGCAATTCAAAACCATGATACCCACTTGCTCACCCTCTCCCGCCCTCAAATAGGGGGGACAATCAAAAGGGAAGGGAGAAACTCTTGGATTGAGATAAACATAGTTTAATAAAATAACAAAATAATACTGATATGCCACTACTACTACTAATATATATAAAATGGAAAACAGAATATAAAATAAAAGCTACTCAATGCAATTCCTCACAAACTCTGTCCACACCAAGCAGCCAGTCTCAGGAACACAGAGAGCAGCCTGGTCCTAAACAGCTGATCCCAGAGAGAGAAGAGAGAAGAAGGCTGGGAGTAGATTCACATCTCTGGATTAAAAAAAAAAGGAAAAAAAGAAAAAATAAAAAATATTTTTAATATTTTTCTTTCAAATTTGTAATTAACATACTAAAATATTCAGGTTTTACATTCAAATTGAAATTGTTCCAGTTTATCAAATGAAATGTTTTTTGACTGATTTGCAAAATATAATTTTGTTCCACTTCAGGAACAAGTCAGTTGTTTTCCACACAGGATTAATATTTTAATAAGCAAAAACATTCTTTATTCAAGAAAAAGAGGGAATTATATTTTAAGAATTAGTCCTAAGTATCCTCCTGTGTTTCTCTTTTATTTTTCTAATTCTCATTGCTCTTGCTTGAGTAAAATGCAGACGAATTTTCACTGGTTTTTCTTTTCTCCATCTGGATTTTTTTCAGGGTCTGCTTGCTTATTTTTAAGCTAGTACTCTGGTTTTGTGGTGGAGGAAGGGAGGGCAGGACAATATTTATAACGGCATTCTCTTTGGGATGCTGTTCTCATAATGAACACAAATTGCTCTCATTTATCATCTTGTGATGTAATCATATAAAAGCCTTTCCCATCCTCAACCCTATAAGGTAACTGTTTTGCTGTATTGGATTATAATGACAAATGACAAAATCTTTTGCATTACTTCAACCATTACAAAATTCTGAAGGGGTTGTTACTTTATAATGCTACTAAGGATTTCTGACAGAGGTAGCCCATGCTGAAAGCTGCAGTTAGAAGTGTCCACTCTACCAATAACTTAACTATGCAATGTTGGCTCTAAGGGAAAACAAACGAACAAACAAATAAACTCAACTGTCTTTAAGACAACCCAAAACACTACGGGGAGTAAATTTCAGTTACACGTTACATCCGAATGGGAAATAAATCAAGGGGTTCCACTTTGGGGATGTTATATTCAATAAACAAAAACCCAGTTGGACTTTTCAATATATCAGTGCTGCAGGATTCATTTGCTTTCTGTCTTTTGGAAGCTGATAAATCCATTCCACTCACTTAGGGCTCCTGAAACATGCAGAGCTCCAGTAAGAGCTGATGGAAGAAAAGGGTGCTCAGCAATGCAGAGGCCTGTTTACCATTTCTCAGGAACAAACCATGTTGCTATTTCAAGTAGAAGCAACAGAAATCCTCCCTGGGGTTCCAGGAGCAAACTTTACAATTTCATGTTTCTCCGGAGTATCCTAGCAATTTAAAATTTGTCATGGACTATTTGCAAATAGGTAAGTACATAATTAATACACACAGTGACCTTAGAACATTTCGACTGTTAAGCACAAGATTTGCCACATGAATGAACTGCCCTTTTGGGAAAATCACGTACAACCATTTGCATAAACTGACAAGTATCTGCACGAGTCTTCAGGTCAATAAGCTCCCCCAAAGAATTTGAGGACTGATTTTCTTCTGTCTTCCACAAGTTTTTTGCTGGAGACTTCTATCGAGTTCCATGGACCCTTGCCTCCTTACGCATCAGTGTAAAAGATGAGTCAGCTTTCTGATATCATTGTTTTCTTCATTTATACCCTCCTTTCTGTAAACGATGAACTACTCAAATGACTAAGAGACTGTTTTCCTTATTAAAATGAATAGCTGATCATTTAAAATATACTTAATCTAAATCACATTGGAACACATAGCTCCCGTTGAGATATATTGCAAAAAATATACATTTCTACTCTGCATTTAATTAAATAATTTTGCAGGTCTAATCAGCCTTGAATATACATTTGCTTCAGCTCTTCACAAGATTAAAATAAATGGTAACATAATGCTGTTCTCTAATTATGACATTGGCCTAAAATCAGCCTTTGCCTCTAACAAGTTCACTGAATCTAACGGTGAGAGTATTGTGGATTTTTTGGTATTGTTAGATGGGGAGAGAAATAGCTGACACAAAGCAGGTTGATTGCTTATCACTTAAGGAATAAAACCTATGTTTCATACATTCTCCCCGAGTAAACATAACAGCAAAACTCTTGCCTGTAACTTACATGTTTCTCTTTCTATAAAAATGATTTAATATTGTTTTTTTCGTATGTTTTAAAGTCTCTGCCAAGCAGTAAAGCAATGGAAAATCACAGGTCTTCCATGAAGTATCTCTTGTCCCATAGGGTTCTGGCATTTTTCTCTGGTGTTTTTAATACCATGGTAAGCAGCACATTGATGACACTAACAGTTGAAGAGGTTAAGAAATACTAACAGGAGTACCATAGTACCGTTGCGCTCTACAACTATGTAAGAGGAGGTTGTAGCACGGGAGGTGTTGGTCTCTTCTCTGAAGTAGCAAGTGGTAGAATGAGAGTAAATGGCCTCAAGTTGCAGCACGGAAAGTTTAGATTAGATATTAGGAAAAATTTCTCCATGAAAAGGGTAGTCAAGCTGCCTAGGGAAGTGGCTGAGTCACCATCCCTGAAGGTGTTTAAAAGACATGTGGATGAGGTTCTTAGGGACATGGTTTAGTGCCAGAGTTAGGTTATGGCTGGACTTGATGATCTTGAGAGTCTCTTCCAACCGAAATGATTCTATGATTCTATAGTTCTGACGTTGATCTGCTGCTACCAATGAGAAAATCTCATCTCCACATTCCCTGAGTCCTACAGTTCATTAACTGTATTGGTAATACATAACTGATCAGTGGACATCACAGAGGAAAGTCACAGACACATGAACTCAGGGCTCACAGCAACTCTGAGAAGTCACCCAGGCCATGCCCTGTCCTAGTCCAAGTCATCTATGGGAGTCTTGGCAATCTGTTATCTAAACTGCTCCTTAAGCACTCCAAAATGGAAATTTTCCAGTCATGCTAAGCATCTTAATACTCAGCTTAAGTATACTAAATAAATAAATTCACCAAAGACTAAACTGAATCACCATGGCTATAGTTCATTACCAGAAAATGCTCCTTCTCTTAACAGAGACTCTTTATGAAGATTGTTACAATCTCTCTCCAAGTCTTCTCCAAAAATTAAACAAATTTATTCAATCTTTCCATAGAAGTCACATTTCCAATGTCCCTGCCCATGGCAGAGAGGTTGGAAATAGATGATCTGTAATGGTTCCTTCCTACCCAAACCATTCTATATGTTTCTATAGCTCCAGCTTCTCTCCTCAGGCTGTCTCCTGCAGCTCAACAAATATTTGTCATATCACAAAAATGCAGCAAAAATTACTTTGGAAATAAAACCTGTTCCAGCTGATTCTTACCTGTAGGGGACAGACACAAAAGCCTGCATAGAGTATGTGAAGTACATCAACAACATTAACTTATTTTTACAAACACATTTTGATGGCAAATATTTAATTAGCTACTAGGAAGCAGAGGAGAGTCAAGGTTCAGGAAGCGTGGTTTTGGATGACTTTCCATTTCAGGGAGTTTGTATTATGCCTACTCCAGCTGTTGGCACATTTGTCAGGGATCCCCAGCTGTTCTCGATACTGTACAGGAGCCTCAGGGAGTATGAGGTGAGGGAAACAACTTAGTCATAAACAAAATCGACAAATGTGAGTTATCTGATGGCTGAAAATTATATCCCTTCAGATTTTCAGAACACCTGAGTACTTCTGGTGACGTTGTCATGCTATTCTCTTGATCAGTGCTCTTCTGCAAGAAATAAAAATGTGTTTTGGCTATTACTCAAGGTCCTAATATTTGGAATCCAAGGCATTCGGATTTCATGCATACATTCATCACTTTGATTTTGCTACTTGAATTATGAAGGTACCCTTATCTATGGATAAATTACCCCTTATCATTGTCTGAAAGATCTGCATAACAAATTTTGCCCAAACTAACATTTTTCTTAAAATACATCTGTTTTTTGACATCTGACTTTATGGCTGTCACACTTTTTTCTAGCAAGTGATTATCTGACCTTTTTGTAGAGTTTTTCTTTTCCCATAATTAGTTTTTATGGTCAGTTTTCTGATTACAGTGTATTCTTATCACGACATTCAAGCAAGCCATCGTCATTTTGTAGCACAAGTACCCAATGTTGAAATTAACCGGAGGTTGACAAAATATGTCTTTTTATACATAGTTCTACAGCCTGTGCAAAGCATCCTACCCATTTCCCAGGTTCTGGACATCTTTCTTCATGTTGCTGGGGGAAGGTGGAGGGATGGAGCCTCATGATCCGCTCTTGTCGGATCACAGACTTTTTGAGACAAAATCATTCTTGGATTTGCAGCGATGACCATGGCAAGAGATCTGACACTAGCTCAGCCCTGCTCTGTTCTTTCAGTGTTGATTGCTATCTGATACAAAATATAGAACCAGTATTTTACAGACAAGCCTTTCTTAAAACCAGATACTTCTAATTTGTTCTCTTTGGTCCCCTGGGAGATACTGGTAGGCAAAAGCTCATGTCTGCTTGGGTCAGGTGCTTTCATTCCTTACAGCTTTAAACACTTTTGTCTTCCTAGCTCTCTGAAGAAGGTCAAAACAACCTGTATTGACCCCAGGCATGCAAAATTTCAAAACCTTATTAGCTGCATTGTTTCAGCACTTTGAGATTTTCATTAATTACGCTCCTGTGCCCGTAGAGTCAGCAAGAAGTGTCCTTTGGATTTGCCACAGCTTCAGTAGCTGATAGATCATCAAAGATATGCTTCTCTAGCTAATGCTGTAGCATAATCCCAGATTCCATACCATAAGTCACGTCTCAGTACAGCAGTTTTTAAATGTTCCATTATTCCAGTGCAGAGACTACCACAACAACATTTTCAGCTTCAGGAAAAACACTTCCTATGACAATTGACTTAAGTTAATATTTCA
This sequence comes from Caloenas nicobarica, assembly GCF_036013445.1. NCBI lineage: Eukaryota > Metazoa > Chordata > Aves > Columbiformes > Columbidae > Caloenas > Caloenas nicobarica. Next base: position 114,099,297 of record NC_088246.1, on the reverse strand, counting down.
TTTTTTTATTTTCCTAATTCCTCATCAGTGCCTGATTTTCAGTTACTCAGCACCTTTGAAAGTCTGTTCCTGTTTCTTTTACTATAACATTATTTTGTACCTAGATCTGTTTTCACAGATGCACCAGGGATGTGGGATGGAAGGTCTGTTCAGGAAAGTCAGAACATCCTCACTGGGCAATGGGAAGAGTAGGTGCTGTATGGTTATGCACAACCCTTCACCAACCAAATGTAAAATTACCAATTAGATAACTACATGGCAGTGGAGGACAGAGTGAAATGTGTTATTACTTACTGCCGACAGTTTTTTGATGGCCGCTCTTTGAAAACAATTTCCCTGATGTTACTTGTGTTACCTGTGTTACCTTGAACAAGTCACCTGAAATCTTCATCATACACCATGACTGTGCTTCTCTACACACCACTGTATTTGATAAAGATGAAAAGGAACACTGAATCTTCCCTGTGTTATACCCCAGTCTCACACTTAAGTCAACAATTCCTATTATTTTGAAGAATTTTTAAAACATCAGCTCTTTTTTATGCACAAGCATAGCTGGAAAATTAGATATTTATGGGTCTTAAACTGCGAAGCAGGGCACATCGAGTGTTTATAAACAGCAGTGAGCAACCATATATAAATGGCATTTTGTTAACAGATGTTTGGGAGGACCTGTTTATTGCTGGTAAGGTTTGCTTTGATTTCTTGTGAGAAGCTTAATTCAGAAGATGGAACACAGCAGTGCAAAGTAGAAGTTGTTAGTCTAGTATTAAGGAGGGCTTAGCACACTCAGTTACCAGACTTAAATTGATGTGATGATAGCTGGCACCAAAAAGAGAAAGAAATTGAAGTCAGGATAATAAATTCCTAAACCACATAGATCATGTTACAAGCGCACATCTGACTACACCTTAACTGAAGCTGGTAGCTGTCCCCAGCTGGAAAGAAATATTATCCACTAACACAAGAAGCAGCTTGCAGGTCAGGATTTAAAGACATTCTCTCTCACTTTGCTACCAACTCATTTTTCCATTTCATCCAAGCCATAATTCACAGCACTTTAGGCTATCCCAGTGTTATCACCAAAGCAGATCTGATGCTTCACAGGGGGGCATTCACACTTCCTTCAACAAATTTCATAAGAACATCTGACCATCTTCCAAAGACAAATGCTATATAAGAGCCAGATTTCAATACTCCTGGTAGGTTTTATTCATGCAAAAGACAGAAACTGGGCCTAGACATTTAATAAATGTAAATCTATTTTGATACATTATGTGGCTTTTTTTGGTTCTGCTCTTCACTATACTTAAAACAAGCTATGGAAATCATGTTCGCAAAATGACAGAATGCATGAATATGACTTTTGAGGCTTAGATCTAGCTATATGTCACAGGAATCAAAAAACAAAGTGATTCTTCATCAAATAAATATGATGACAGTATAAAAATATTGTGTAGTCCAAAGCAACTGCAGAAAAAGCTATTGGTTGAACTAATTAAGGAAGTTGGAAATGAGAAAATACCTTTCCTCACTTCTTCTCAGCAAGCTCCTCAGTTTTCCTCAGCAATTCAAACAGCCACACAGTTATCTCATGAAATCAACAGGTTGGCCTTTCACACCATGGCATGTAATGTGTATCTAAGAAGTGACTAGCCAAACGAAACCAAAACACTGCGAATTAAGAAAGAGTTGCTGCCTCTTCAGGTCAGTCCCAGGAACTTCAGGAAATCCGCATGGCAATCAGAGATTATGTCACGTCACACAGACAGACCTGAACTGGACTGGCTGGCAGGCACAATGAGCTCTCAGTACCATGGTTACCTTAGGCTGATGCTGCTGTGTCCATGGCCCCATCATGGTGCAGTCCAGACATGCTCACTAGAACAACCTGAATTAGTGCAAAAACTAGTGTCAAACTGAAGGTTAATGGAAAATGGACCTCTTTCTGCAATCCCTCAACCAGAAAGGGGAAAAACTAATACAGGTTGGCTACAATAATAGAAACAAAAATGCAGCCATTCTCGAAAAAAAAGCATTTCAGCTATAGGCAGGAATGACTGGAGGACAAGATTTACTTTGAGCTGACCCAGAAGCAGCCAAAGTTGTAACAATACATTATTTGTGTGACCGCCTATCTCATCCTTAGGGTTGTGGAAAACCTGAGTCTATGCACACACCGAGTCTAGTGTCTTCATGCACTTACACCTAAAATTCTTCACCAAAAAGGTGCCATTCTGGTTGAGCTTCGAAAATAGTTTGGAGGTATGTGTGCCCTATGAATGGACAGATGCAAAAATGACAGGTTTGCATATGATAATAGGTGCCTGAATCCACACCTATGGGCCTATATAAGTGTGTGTATACTCACACTGGAACAAGGACCCTCACGGGCTGCAATTTGCCATTTTCATACCTGCATTACCCCAGGAGGTGGCATCCCTTATAAGCAGCAGCAGTTTCTTAGTGTTATTATTCATTATTCTTATTATGTAGGGTTAAGACATATGAAGATATCTTCCACCTTCAAAAGTCAAAGGCAGCACTAAAAACCAAAATTTGAATGTAATTACAAGCAATGTAAAGACACATATTGCAAGCTTTCTCATAGAAAGTGATAATGTCTGGAAACGTATTATCAGATCATTTGGTCTTGATTCTGTAAGTGGTTAATTGTGGTTGTTTAGGAAAAGTATATGAAAACTAAAGAAAATAGTGAACGTTTTGTCCTCTGATATGCTCCTACCCTTGGGCCATCTGAGCTCCAGGGTCTTCTCCAAAAACTGTTTGCACCTAGGCCATCTCGCTTAATAAACATCTTCAGAAAATTATTCACAGCAACATTAAGGTCTTTTTTTTGAGTGGTAGTAACTACTATATCCGTCACTGACTATGAGAGATAGAATTCTTTTTCCCAGAGGCATTACTTCTTTACTGTCAGATTAGATTTTAGTCTTCCTTTTCCTCAGCAAGTCATTTGGTACTATAATGTCCTCATGGGTTCACAGGTGAAAATCTCCCTTTTGCTTATGCCTCTGCAAACACTAGTGACCAGGAACCTGCAAGCACAAAGCTCTTTCAAGCAGAAAGAGCTTTTGAAATAAGAGGTTTCTATAAAACATGTTAGCTGTGCAGGTAAAACAGATGTTAGAGACAGTACGAATGGCAAGTTGCAGTTCCTAGGCAGCAGTACACAAAAGTTGAGTTTTTCATCATTTGCCTGCAGGGTAAAAAATGAGATTGATAAATTATACAATTTGAAAAAACTATTGTGTGTTTGCGTTTTTCCTGTTTTTCAGAAACATGGATCATTTGTTGAGGTTTCAAGTTCAGTGTATGTGAGAGATCATGTGCAGTTGTCTGACTCTGTATTCTGGAGCTACTTTGAAAAAGCAGGCCCAGGTAGGAGAAAAATATTTAAGAAGCAGGATTAGCATGAGAACTTTTAGGATTATTACAAGGTTTTAGAAAAATAAGACTATAGAAATGTTTTTCAGACTTTTGAGAAAAGTTGTACTACGATGGTAACTTTATTTTACTAATGAAAGAAAATGTTGAGAGCTAATTCTAAAATTTGTTACTTACGGTTTCAAAAAAAGATAAACCTAAAAACAAGACCATATTGACTATTAAACACTGGGAATAATGAATAAGTCAACTTTGATCCCTTTTGACACAAAATTTAGATAAGAAGAAACCTCTGTATGTGCTCTTATTACCAGGCAGCAGTGTGAGCTGGATTTCCTGTTCATTGCAGAGGCAGATCTGTATCATCTTTAAACAGTCTCTTACAAATATTTTCATAGTGTGCAACATTTGTTTTAATCTTTTCCACATGATCTTCATTGAGATGAATAAATATTTCCATAAAACCACGTATTTATGTCACTACCATTGACAAAAAATATTGAAAACCATTTCTATTAAGCTAGGAAGAGCTTTGCCATACAAAATGGAAGTTACAGTATGAATTTCCCAGGATCTTATCAAATACTAGGAAGTAGTTGGGGGAAAAAAGATGAAAATATTAAAATTATAAACAATAACTAGTATAGCAATACAAATCAAATCAGAAAGATTATTTTGCAGGAAAATACAAACACAAAGATGAACTGGAGTAAAATACCTCCAGACATAGTCAGAAAGATGGAGAGGAAGAACAGTTAACAGCTAAGCACAAAACCGGTGAAGAAAACAGAAACAGCTTTGGCCAGACACAGGCACAGCTACGCCCACACTGCCCTCCAAGAAAGGGCCAGGTCCTTGTGGACGGTTCCCATCACTCTCCCACCACGTATTAGCAGACCTGTTCACTGGGAGTCTGTGCAAAATGTCATTCAATGCAATTCCCACCTAGCAGATACCTAAAGGATTTTCACTTATAGCCCAGGAAATCAGCAACCAGTTGATCCTTCTATAGCCTTCTGCCATTCTCTACAGCCATCTGTAGAGTGTGTGAACATGTGACAGATGCCAAGCAGGTAAGCAAGGCCTTACTCTTGCCCAGAGAAGACCTTGGTGTTACTATGCTGCACACGGACACCACCTGCACCTGCCAAAGTGGACACAGTTATCTTAAGGCCACTGGCCTGTTCCCTGGCTCCGAAATGTGAAGATTGACTCACGGCTTTTGCAGTGCACCTTGTTTCACAGATCCCAAGGATGGTGAACAGTGAAGGAAAGTGTTTGTTCTGCTGCAAAAAAGGGTACCAGCACCTGGCCATCCAGGTGCTGCAAGAGCCATGTTTTTAATACCTACTCAAATCATTGAAGAGCTACTTGAGCAAGTAATGCTACTAAAATGAATGGTGTGGAAGTAATTAACTGGTCACTGAAGAGAGTGAGTGAAGGACTCACTAAATGATACAGAGGACTGGCCCAATCTGACAGGTGCTGTAGATAAAATTGAAATAAGGTAATTCCACTCATCTTAAGGACTTTTCACAGCACATCTTCAGCACCCTAGAGAATCCCTTACTGCAATTTATTGAATTCCAGCTGTGGGATGAGAGTGTGTGTGTTTATGCATGACTAGATACTAAGAAAGGTGGAGTCTTGATATCAGCCAACAACAACTTGCCTAATGTCCTCCATGTGGTAGCCAAGGTGCTACAGTTTAAAGCAAATATGTCTATATATTGGAATATTTTATTCTAGTTATATTGCATCACCTCATTGCAAAAGTCTTACTGTCATTAAATGAGTAAATTTTTTTCAGACAGCATTTGTTGAAAGGTTTACTTACCCAGTCTTCTGAAATACCAGCTACAGGATGTACTGGCTGTTTCTGAATGCACACTAAAAAAGGAGGGTGAAAGAAGATCAAAACACACAGACTTGGTTAGCTTTGTACAGGCCATGAATGGCACTGCGTTGTAAGTTGAGACAGCACACTTCAATTCTCATAGAAATCTATAAAACAGCACTGAAGAGGTTATCTAGGTTATTTCTTCACTCTAAGGATGAACTGTCTTTCCTGATGGATGTCCCTCCAACCAGTCCTTAAAGGCATGTGACAGATTCCAGTGTTTCTCCTGGCAATCTACTTTGGCACTTCAATGCTTTGTTAAAAGAATATTCCTCAACCTTAAGTCAAGTCCTCAACTTAGTATTCCCTGCCTTAGAAAAACAGCAGATGTAGAAAATAATTTTATCTTCCTTCTTGTAGCTGCTTTTTGTAGTTTTGAATTGGTGATCACTGGGAAGATGAAAAAAATTAAGATTGTAGGAAAGGAGAAGTATTCAGTTACTTCCATGGCTCTATCTGTCTAATCTTACATCTGCATGGTTCTACAGTTTATGTGTTTCTTCTTAAAATTTGTTTCTCATTCATATCCTTACTAAATTCAACACCCATACATGCCTGTTTTCACTCTGCAGCTAAAACCATGCCAGCACACTACAGGATGGTATGCCTTCATATATCTTAAGGGTAGTGCATTAGTGTATATACATCATAACGTGCTGTTTGCTTTGCCACAAGACCATGACTCATGTTCAGCTTGTGAGCTATTGTAACCAATACCCTTCTCTGCAGTATTGCTACATAGCCGTCACTCTCCATTCTGCGTCTGTATATGACTATCCCTAGCTATGTTTACATCTCTCTTTATTAAATTACATTCTATTTTTCTCTAAGTCATTCTTCTCATTTGAACAAAAAAAGTTAAAAATATCTAATCCTATCCTTCAACAAGTTTTCAATCTGTAGGAGCTCCACATCTAGCAAGCTCCTAAGTTTATGGAGTGCTTCTCCAACTATAAACCTTTGAAGTCCTTCCAGATCTTAATCTCATCTTCTGTACAGTCCTCATCCTTCAAAAAATTCCGCGAAGTAGAAAAAAAAATCCCACGGTGATGATGTTGCATGTGTGTATGTTGTGATATTTATATGCCTACCAAATTAAATAGTCAGGTACGCTAGAACAATCCTTATTCATTTAGTTCTGAGAACTAATCTAAAACCAGAGCTATCCAGGCAAATATGTATTTTGTTCCACCCCCCAAAACTACACATAAAGAAAAGTCTTTCCTGATATTTTTCAATCAGACAGACAGTCCCTTGAAACCAATGAGAAAATGGTTATTTTCAAGCATTGTATGTGCTGCTGCAGTGGTTTGAAAGCACAAGGAAAGAAAAAGCTCCTATAATAAATATATGTCATGGACATTTTTTCATTCTCAAGATGAGTGATCTCAGGTTGTAAAAGTAATCTTTTTCAGACTCTTCTCATTCAATTTGAGAGTAATGCTTTCCTTTAGAAGCCAAGAGGAGTGTGAGTACTGAGGATGACCTCACTTTCAAATGAAGGGAAAAAAAAAAAGCAGCTAATTATCAGTGCTGGACAAAGCACTGTCTAGTTATCATCAAATTCTACAAGCAAATGCCTTTTTTTTCGTTGGAAGATATTCAAGGGACAGATGGGCAAGGGCTTTTTTAATGTTTAAAATAGTCTCTTATGTGTTTAGAAGTAATGATACATGGACATTTGTCAGAAAATGGCCTAGGGCAGATCTCAGCAAGGAGGTAAAGAAGCTTGACAGTCGTAGAGGACCAAATATTGTTTCAAACCTTTTCCAGAATAAGCAAAATATTTTCTTATATGCATGACATACACAGAAACTAAATCATGCACTGTATTTTTTTATAATTTAAGTGTGTGACTTCCTTAACAGTGAGGGATTAATAAATTCTTGGATCCCACTTCTGCTTTTTGTACACGGTTCTACAGATAAGTCACTTTTGTGTTATTCCTCCACAACCCCTTTTTCTGGTATTAATAACATCAGTAGAAAGGAGGAGTACTGAGCTGAAATATTTGTTCCTCAGACTGCAAGGAGAGGAGCCCTGCATTCAGTGCAAACACATGTGCTCCTGCATGTGAATGGACTACACTCCGGAACAGGCAATAAAGTCTCAAAAATTGACTCCACAAGTATCCTAACCAAGGGTAGTTTATTTGAAGCTACTGCTCGTGATTTCTCTTTAGTACAGTCTAGCTCATCCAAAGGAATAAAATTGTCCTGGTCAATAACAACATCGGGATGGCCTGTTCAAGTGAATGACTTGGATATGTTGAAGGCAACTAGGCCTAAAAGAATCCTAAAGGCTGAAATATCTGGATGTTTCTACTTAATACATGAGTAGTGACAAATGGGAGTTACATGTGAATGTAATTCCTGTTCTCTCTCTGCTGAAGAGGACAAAAATCCTTCATCTCTTGGAAAAAAGTCTGTACTCCTGTAGTATCATCAGGACTTCTGGTGAGAGCAGTGGTCATGGTCAGAGCAGGTACACATGCACCATATCCTGGGAGAGAGCAGTAAGATCACCCTGAATCAAATCTTCCCAACGGGGATATCTAGGAGAGCCACGAGGGTCACTGAAGTGCGTTGCTTCCTCAACTTCCCAGAAACATACCAAAAAACTACTGCCTTCAAACTTAACTGAAAGTTACTGTAGCAGCAGTATTAATTTTGGGAACACCTAGCAAACGTTCCACCACTTTGGCTACATTTCAGACTGTCATGCTGCAAGTGAGAAATACGTTTGTTTAAAAATAGTAAAAAGTAATCACAGAGGGGATGGAAAAAGGAATATTCATGATGCATAATGAAAGTTGTTGTTAGCTTAATGTGTATCCCTTCTTAAATCTCCTTTTTTTTCCGTACTTAAGAAAAGCACACAGATGGTACCACATAGTCATGAAAATATTTCAATATTTTCAAGGGGTGTATGGAAGACAAAACAAAGCAGCCGTAACTTTAAAACCTGATAATTTAAAGGATGAGATGTTGCTCTGTCATTATTATAACTCACAAAAATGTATTGTTGCCATAACAACCACCTCATCACATGTGAGACTGCCTGAAAAACTCAAGCTTTCTTTAATCAGTCAGATACATGGGCCCAAACCTGAAAATAATTCACCAATACATTCATGACACTTCCTTTCTTGTAAAATGAACTTTAATGCACACAATTCCTTTTTAAGAATCATTATTTTTTAAAAAATCTATAATCAGAAGAGTCTAATGGATTCTATTCTTCCTCCTAGGCAATAGAAAATTTTGTGTCTGGCAATGACTGCATTGCTTCAGATGGAATAGGGTCAATGAATGCATTCAGTGTACATTCTCTTCACTGCCATTATTTTCCTGAGGCTCCACTGTGTATCATTTGAATAACACTCAACATAAATCCCAGATGGTGGCAGGACTTGCAAATAATCTAGAGTGGCAGCCCCTGCACACATGCAAGGATTCATTGACGAGAATTGTATTTTAATGGCAATAGAAGGTAGGCCACCTGGCTCCATGTGATAAAAAGCCTACAGTAATGCAACCACATTTCCGAGTCCTAAGGGCCTGAGACAGATGGCTGAGCACATGACCTGCTACTGAACTTGTAAGTCCAAGCAGAAATATATAGTACAGTTGATCACGGGGAAGGATGGGCAACATGTCCCCATACCCTATGGCAGGCCACCCCACACACTGCTGCAGGGCATAGGCCTCTGGTGAGACAGGGAGTGGTGCAATCACAGTGCTCTTGGCTGCCCAGAAGTCACCTCTGCAGCACTGGCCACTTCATTCCTGTCCCAGACCTCCAAGGGAAATGGCTCCCTCAGGCTGTGGCACACTCAGGCTGAAGCTGCCAGCCCAAAGCAGCCAGCAGAGGGATTTCACACCTGAAGTCCCATTCCTAGGTAACCTAATCATAAAGTTAGCATGTAGCTAGGGACATCAGTTGAGTTTAGAACAAAAATTTCAGCCTTGATGAAGCAGGAGTTTAAGTTATGCTCTCCAAATTTTAGTTTTCACAAACTGGCATTTTCCAGCAAACTGTTATTTTCTTGGATTTTGGTCTGCCGGCTCTCCTCTGCAAAACAAATGATGTTTAATGTGCTCCATTTGATAATAAATATAATATATCCCATCTTTCAATGTGGGTATTTTCTTCAAATTTTGCACATTTTCAGTCTTAAGTCCTCTTAAGCAACATTCAACAAGTAATTAATTTTTTCTCTACCATATTTTCCTCTTATTTAAATATGCTTAAATCTTGTTTCCAACTTTAGAAACATTCTTTGAGTTTTATAGGTCAAAATGTTTTGCCTCAAATCCTCTAGTAATATTGCTTTGTGTTTCCTGAATGACCTTGTGCTCAGGTGGTAAGTGCCCAAACTAACTTTATAAGTGGAAGGACTGTTGTGCACTATTTGTTCTACAGTTCAGGCTTCAGCAGATATCCCTTTTCATGCATCTATTATGCAGATGGAACAGCCCAGAAATACGTTTCTCCTTCAATTGAAATCCTATTGTATTCTGCTATGATGCATTTGTTTCCATACTTCCACAGACTATGCAAAATCAACATCTAAAAAAGGAGGAGAAAACAGGAAACTAACATAGAGAATTGATATGGTTCTGAGGAATATATATCTGATGTCGGTGGATGGTGGATTAGAGAAATCCTGAGTCTGATTCATTCTGGTAATTTCTTCTGTTATTCTACAGAAATACACAAGCAGTTGGTAAAACACCAGTCCTTGGCATACAGCTGCCTCACTGATAGCTTCCACCCACAGGGGAGGTGGGGATTAGAAGTGACTTTGGTAAAGTTTTATGGAAAAGAGGAAGATAAAAAAGAGGAAGATAGGACAAAACCATGAGTGAATTCAAACTGCTGGAAAACACATGCTGAGCCACGGGCACTATGAGCAGTAATTTTAGGAGAAATGGTTGCTTACTTCTTGAACTGCTATGTGAAAGGTCCCTCAAAATGCTAATTCTGTAAATATTTTAGGTCGCTCAAGAAATACAGGAAAAAATTCTTCCCTAAAACCCGGCTCCCTGTCCAGTCAGTTCTGAACCACAAAGAATTACCTGCTTATTTTCCTCATACTCCTATTAAAACGTTAGATGTTAAACTCATTACTAATGAGAGGAAAAATAATAGTGTTCAACCCCCACCCCCGAACGTATCCCTCCAAGAAATTTTTCATGTTAAATGTTGAGATCCTTACACAAGTGTATTTCAAATTCACACACAGGCGTTATGTTCTTGCATATTTAACTGTGTTTTCCTATATAAAACCTGCTTTCTGTCTCGCAGACTGAATAACTAGCTGAAATGTCCCTTCTGGCCACATTTAAAACCTTGATTATAATCCTTGATGAAATAGGGAAGTGAACAATCTTTGTATTTAATCAGAATAAATTAAACTAATGAGCTTTTCTGGCAGATTTATCACTTTTCTTATGGATGAACTTCCACTGGCTGATCATATGCAAGCCAAAAAAAAAAAAAAGAAGTCTTATATAAGGGGTGGAGGCCATGTTTTAATTAAAAATAGTATGATCCTGATATGTTCCTAAGAAAAACTGAGTTTGTATTTTTTCTTCACACTTATATGAGGACCAGGTAGGAAGGGTAAAAGGCAAAGTTCAGAGCTGAGATTCAGCAATGAGATAGAGAGATGCAGGACAGTGCCGGGGTTGGGTTTAGCTAATAGCAGTCCCACCCCATACTAGGAGATAGGCTTTAGTCCTTTGCCATTGCATTTGTGTAGTGTTAGAGGCTGATTCTTTTGGCATCCCTGTAAAATACATAAACCAAAAAAAAGTTTAATTGCATGTACATATTTAGGACTATACATGCAAAAAGGTAATATTGTCCACTTAAATTCAAGCAGCTGTTGAACAACCTTTCCTTTTTCTGTGGGAGAAGAAGCAAGAATCAGAGAGGAGAGCTTTCCTCCTCAAGCTCCCAGCCTGTTTCAAGCTCTGTCTGAACAAAGGATGCCCCCTCTTCATGTTTATCTCAGGGCTGTACCAATGTTTGTGAAGGGTCTGACCAGAGTTTCCTGTGCTGCTTCTCTTTTTTTCCTACCTCTACAACCCCAGCAATGTCACCTTCACATGTAAGGCTAATGCTTACACTGAGTCACAAATGCCTGTGGTCTGGGAAATGTTTTCAGTTTAATTTAATCTTCTCTGTAACAATACCAGGAGGATCTTTGTGGCTGGAGCAAAGACTCTTTTCCATTGCACACTTATCAAACTACCTGAGACACTTTACGATAGCTGTCAAAGTCCTCAACTCCTGAGCTGCAGGTACAAAGAAATAAAATGGTTTTTCCACATAAATTTCAAAAGGCACACAAAGACACCAATATTTGCCTTCTGAACTTCTAGAAAAAGCACAAAGATGCTGAAGGATGATTTTTAATAACAGTTCAGAGTTGGCTGACAGCAGAACAGGAGAAGACATTTCCAGTGTGAGGTGATAGGCAGTTCAAGAGAGCTGTGACCATGCATAAACTTTGATGGGCACCAGTTAGCAGCTGGACCACAGATGGTATAGCAATAAGCAAAGTTCAAGGCATGAAAGGACACAGAAACCTCTATATCTGAGAAATATTCATTTCCCCTTGCAATTTTTTCTCCTTTTTCTCCTGATAATCAGATAAAGTGTGGGAGGTCAGTTGTCTGCAAAGGGAAGGCAATCACTTCTCTATAGTCCCCAAAATGGGGGCGGGCTCAGTCACTGCTTAAGGAGGATCACAGGCCTGAGCCAATTACTGCAGACTTTGTACACACCACACACTTGCTTCTTTATCCTGTTTAGATAGGAAAGTATTTTGAAATGAAATTCTACACCTTTGTTTTCAGACCTCTTTTTTTTTTTTTTTGCTTTCAACAAAATGGAAGAAGGGAAGTGCTTAATGTTTCTACTTCTGAAATTTTGGTCATTCATACTTGGACACTTCAGACCAAATAATGCCTTCCCAAGGACATGGATAAACTTTGTAGATGCGCCTTTTTCACAGACCCTTTGAGTTGCAGGCACTTTGTTAAAAGAAGAGAGTAATGTTGTCTTCTATTGCAGATACAAGTT